>NC_134267.1:229442220-229767220 GCF_031893055.1 Leptodactylus fuscus | reverse complement strand
AGACTACCATCACTTTATAGACAATCCTCTTGGTTATCTCATACATAAATGTGACTTCCAAGTATTTAGCATATGATTAGATATGCAGATTCTGGTTATGTAATCTTCATCGGTACTGTTTTGCACCTAGAAATCTAAATTTTAATTTAGTTTGTTTTCCCGCTAGAACACTATGTTGTCCTTTTCCTACCCATAGTACTAAGGTGTACAAAGTATCTCATCTTGTAGGATGCTCATATATAGAGCTCAGTATTGAGGCCACCATAGATCCTGGAGAAATATCCTACCCCATATCTTCAGGCTTCATCCACCAAACTTAACCGTTCCTTAAATTTCTCAATGTTAGCCCCCTTTTCCCTTGTTTCTTCCAGGCCCAATTGCACCCATCATAGTCCAGTCTATTGACTTTGGTCTCATCGCACCAAATCACCCGTTTCCAATCCTCTATTGTCCACTTTTCATACTTTTTTTTGAAAACTCGAGCTGACACTTTTTATGACGATATTGAAGTCGAGGCTTCTTCATCATTTTTTCAGGCCACCGTTCGCGACTTCAGTAACGCATGTCACATGGACATCTAAAATCTAACTAATACTAAGCATACAAGCCACCTCCACTGCCATGTTTGTCTCGCCAGAACAGACCATGTGACAAGCCAACTTGTCGACTCTGATATTTTACTTGGATGTCACCTCTTGGATTTTGATCGGATGGACAGACTTCATTACGTATTCGTCCAGCTGTCATGGCACTCACAGTTTGGCAATTTTCTTGGCCAAGAGACCGCTATTAATGACCTGGATGATGTTCCTTGTCTTAGATATGGTTGATCTTTGATTTGAAACAGTGACCTTTTGCTTGGGAATCTCCTAATAACACCCTGAGTTATTTACAGAATGTGAGGACAGGTTGTAATGTGTAGTCTACAAGAAGAAAACGATTTTTCAACCACCAGGAGCAAAACAGTAACAATGTTGTCACATGACAAGAATCTGCATATCTAATCATACGCTAAATAGTTAGAAGTGAAATTTATGTATGAAATAGATAAAGTGATTGTCTATAAAATGATGGTAGTCTCTCGTTCCAAGCTGTAGTGGATGGGGAGATATGGAGGCTGAAAGTCACAAAATCAAAACATTGTTACCCTTTTGCTCATCGGTGTATGATGTTATTGTTAAGCATGTTGTTGTCCTTCTATCAGGATCGTTGATACATGTTGTGTGTGTGAAGCCCTTGGGGGTCTTTCCATCAGGATAGATGATTTATGTTGTTGGACATGAAGCACATGGGGATCCTTCCATCAGGATAGGTGACAAATGTTGTTGGTGTGAAGCTGTGTGGGTCCTTCTTTTGTGATAGCTAAAATATGTTGGTGTGAAGCCAGTCAGTGATGGTCCTTCCATGAGGATAGGTCATATATGCTGTTGGTCGTGAAGCCCAAGGGGTGGTATACATTGTTGGGCGTGAAGCACATGGGTGTCCTTCCATCAGGATTGGTGATATATGTTGTTGGTGTGAAGCCTGGGGCGTCCTTCCATCAGGATAGCTAATATATGTCAGTGTGAAGTTTGTGGGTGTGAGTGGGTGGGGTCCTACCATACGGATAGGGATATATTTAGTCGTTGTGAAGCCCATGGAGATCCCATCATCAGCATACGTGATCTATTTTGTTGGGTGTGAAGCTTGTGGGGGTTCTTCCTTCAGAATAGCTAATATGTGTTGTTGTGAAGCCCATGGAGATCCCACCATCAGCATAAGTGATATATTTTGTTGGGTGTGAAGCTTGTGGGGGTTCTTCCTTCAGAATAGCTAATATATGTTGTTGTGAAGAACATGGGGGATCTTTTCATCAGGATAACTTATATCAGTGTGAAGCTTGTAGGGATGGGTCCTACCATCAGGACAGGGGATATATGTTGTTGTTGTGAAGCCCATGGAGATGCCACCATCAGCATAAGTGATATATGTTGTTGGGTGTGAAGGCGATGGGGTCCTTTCTTCAGGATAGCTGAGGCGATGGGGGGGTCTCTTCATCAGGATCAGGATGTTGTTGGGTGTGAAGCCCATGTCAATCCTTCCTTCAGGATAGGTAATACGTGGTGTGAAGCCAGCAGGGGTCCATTCATCAGCATAGATGATATATGTCCTTGGTGTGAAACCCGTGTGGGTCCTACCATCAGGATAGATAATATATATTGTCGGGTGTGAAGTCTGTGGGGGTCCTACAATCAGAATAGAAGACCTACGGTCTTCCCATCTGTATAGAGGATAGATGTCATTGGTATGAAGCTCAAGGGGGTCCTTATAACAGGATAGGTGATATATCTCACTAGTGTGAAGCCCATAGGGGTCCTTCCACCTGGATAGGTAATACCTGTTGGTGTGAAGATCTTCAGGATCCTTTTTCGGAATAGATACCGAATGTTATTGGGGTGAAGCCCCTTTAAATGATCCTACAAGTTTTAGATTTTTTTTTTTTTTTTTTAAGTGGATACATATTTTAATTTTCGATCCAGTAAACGACCCATTATGTTTCGATTTTCATTAAATATAAGAACCCAACTAAGACAATAGACACAGTGTAAAGTTACATTTCAGATTCTCTTCTACTTTCCCGGAACATAAACCTGAGTTAGAATGATTTTTTTTTTTTTTTTTTTGTCTCTTTGCCCCAGGCTCCAAAATGTTTGTCATCACACTGGAGCAAGGATTAGCTGAATCCTTAAAAATATACTGTCATTTGCTTCTGCATTTAATGGCTTATGACCTAACAGCCAGACAAATTGTGTTGGTTATTTGACCATAGAGTCTTTCCTGTTTAATGCCTTTTTACAGTGTATTTTATTTTCTTTTTATGGCTTTATTTTTTATCTATTTTTTTTCTAGAGGAAAGTGATTGGAATATTTTTTTTTATAGAGCAAACATCGGATTAAAATGTTACATTTTTGACAGCAGAAATATTTACACATGAACATTATGTTATCAAATTTATTGCGGATTTTCCTAGTTTATTAATAAGCCCGGGGAGACAGCCTTTTTTTGTCGAGAAAGAGGATTCATGGGTATTTTTATGCACATTTGACGAAAAACACGGAAAATGGATGTCCTTATTGTAAAATGACAGGGGGGGTTTTCAGGGCTTTTGGATGGGTTATTAAAGGGGTAATGATACACAAAGTATTTATATCCTGTCCATAGGATCAATAATTGGTTTGACTACCGAGACCACCCCCAATCCCACTATGCATTCAGTCTGACCGCTCGAGGGTGAATTTAGGTGTAACTGTCTCAGAATCCTGTGTACTTTGCTAATCTACCACTAGTGGCTGCTATTTCTCTCACTCTGAAATATTGTTGCACTTCCACTCCTCACCATTGGGCTTGCTGTGTTCATCCTAGGAATTGTCCGATTTGTACCAATGTGAAGCAATGTTGTTTTCTGTCTGGGCTTATTTATACCCATGAGGCAGTACAGCCTTTGCTTGAGTATTGTGACTTGTTCCAGTCTCCTGCTCCTCAGAACGGACTTCCCCAGACTGTTGCTTTATTGCCCTTCAAGTACCACTTCAGACTACTACTCTTTAGTACCTATCTAGTCCTGGGTTATTCTATCTGGCTACCAGATTCCAGATGTGTATACCAGTATCGTAACAAACTGGTGGTGGGTGATGCTCCATTCAATTCCTAGTAAAGAACTTGGCTATCTTCGGTGCTCCCATTGAAGAGAATTGCAGTCCGCCCACCTCCAGTCATGCCTACATTCAGCCTGGCTGTGGTCAAGCTGGATGCGCAGTGGGGGGAGGACACCCCATTCTCAGAATCGGTGGGAGTCTCACTGGTCAGACCCCCACAATTAGGTCTGTATTCTATGTATCCTATGGATAGAGGATAAGTACTTTTTGTGGCATAAACCCTTTAATGTCAGATCTATGGGGGGCCGGGCCCCAGGACTCTTACAATCTGCTCTCCTTGGTTGTCTAGAATATCTGCATATTCGCTTCCATTCAAGTGGACAATGAGAAGGTGTCTTCCCATTTTCTGTGTAGGTTCCGATACTGGAGACAGTCAAGAGTAGCTGATCATAGAGGCGAAACTTGACGTTTCTGCACCCCAGTGAAGAATCTATAATGGGGCCCTAGCTACTTTGTGTCATTCAGGATAATGGTATATTTTATGTGGCAGAAGAGCCTATGGGAGTCCCCTCAGGGTCAAGGTCCTGGCCAGAAGATGCCACGGGGACGCAGCGAGGAGAAGACTTCTAAAGGTAGGAGAAGAACCAGCGTTGATTGGCTGACTGTATAGCATTCGGCCAATCAACGCTGGTTCTGCATCAAATTTTTCCATTCGAATAGCAAGTGGTATTCGATTGAGTACGAGTATTTAGAATACCGTAATATTCGATCGAATACCTACTCGATCGAATACTACTCGCTCATCTCTAATGGATGGTTTTCCCAGCCATTTTGCACTTCTATCGTGTGAATGTAGGATTAGTTCAATCCATCATTTATATACCTACTAATGGACATAACATACCATCCTGTACAACACTGTAGGACCCTGCTGACACCATTAGAACTACAGATTTTCCTCCTTGGTGATTTTAGCCCGCACACTGATGATTCTGGTTTACTTTACCCTTGTACAAGGAAACTACAACACGGGACCATGCACTTGAGTCAGATATAAGATACATTAAAATAAGAATTTAAAACAAGATATAAGATACATGAATATTATAGGTAGGGAAGGGATGTGTAAGGACATGACCGCAACCGACCGAACAGGATAAAAGAAGAACATGCCGACAGTGACTTCTAGCGCCAATATATACTGTTTATTCGGCAATCTGTCACTACATTGGTCACATAGCTTTGCTACAGACCTATAAATGGAATATACAAAGCAGCAGGAAGACAGAGCGAGCCAAGTGAAACATTGAGATTATGTTTTCTTTTTCTTCCTTTTGCATAGACAGGTTTCAGTACAATTTTTTAACATAACTGGATGATCACACACATTGCGCTCTATCGCCTCGCCACAATTTTGATAGTCATCTTGATGTTCACAGTAATTTTCTGTACAAAACACAACAAAAGAATCTTTATTACAGTACAGATCCTATAGATAATGTAGCTTATTGAACATCTTCAAGAATCACCACTGTTGCCTTGAGGTGCCTCCAAGAATAAAACTTCAGATCCTGCCTAATACCAGTCCTGCATTATAGTTTATGGGATCCTCAGGTGTCCGCGGGTAACTACTTTTTTTTAGCGGACAGGCTCTCCGTCTTTCGGGTCCCAATTCGACCACTTTGTCCTCCTTTAGGGCACATTGAGTCCTTTTTTAGGGCATATTGAGTCAGGACAGAGAGCTGCTCTAGGGGTCCCAACTCTTTTCGGGTAAGTTTACATGAGGTTTTTTGGATCGGTACTTGAGGCGGAAGCCGGGTAGCCAAAACTGAAAGCCGGTGCACTGCACCTGCATCCATCCGCGCACTCCACTCCGGATTAGGCACAATGAATGGGACTAGTCCAGAGGAGGGAGTATCTTCAGGCCGAGATGCCTCAAGATTCGGCCTGAAGATACTCCCTCTTCTGGACTAGTCCCATTCATTGCGCCTAATCCGGAGCGGATGAGATCTCGCTTCTCCCGGAAAAAACTCCTGAGTGGCTCCCATTGATTTCAATGGGAGCGGTCTCTTTAATCAGGGTTTTGAGGTGGATACCCTTACGTGTATTGAACTGCAGTGAAAGAACAGCAGCTACATGGACATAAGAAATCTCAGAAACTTTATCGGAGAGTATTGTGAGCATGTGCAGAGGTCAGTGAAAAGAGTGGCAGTAAGGTGGATTGCATTAAATAGACTCTCATTAGAATCCCTTTTTTCAGGACTACCACGTCGGAACAGCCTTAAGAAAAGGCTATTCTTCTCCACGCCGCACCGTTCCAGTGATATTCCCGATTTTCTCCATATGTAAAAGAGTCTCTAGACAGCACAGGGGGTGGGTTCCTCTGCACTCAAACAGCACAGGTCTGCTGTCTGAATACTCTCCAGCGACGCCCTTCTTCTACAGCTGTGCGCACCCTCTTGAGCCTTCTTCCGGTGAGACTGTGTTCACTCATTTTGTGGTCATTGAAAAATGGCCGACAAGACATGCGCAGTCGGCTCTGATGGTCGGCCATTTTTCTGTGGCCGCTCCTTGAGCGTACTGCGCATGTAGTTCTACATGTAGTTCCACAGAGTACAGAGCATATTGAGCATGCTTAGAAGCTCTGTACTGGCATCACTTACGTGTTGGATGCCGGTGAGCAGTGTCGCCGGAAGAAAATGCAGGAGGATGTAGAAGAAGAAGAGTCTTCAAGCAGCAAAGGGGACACCCCGGTGCTGTTTGAGTGCAGGGGGACCGCCCCAGTGCAGTTTGCAGACTTATTTGCATACGAAGAAAATTGGGAATATCACCGGAACGGCAGTGTGGAGAAGAATTCTAAAGGTAGGGGAAGAATAGCCTTTCTTAAGGCTATTTCGACATGGTAGTACTGAAAAAAGGGATTCTAATGATAAATTTCCTTTAAAAAGAGTACTTGTAATACCATGCCTGGCCACATGGTGTGCTGCAAGTCAAAAATACAATACACATTATTAACACCTGGACAACCTATGTTTAGTATGAACATCTGCTACAAGTTGACGGTACAGTTTTAACTAGCAGCGCTCCATGTGGCTAAATGGGGTATTGCAAATAAAATGTAATATTTATACAGTATCTTTAGAAGTATGGATTCTGTTCTGTGCTTCTGCTTATAATGGCACTGCTGGATTTATGATAACTTTACGATTGAAGATAACCCAATAACAGCATTGGGGTGTGGGCCCAGGGTGTACTGTGGGCGCACAAGGTGTTATACTTACTGCAGAGATTGTTGCCATCACAAGCTGTATCACAAAGGCTGCACGGTTCTCCTTTAGTATATGGATAAGCCTCTTTTCCTGGTCGATTTCCTCTGAAAGAAAACAAGGTTAAATGATACAACTATTTATACATGTATTACTGTAAACCTTAGGCTATGTCCTGCAGGTTTGTCTGAATTGCACCATTGTTAAAAGCCACTTGAAATGGGGTGTTTTTTTGCTGAAAGATTTACAGTGAGGTGTGTGTGTGTGTGTGTGTGTGTGTGTGTGTGTGTGTGTGTGTGTGTGGGTGTGTGTGGGGGGGGGGGGGCGTGGCTAGCCTTCCAAGGGACCGGACGCACTCTCCTGTGCTCCTTGTATGACTCCCTTAATCTACTGTTTCTCGGAGTCATCTGGACTTTATCAGCTACCGACTGACCCCGAGGCTCTCCCCCAAACCTCAGTCAGTATTAGGGGTTCTCTGGACTTGCTTTGACATAGATTTGTGGTGTTCTACACACTGCAGCCTACCTTCCGCTCGGTGCCCGGCCGCCATCTTGGATCCCGGACCCGCCCGGACTCTTGTGGCCTACTCTCTGCGGCAGAGTGACTCTCATCCACCCTATCGCCCTTGCCTGTCCCTGCATGCACCTCTCATATCTTCCTCGAGCCGTTTGCCTGCCCAGTCTGCTGTGAGGCCTACTTTTGGAGCCACGGCCACTATCTTGGAATATTGCGGCCAACTACATACCCGGCATCTCTTCTAGCTGCCGACCTGCAGGACCACCTTCTATTGCCCTACGGCTGTTTCCGGTCCTGGTTCCCCCTGCAATGGTCGCACTCAGCTCCTCTCCGTCACCTCAGGGCCCCTGTACAAGTCTGCAGACTACTTTTAGCCACCAAAACCACTAGGACTGCCATCTTGGGCCCTGCACCAGCATTATACCGACACTTTTTTACATCCCCAGGGTGCACACTGCATCATATACAGAGGATCCCTCTTCTCCTCTCTTACCTGTGGGAAATCCTTCACTTACTGGCGAATAACAGTAAGTACCCCAGGTCCCCTATCTTCCTTTACTCATCTCACTAACACCCATATCTGGGAATGCCACATAAGGTTGAACATTGCTGCTCCTCCCTGGACTGTTTGCCAACCTTGCCTGGTCACTTGGATAGTTCCTCCTGGCAGTGATTTCAGCAGGGCGAAGGGAGTGTTGAGCCCCTACTCCAACATCAGGGGGGCTCCTTGCCTTCCCCCCATCCCGGCTCCCCCTCCTGTCTTGCTCTACAGCACGTATTATATGAATCCACAACAGCCTAGGACCTGCATGGCTCTGTCTACTATATGATGGACTGGCACTATGTTTAACTGAATTCTTCATCGGTCTGTCCACTGTGGCTCACTGCACCCAAGCCCACATTTTGTCACCTCAGCCTGCTATCTGAAGCCTGTTGATTATCCGGTTTCCAAGCTGATTTTTTGCTACATTGCAGACATGTCTAGGAGGAAATCCTCTGCATCCAAAGTTCCCAGAAAGTTAACAGAGTTCTTTGCTCTCCCTCCTTCTGACCAGCAGTCGTCCTCCAGCCTGACCCCTTGCAGGCAGTCGCCTCCCTGAAGCCACTGAAATTCTCCGGCCCGGACAGATTCTCTGGGGCATACTATAAGAAATATGTTTCAATACTGGCACCACACTTGCTGAATGTGTTCCGTAGGGCTGTGAAGGAGCAGAGGCTCCCGGAGGAGATGCTGGCCACCACTGTGATCACCTTCCCTAAACTTTGTAAGCCCCTGGTAAGCCTGCTAATTTCAGACCCATTTCTTTACTAAATGTGGACGTAAAATTATACGCCAAGATTCTAGCAGAGCGTCTAGTGCATCTGCTCCCCCAATTAGTTAAACAAGACCAGGTGGGATTAGTCATGGGCAGACAGGCTCCGGATGGCACCTGTAGGTTTATCAATCTGTATCAAGAGGCTGTATTCCGCTATGATTAAGGGACACTAAAAATCTGTCCCGAAACGCGTCAGCGGTTTTTGGTTTTATTTCCACATTTTTCTATCTTTTTCTCACTATGCTCTGTTGTTAAACCTCTGAATGTATTCACCCACTTGGGGTGAGTCCTTTTAAAAGTATGAAATAAAGTTTTTTTGAGTTTTAACCTCCTCTGAGCTGCAGATCCTTCAAACTTTGTTTGAATCCTTTTTGGAATTTTTTCTCATCGTTTATCAATCTTATTCAGAGAGCCAAAAAAGCCTTTGATAGAGTCCACTGAGGCTATCTGGATCATCTCTTGGATGTTTTTGGCTTGGGCAAAGTATTTAAGGCTGCAATAATGGCTCTGTACTACTGCCTATCGGCGCGGGTGTTATCCTCCGGTTTCCTGTCTGACCCGTTTCGCAGTTGCAATGGTACCTGACAGGGCTGTCCCCTTTCGCCTATCATATTTGCTCTGGTGATGGAGCCACTGGCGGAAAGTATTAGGGCTAAGGAGCAGATTGTGGGGATTAATGTTGGCCATCAGCAGCATAAGATTGGACTTTATGCGGATGATGTCCTCCTTTCTCTAGCTGATCCTCTGCATGGCATGGCCCAGGAAGGAAGCGGACACTGGATGATGCTGAAACAGGGCACAGGAAAGGTTTCATGATTTTACACACCTTCCCTGCTTCCTAAAATAGCCACTTTGCTGGATTCATGTGACGCAATGCACCCAAATTGCGGTTTGTTAAAGAGCAACATTTTTGGAAAATTTGAAAAACAATTTAATGAAAATCTGTTAAAAATGGATTCAAAACATTGCCATTTGACAATGTGAAATGTATCTGAGATATCAGATGTATCTTCCTTAGGGCTCGTTCACATCTGCGCCCCAGGTCTCCGTTTTGCAGGCTTCCGTTTCCTGCCCGAAAATGGGCAGGAAACGGAAACCTGCAGGCATTTTTCAAACCCTGCGGCAAATCAACACTGGTTCTGCAGCAGGCTCGTCCTTGCTAGGAGCAGGCAGCTCGCTGTTATGAGGGAGCTTACTTTTTCTCATAGGAATGAATTGACCACCGTTGATTGGCCAGTGTACAGCATTCAGCCAATCAACGCTGGTTCTGCCGAAGGCTCGTCTGAGGAGGCGGAGTCTAAGATCGGACCACAGCAGTCTCCAGTGTGGTCCGATTTTAGACTCCGCCCCCTCACAGACGAGCCTCCGGCAGAACCAGTGTTGATTGGCCGAATGCTGTACACTGGCCAATCAACGCTGGTCAATTCATTACTATGAGAAAAAGTAAGCTCCCTCATAACAGCAAGCTGCCAGCTCTCCTGACTAGCAAGGACGAGCCTGCCGCAGAACCAGCGTTGATTTGCCGAATGCTATACACTGTATAGCATTCGGCCAATCAACGCTGGCTCTGAATCGAAAATTTACTGTGAATAGCTAGTAGTCTTCAATCGAGTACGGATATTTAGAATACCGTAGTATTCAATCGAATACTACTCGCTCATCTCTAGTCAGAGTGTCTGCTGCTTTAAAAACAAAATGTTGTGGCGAAAAAAAATCAAGTGTCAAACCACGTTTTTTTTCACTGTTTTGCCTCTGATAAAAATTTGAATAAAGGTTAAAGGCCACATCTACAGTGTCTTGCAAATCAATTCAAACCCCTTGAACTTTTTTTCACATTTTGTCACCTTATAACCACAAACATATATATTTTATTGGGATTTTAAGTGATAGACCAACACAAAGTAGCAGACAATTGTGAAGTTGGAGGAAAATAGTAAATGGTTTTCAGAATTTTAATCAAATAAAAATCTGAAAAGTGACATGCAAAAGTATTTAGCTCTGTGTACTCTGATACACCTAAATAAAATCCAGTGAACACAATGGTCTTCAGAAGTCACTTAATGAGTTAATAGAGTCCAACTGTGTTTAATTTAGTCTTAGTATTAATACACCTGTTCTGTGAAGGCCTTAGTGGTTTCTTAGAGAACACTGGTGAACAAACAGCATCATGAAGACCAAGGAACTCACCATAAAGGCCAGAGATAAACTTATTGCAAGCCGATGGCTGGTCAGGTAATGGAGGGGGGTGTACATCTTACCGAGACTACTCAGGTGGGTGAGATGAGAAAACTCCAGGAATGTTTGTTCTCAACAGACAACTTTCGTCTGCTGAGCATTTAGGTAAGTGCTAAGTATTGGGCTGTATTTTTGGGAATGACAGGTAGGTTTGGTAGTGGGACCTGTCATTCCATCCCCCTCCAGTCCACACTTTGGGGATGATCCAGCAGTGACTCAGCTGTTGAGAGTCTCCTCGTCTAGGAGGCTTAAGAAGTCAACTCCAGCAGCAGATCTTTGGCAGAGCTTGGCTGGAGTGCCAAACAGAGAGGTCGTTTTTTGGAGCTGTGTCCTGAATGATTCTACTGGCTTTTTGGATTTCTGTTATTCTAGGTGAGGTAACCTATTCTATGTTTAGTTAGAGCCTAGCCGGGCAGGTATTTATTTTTGTATTGTTTCCATTTGTTGCTGCACTACCTTTTTGAGTGAAAATAAAACTCTACTATTGGTTTGGACAAAAAAAAAAAAACTGGACTTGCGCGTCTATGCCACCCCACCTAGCAACTACAGACCCTGACATTATGGAGAAGTTTAAAGCAGGGTTAGGTTATAAAAATATATCCCAAGCTTTCAGCATCCCAAGGAGCACTGTAAAATCATTATCCAAAAATGGAAAAAGTATTCTACAACTGCAATCCTATCAAGACATGACCGTCCACCTAAACTAACAGATCAAGCAAGGAGATCACTGGTCAGAGAAGCAGCCAAGAGGCCCATGGTCACTCTGGAGGAACTACAGCTTTGCTCCCACTGATTTCAATATGCACTGAGATTCAGTGCAGATGTCGGCTAATATACAGTGGACAGAACTTTCTGCTTCCTGCCCTGTATTCTGTACAGGATTGGCTATGGAGTTGGCTCCATACAGCTCATTGGTCCCTGTGATAGGTGTCAGCTCCCTACTGATCAGGTATTTAATGGCCTAACCTGAGTATAGACCATAAAAAAAAATATGCATGGAAAACCGCTTTAATATACCCCCCTAATGCCCCACACTTTAAGGAGCTTGGCCAGTATAATTTTATTTTTATAATAAATATAATATATATAATATAATAATAATAAATCTCAAGAAAATACATTAAGTTTGTGGTTGTAAGGTAAGAAAATGTTGAAGGGGTATGAATACTTTTGTAAGCCACTGTACACTATGTTATTTAGATAGGTATCTAGGAGTCCTAAGAGTATTCTACACTATGTTTTATAGATAGGTTCCTAGGAGTCCTAAGAGTATTCTACACTATGTATTATAGATAGGTTCCTAGGAGCCCTAAGAGTGTTCTACACTATGTTTTATAGATAGGTTCCTAGGAGCACTGACAGTATTCTACACTATGTTTTATAGATAGCTTCCCAGGAGCCCTGACAGTGTTCTACACTATGTTTTATAGATAGGTTCCTAGGAGCCCTGACAGTGTTCTACACTATGTTTTATAGATAGGTTCCTAGGAGCCCTGACAGTGTTCTACACTATGTTTTATAGATAGGTTCCTAGGAGTCCTGACAGTATTCTACACTATGTTTTATAGATAGGTTCCTAGGACCTCTGACAGTGTTCTATACTATGTTTTATAGATAGATTCCTAAGAGCCCTGACAGTGTTCTACACTATGTTTTATAGATAGGTTCCTAGGACCCCTGTCAGTGTTATTGTTATGGTTTGCTGGGTTTATTAAAAAAAAAAAAAAAATTAAACCCAAAGGAGCCCGCTGGGCTCTGGACCACAGAAGCGCACTGGTGTGAACAGCGTCTGACAGTTAGACGCCACTGCCATCCCTCTACACACCCTAGTTCGTTCTGTTAAATCACAGCGGCCTGTGTAGGTCAGAGCAGCCGCAAAAGGACTCAGTCTAGACAGCACTCCTGTGCTAGACTGTCCACAATTAGCTAGTGTTCACACAGTGGCTTCCTGAGGCACACCTAGCAGCTACCAACTTAAAGTTTTTAGAAATAGAGTTCTACCTGAACTACAATTCTGCCTAACTAAATTTCTAACTAGCTAGCTAGCCTAAGCACAGGCAGTGCATTTGTGAATTGACATTAGGGCAGCAGGCTGAGGAACCTCCCTCTTTATAAAGGGAAAGGGCGGTCCACTTTCGGCCAAGCCAGTTGCCCAAGGCGGAGGTGATTGGTCGATACGACTGCCAGTCACAGCCTGACCACAACCTCCGGCTGCAAGAGGGTTTAACCCTTGCTAAACCTGACTGCCGGCACAAGGAGGGAGTGACAGGCGGCAATACGCTACCGCAGAGAGACGGGCTGCGACCCGACCCCTCGGCCGCAGTTTCCGCACAGTCCTAACAGTTATACACTATGTTTTATATATAGATTCCTAAGAGCCCTGACAGTGTTCTACACTATGTTTTATAGATAGGTCCCTAGGAGCCCTGACAGTGTTCTACACTATGTATTATAGATAGGTTCCTAGTAGCCCTGACAGTGTTCTACATTATGTTTTATAGATAGGTTCCTAGGAGCCCTGACAGTATTCTACACTATGTATTATAGATAGGTTCCTAGGAGCCCTGACAGTATTCTACACTATGTTTTATAGATAGGTTCCTAGGAGCCCTGACAGTATTCTACACTATGTTTTATAGATAGGTTCCTAGGAGCTCTAAGAGTATTTTACACTATGTTTTATAGATAGGTTCCTAGGAGCCCTAAGAGTATTTTACACTCTGTTTAAAGCCAATTTAAGCTGTAGTTCATACCAAACTTATTCATCCTGAAACAAAATTGAAACTTTAGATTGAAGCACCCAGATTCGAAACTAAACAAATCTTGAGAGGTTTGCTCATCACTAATTGGAACTAATTTTGAGCTATTGTAAGTTAAAAGTGTGAACATAGCCTTGTAACTATGGGTATAAAAATAATGAGAATAATACTTACGCAGTATAATAATTGCAGACATAGAAATAATAATCCATTTCTTTTACGCATTTTGTTACTGCGCATCCACATATAAAGGTATTAGCTGCAGAAATCTGTGGAGGAGAAAAGTAAAAACATTGAACATTGACTATAGCATTGCACTGTTGTAGAGTCCCAGTGAGTAAAGAACTGATTTATCTACAGCTATTATATGTGAATTTGCATTTTAACACATGTTATAGTTGAATTGTATTGTATTAATTGGAATATACCATTTCGGCTGAATTAAGCTGATGGTACAGCTCTTGACTTAAATTCTAGTCAGGGCAAGGGGAAATTGATCAGATACTGAGAATTAAATCCCCCATTCTGGAGAAGTGGTAGTGCTATTGAGCAGCACTTATATATTAAAGGGATCATATCATCATATATTTTTTTCTTAGTATCACATCAGAATTGCCTTAAGAAAGGATTTTCACCTCCTACCTTTCGTTGTCTTCTCCGCGCCGCTGTTCTGTAGGAATCCCGCTTCTTGTCGGTATGCAAATTAGTTCTCTCGCAGCACTGGGGGAGTCCCCAATGCTGCTAGAGAACTCTCTCCAGTGCCACTTTCATCTTCGTCAGGAATGTCCTCTTCATCCTCTTCTTCCGGTGCAGGTCTCAAACTTCTAGGCATCGGGCCTCGGGCGGAGCAGACTGAGCATGCCCACAGGCCACGAGAAAATGACTGCTTACCCAGTATTGTAAACCAAAATTTTCTCGTGGACTGTGGGCATGCGCAGTCTGCTCTGCCCGAAGCCTAGAAGTATGAGACCTGCGCCGGAAGAAGAGGATGAAGAGGACGTTCCTGAAAAAGATGGAGGCGGCACTGGAGAGAGTTCTCTAGCAGCATTGTGGACGCCCCCAGTGCTGTTTGAGCGATCCTCTTAAGTCTTTCTCAAGGCTCTTCATACGGGCGCCAGATTATTTTTCAATATTTTTGCTTTAGAAATTCTGCTGTCTTTGCCTGCAATGTGACCTTATTCCTTCCATTGTTTACACAGCATTGCTATAACCAAGGACCTGGGAGATAGTTACTTACTGAGTGCCAGCAGGGCAATCTGTTCAGTTAATTGCAGTTTTGCTGATAAAGTCAAGTGTTAGGATAGTACGGCAGCTGCGGCCAAGGGGTTGGGTCGCAGCCCATTCTTCTGTTGTAGCATCTTGCCGGCTGTCACCCTCTCCTTGTTACTGGCTGTCCTGCTTAGCAGGGGTTAAGTCCTTTGCAGCCGGTGGTCGTGGTCAGTCTTTTTAACTGACAGTGGTGTCAACCAATGAGCACCCGGCTTAGGCAGCTAGGCTGGCTGATCGGGACCACCCTTCCTCCCGCTGCCCTAGGCTCATTTCTAAAATATGATATGTGTGTGCAGAAGTTAGTTTGGGCAGCAAGCTGCCTTTAGTATAGGTAGGACCAGTAGGTGGTACAGGACCACTGTGTTCTAGTGTAGCGTACCAGTGCGCTATGTCCGGTGTCTGCACGTTGCTTTACCACAGCAGGGTGTGGGAAACTTCCTTCAACAGCATGTCAGCTACCTGGCTAGTAAAGCAACAGCAGGTAGCTGCAGTTAGATGCGGCTCAGTGAAGGACCTGGGAGCACACAGTCTTAGTTTGTCTCAGTCTAGCACAAGTGTATCGGTTAGACTCTAATTCCTTTAGCGGCTGGTCTGTGCGGCAGAGGCGGCCTCTGTGAAGTTTACAGAGAACACCCAGATGGTGGTGTAGCCCGGCAGTGATACTCACACCAGGTTAGCTCTGCGGTTCAGAGTCCAGTAGGGCTCCGTAGGTTTGTGGTTTATTAGTTTGTTTTTTTTTTAGTTATCCTGGTGATCGTAACATCAAGTCTGTTATCTCTCTTTGTAAACACACAGATAACACTGATTCTGTTCTGTACAAGCATCTGCATAATATCTAATCTGCAGGAGGATTGTGTGTCCTGTTCAGCAGGTGGGGGGAGGGAGGAGAAATGAAGTGAGAAGCAGACATTGCAGGCAAAGCTGAAACAAGGAGATGGGAAAATCCCTTTAACAGAAAAAAACTTAATACACAATTTAGCGATCACTGCGGCTATACAGATGCTCATTACTTATACCTATTTGTTCAAGGTGGAACACAACAAGCCTTTTACAGCATAAACAGTGAATTATCATTCACTAATACCAGCATTTAGCTGTTCTCACACTTTTTTAAAGGCATTCAATAGTGGGAAAAAAAATTGGGGGCTCATTAGCCATTGTGTTCCAAGTATACAATTACAAGCCATTTCTAAATACAGCTGCGGCAAAAATCAATAATTCTTAGCCACCAATATCCACAGTTACCTGTTATTCACACTATTATTTTAAAGGTATTTAATAGTTGGGTATTATTTTAAAGGTATTTAATTGTATTCAGAGTATACTGCTGCACATTACTCATACCTTGAGGAAGACATTCGTGACCTGAAGACATTAGTGGATGACATTGTAGCCAATTGCATTTGGGAGCCAGTTGATGTAGCGTCTTCATCTTCAATGGGGAGAAGAGGGTGGCAGTGCAAACATGAGGCAGCAGCAGAGTCAGCAGGGTGGCAGCAGAGAGACGTCAGGTGCAAAACGGGCCCGGATAGACTACCTACTTTGTAGCAGCCTACCTGCCCAGAAAACAGAGGTGCAGGGGTTCGTGGAGGCAGTGGCGGTAGCAGTCGCTTAGTGTAGAGTGTTTGGAGTAAAAACACCCTCTCGACGGTGTGGCAGTTTTTTTGTTAAGCTGCAGGGGAGGTGAATATGGCCATATGTTCGATCTGTGGGCAGAAGGTGAAGCATGGCCAAGGTGCCAATGTTGGCACCAAAGCCCTGTGTCAACATATGAAGCATCATCATCATAAAGTGGCCCGGAGGAGCAGTGGCTCCAATGTGGTGGTCCAGCCTGCTATAGAAAACGTTGCATCACCCAGTGGCACACAACCCATTTCAGGCAGTCAAGGCTCCACCACCTCAGCCTATGGAAACTGTGTGTCCTTCCTATCGTCTATATGGCCTCCAAAGGTTATTGCTACCAACGCATTATATTGACTAGCTATTCTGTGGCCTACTTATGCTGCTGCCACCTCCGCTCTCTGCCACTGGGTCACTGTATGGCCACTCATATACCGGCAAGCACACCCTGCTTGAGATGCAGTGGGAGAACAGCCTCCTACAACATAGGCTGATATGCAATGTTTCCACCCATTGGAATTCAACCCTCCATATGTTGGATCGACTATATGAACAGAGAAAAATCAATAAACGATTTCTTGATGATCCAAGTGGATAGAGGTACTCCCATGTGTAACCTTAATGTTATGGCCTCCTCACGTTGCTTCCACCTCCTCACTCTGTCACTGGGAACTGTATGGATTTCCCATTGCTACTGCAACCTCCACACTCTGCAACTGGGTCATTGTATGACTTCATAAGGCTGCTTCAATCTGCACACTCTGCCAGTGGATCACTGTAGGGCCTCGTAAGGCTGCTGCAATCTGCACTCTTTGCCACTGGTCACTGTAGGGTCTCCTCATGCCACTGCCACCTCCCCACTCTGCCACTAGGTCATTGAATGGCAGTAGCATGAGGAGGCCATACAGTGACCCAGTGGCAGAGTCTGCAGGTTGCAGCAGTCTTATGAGACCATACAGTGACCCAATGGAACAGTGGGATTGCAGCAGTAGCATGAGGAGGCCATACATTGTGCCGCTTACACAGTAAGTTGATGTAAGCGGCCACAAGAAAATGGCCATGGGCATGCGCAGTCGACTCTGCTTGAGGCCTGATGGAAGAGCCGACTGCGCATGCCTAGAAGTTTGAAACCCAGGACGGAAGAAGATGCGGAGAAAGGCGTTCCAGACAAAGATAGAGGCATTGCTAGAGATTTCTCAGGCAGCATTGGGGACGCCCCCAATGCTGTTTGAGCGCTGGGGACCGCCCCCAGTGCTGCAAGAGAACTCATTTGCATATAGAAGAAAACTGGGATTTCTACCGAATGGCGGCACGGAGAAGACATCTAAAGGTAGGAGAAGAATAGCCTTTCTTAAGGCTATTCCTACGTGTTAGGGAGAAAAAATGGGATTCCAATGATTGGATCCCTTTAAGGAGACTCTAACGCAGGTGTGAATCCAGTCTTACTAGCTGAAATATCGGTGAGGTAAATGTACTTCAACCATAACAGCAATCTAGGAGGTCTCCTGACATCATATAATAGTATTGACACTTATCAATATCAATATATAACATAAATTAGACACATGAGAAGTGATACAGCGATGCTCACCTGAGTGTAGTGTCCAGTAACCGTCCCATTTTTAGCACCTCCTCCATAGGTGAAGTTATACTTCTCATTATCCCAGATTGTAATGATATTTCTCCACGGGACAGGAAATGGTGATATCGCAATATTTTCTCCGCAAGGGTTGTCTTCAAAAATACAAAGGGAATGGAGAATTATGTAGATAATCTGTTTTCCCATAGTCCAAACAGCAGCACAACGGATGGGGTATTCCTGCCCCTGCGTGCAATCAGGACAGGTGGAACTTTTAATTAATCAAGAATCTCCCCTATAAGAAGTCAGCAGACCCCCCCCCCCCCCCTCGTGTTAGTTATAAAGAAAAAACTTCCGAAATCCTTCACAAAATTAACATAAAAATACAGGGAGGGAGCCTTGTGCTGCTGTTTGGACTGTGGGAAAACAGATTATCTACATAATCCTCTATTCCCCATACATCAAAACAGCAGCACAATGGATAGGGAGGTAGCAAGAAACCCCCCCCCTAGGATGGGACTTCCTGACAAACTGAAGTCAACACTGAGCGACCGAAGGCGACTGCCTCTGCGCTAAAATTGTCTAGCCTGTAATGCCTCACAAAGGTTAGGTGGGAACTCCAGGTTGCCACCGCGCACATCTGGTCCAGGGAGATAGAATCTCTCTGTGCACATGTCGTGGCAACTGCTCAGGTAGAATGTGCCCTTACAAACTCAGGTGGAAGTAGACCCTGAGTACTGAATTCTTGAGAGATGGCCTCCTTGATCCATCTCGCCAATGTTGTTTTAGAGGCTCTACACCAGGGGTCCTCAAACTTTTTAAACAGTGGGCCGGAGGCAGAGCAGGTCGCACAAACATCGGGAGCGGTGTCCTCCAATAGGTAAAGTGAAGTGCGCTCCATGGCCTGGACCAAGCTCCCCAGGAGCTTCATTATAAATGCACGCCTGCCGGCGTTGTCGGCAGGGCCAGACAGAAGTGCTTGGCGGGCCGCATGTGGCCCTCGGGCCGCAGTTTGGGGACCCCTGCTCTATACCCCTTGTATCTACCGGAAAAATTTACCAGAAGATTTTCTGCCCTCCTGAAGGTTCTAGTGCGTTCCAGATAGATTTGTAAGCACCTCTTTAGATCCAGGGAATGCCACCTGTCCTCCTCCTGAGAGGTGGGGGACGGAAAAAACATGGGTAGGGTAATTATATGATTAATATTCTGCCTTGACGGGACTTTTGGCATAAACCTCGGAAGATATCTCAATTATACCCTGTCTAGAAAAAATAGCAAATATGGCTCAGATGCCGCTAAAGTCTGTAATTCTCCAGTACGCTTAGCCGATGTGACGGCTAGAAGAAATGCCACTTTGCAGGAGAGGAATTTGAGTCCTACCTCTTGTAGTGGTTCAAAGGGAGCCCCACAGAGCCCCTGCAGTACCGTAGCTAAATCCCATTGGGGGATTGGGACCTGGACGGTAGGTCGGAGCCTAGCGCCCCCCCCCCCCTCCTCCCTCCCCCTCCCTTAAGAATTGACTCACCAACGGATCTTGAGACAATCTCATCCCTAATACGGCTGAAAGGGCATCTACTTGCACTTTTAATGTTGCCAGGGTGAGGCCTTTCTCCAGCCCGCTTTGCATGAACTCTAATACCGACTCTACAGTATAGCTGGTATCGCATGCTGATTCTCTGTGCACCATTGCTGGTAAATTCTACCAATCCTCATGTAGCTTCTATTTGTAGAATCTGCCCTTGAGCAGGCCAGTGTTGTCCGTGCGGCCTGTGACAATCCTTCATGTCCATATAGGGTGTGGTCAACCTCCAGGCTGTCAGGATGAACCTCTTCAGGTCCTGGCAGAGCTGCTTGTTTTGGGTTACCAGGTTGTGAAGAAGTGGAAGTCTTCAGTAGTTCCCTCGACTCATCTGTATGAGGTGGGTAAACCATGCCCTTTTCGGCCAGAACGGTATGATGGCAATCACCGATACCTGGTCCTGTCTGATCTTGGCCAATACCTTCGAAACCATGGGAAGTGGAGGGAAAATGTATGCCAGCCTGAATCTCCAAGGTATTGAAAGGGCATCTACTGCCAAGGGGTTGTCCTCCTGGTAGAGGGAACAGAACCTCTCCACCTTGGCATTGTACTGGGTGGCCATCAGATCCACCTCGGGAGACCCCACATCCGAGTCAACTGATGAAAGACCTCCTGGTTCAGGAACCACTTGCCCGACACTGTTTCTCCCCTGCTGAGCTGGTCTGCCAGCACATTCTGATGTCCCCTTATGTGCACCGCACTGAGGTGGCTTAGATTTTCCTCCGCCCAGGCGAAAATCCGATCTGTTAACTTGAGGAGGGAGGCGGATCTCGTCCCTCCCTGCTTGACCATTGTGACGTTGTCCGCCCTGACTCTGACCGCCTTGCCGCGCAGATACTGGGCGAAGTATAGCAGGGCTCGGTAAACTGCGCATAACTCGTACCAATTTGATGACTGAGCAGTCTCCCTTCGGCTCCATGTCCCTTGTGCCAGGGTCTCCCCCAGATACGCTCCCCAGCCAGCCATGGAGGGAGGCATCTGTTGTCAACAGGGTCCAGTCGGTCCAGTCGGGCTGAACCGTGGACATCCCGTTTTTCAATAGGGACCACCATCGCAGTCATCGACGGGTACTGATGGACAACTGGATAGGCTTCTTCAGCCCTGAGGGGCTGCGGCTCCATACCTTGAGGATCTCGTTCTGTAGTGGTTGCATATGCCATAATGCCCATGGAACTGCATCTGCAGCTGCTGACATCAAACCTAGGACTTTCATTGCAGTTCTTACCTGAACCTCCCGCGTAACCACCAGATGTTGCACCGCCCGACAAATCTTTTCCTTCCGATTGTGAGGAAGAGATATCTCCATCCTCTGAGAGTCCACAATGAATCCTAAGAACTGGATTCTGATGGTGGGGACGACCGCTGACTTTTGCCAATTGATAAGCCAGCCTAACTCTTCTAGGAAGGTGATGGTGGTCCTTGAGTGAGCCTTTAACAGCCAATCGTCTAGGTACGGTACGATGAATATACCTTGGAGTCGAAAGGGGCCACACGGTGGCTCAGTGGTTAGCACTGCAGCCTTGCAGCGCTGGAGTCCTTGGTTCGAATCCTGCCAAGGGCAAAAAACCATCTGCAAGGAGTTTGTATGTTCTCCCCGTGTTTGCATGGATTTCCATCCCACATTCCAAAGACATACTGATAGGGAAAAATGTACATTGTGAGCTCTATGTGGGGCTCACAATCTACATTTAAAAAAAAAAAAAAAAAAAAAAGAATATACCTTGGAGTCGAAGAGCTGCAACGACCGGGGCCACAACCTTTGTAAAGGTGTGGGGGGCCAAGGATATTCCGAACAGAATAGCTGTGAACTGCAGATGACACAAAGTACCGTTCAGCACAACCCCGATCCTCAAGAACCTTCTGTGTGGCGGAAAAATCGGGACATGTAGATATGTGCCCCTTACATCTAGGGTGACAAACCTGTCTCCTCGGTGCAGAAAAGGTATCACTGACCTGATAGTTTCCATCCGGAAACGGGTCTTGAGGACGCAATGGTTGAGAGATCTTAAGTCAACCACCATTCTCCAGCCTCCTGATGTTTTGGGTACCAAAAACACTGGAGAGTATACTCCGGTCGATTGCTCTGCCGGAGGCACTGGCTCTAGAGCGCCTTTGTCCAGGTATTCCTGAACGGCGTTCTCCAAAAGGATCTGCTTTTGACCACATAAGGCGTGGGTTTTCACAAATTTGTCAGGTGGGTGAGACGTGAACTTTATTTTGTAGGCCGAATAAATGAGCTGGAGGACCCATGGGTCCTGAATGTGACGGCTCCACACCGCCGTGAAGTGGGAAAGCCGACCTCCCACTGGCAAGAGTGGAGCGGATACAGGGGGAGGGGGGAGTAGACGTCAGAAGGTAGTTTTCTTCTTCTCAGGCTCCCGGGTGGTGCGTTGATTTGTTCCTCTGCCCTGACCTCCAGGGCGCCTCTGAAAGGAACCTCTTGATCCATATGTTCTGGAGAATCCTCTCCCTCTGTATGACGGACCAGGCCTCCCTCTAGAACTCTGAGGAAGACTCTTCCCCTTACTATCTGCTAACCCCTCCATAATGGTATCCAGCTCTTTCCCAAAGAGCCTGCCCGGCTCAAATGGAAGTGCACATAAGTTGTATTTGGAAGTATTATCTGCCCTCCAGGGCTTAAGCCACAGGGGGCGTCTTGCGGCCGTAGCTAATGCCATAGCCTTTGCCACAATCGTCACTTGATATAATGCTGCTTCTGCCAAATAATCCACTGCTACGGAGGTGGAAGATTGGAACGCCAAAAGATAATCACGGGGAACGCCTGCATCAATATCTCTACGCAAAGTAGATATATTACTTCGCAGGAACTGAACGACTTCTCCCGTTGAAATCCCCACAGAGGCCTGCGCAGATGCCGCAGTATAAATCAGGCGCAGGGAACCCTCTGCGTGCCTGTCCATCGCATCCTGGAGATTTGAGCCATCTTCTGATGGCACTACCGTGCGCCTCGATAATTTGGAGATGGCCATATCGACTCTTGGGGGAGGGCCCCAACGATCAAATTCGGAGTCTTCCACCGTGAAGAGTGTTCGGAATTTCTTAGAGATCTGAAAAGATCTTTCTGGCTTCTTCCATTCTGTTTCCATACATTTGGAGACAACGGGTTCCACTTTGAAAGACCTTAGACCTCTTTGGTCCCCCTCCTCACCCCTCTCCGGTTGTACCAACTTCATTAATTTCGGCATTTTTTCCAGCGCGAAAGGCCCTGCGGTATCCTCATCCGAGGAAATCTCATCTAGGATGTGGAACTCTTCCTCCAAGGGAAAGGGGTTAGAGGCAGGCTCCAGATGAGGTCGTTTGGTCAAGTGGGAGATAGACTCTTTCATCTCCCACATTGAGCCCCTTACAAACTCTTTGACACATGACATTGCCTTGCCAATTTATGAGTCCACCGGCTGGGACCCTCGGCAATGATGGCTCCGGGAAAATTCATAGTCGTCCGGCAAGGGGTTCCTGCAATCCTTGCAAGGTAAGTGTCTGCGCCTAGACGCAGACTTTCCTCTTTGTCCTTCTGAGGGCGAAGTTGAAGAAGACATCTAAAAGAAGAGTACATCAGTTATTAGCTCTTACCGCACCCCCTTGCTAGGGACTCCCAGGTGACTCCACTACCTTCAACAATACCACAAGCTCTTCCACTGAAGCCAGAACAGCATCAGGCTCTGAACAGAGTGGGTCTAAATACCTCCACCCCCGGGAGAAGATTCGGGAAGCCCCGCCCCCTCCCCACCTGGGGAGCAACAGCACATACATACTTATTTGGTTATGTACTAGTAACACAGGAGGGGAACCTACCCCCCCCCCCCCCCCCGTACCTATGTGCAAATCATTTCCCCTCCTCCTAACTGAGAGGCGGTGTTAGGATTGGGTCCCACAGGCTTTCCGTCCAGCGCATAGTGCTACCTGCGGGCCAATCCAAACCTCGCCCTCGGCGTTGTGCAGTAAGGTGTCTGGAGGCTAAGTCCAGCGTTTGGCCCACTGAGCATGCTCAGACATTTTGGAGCCGCTCAGAGGTTAAGTGCCATTTTTGCCATACTGAGCATGATCGGTGACGTCATGCCACTGCCCCTGTTGGACGGGGACTAGCCTTTAAATAGTGTGAGCCGACACCCACCCGGTGCTCACACTTTGACTAGTAATCCTTTGAGACAGGAGATTAGGGCCAGGTTCCAGTCAATTTGAGAGCTGAGTAGGGACCAGTTAGTATTTCTTGGCTCTGTTGTTGGGAACCAGTAGTCTATTCCCCTGTCTAACGGCTGTGTAGCTCCTCGCAGTTTAAGGAGTTTGTTGTGTGACTGACCAGGAGTGAAGTTAACTCCTGGCAGTCTTGTTTGCAGCAGAGTGAAGCATGTGCTAGGGCCTGGTTCCCCTGCTGTAATTAGCAGGTGCTCCTTACAAGGCTTCATTTGACTTCACTCAACTGCTATACATAGGCATGCTCTCCCAGTGAAGTTAACTGGAGAGAGTCTGTTGCAGCCTGTTCACATCGGTGCCGCACAACATCCCTGCCAGTGCAGTTTAACTGGAGGTTCATATTCAGACATATGGCTGCCCATCTGGTCCTGTGGATCTCGCTACAGTGCTCTGCAGCTTAGCGGTTCTGGTTGTGTTTATTATTATTTTTATATATACACACAGAACCATAACAGGTGGGGAGAGCGAGTGGCCGGGCGAAAGGGGAGGACGCACTGCGCATGCGTCCTTCCCCCAGTATGAGACGCCGGCACAAAACAAACCAGAAGCGCACGCGCGCATAGAGGATTCCCAGGCTTACAGGAGTAGTGAAGCTGCCGGACCTGGACCCCGACCAGAGGAGAAACACACAGTTCCCCTAGCCACAGCTAAGTAACACACGCACAAGGGGAGAGGTCAGCAGACCTCCCCCCCCACCTGTCCCCACAGCAGGACAGAAAAAAACACGAGGTGGGGGAGGTCTGCTGACCTCTTATAGGGGAGGTTCTTGATTAAGCAAAAGTTCCACCTGTCCTGATTGCACGCAGGGGTAGGAATACCCCATCCGGTGTGCTGCTGTTTTGACGTATAGGGAATGAGCATGATGAGTGAGTAGATTTACACTGGAGAGGAAGCATCACTGCTAGCACATGCACATACCTCCCAACTTTTGCAGAACCGAAAGAGGGACAAAATATGCGGCGCGCTACGCGTGCAGTGGCAAATTTAGCCCCACCCACTTTTGTGTTAATTCCGCCCACTCATTAATTTTTCATGTGCCCACACACAGTATAATCCTCCTACAGTCACCCGTAAATTATATGTCCCCCCTTTATCTCTCCCCCAGTTTCATATACACCCTTCATCTGCCCCCAGTTTCATGTCCCCCCTCCATCTCTGCCCCCAGATTCATGTCCCCCATCTCTGCCCCCAGTTTTATGTCCCTCCATCTCTGCCCCCAGATTCTTGTCCCCCATCTCTGCCCCCAGATTCATGTCCCCCATCTCTGCCCCCAGATTCATGTCCCCCATCTCTGCCCTCAACACCCACACCTGTGTTAATGGAGCAATCACTGAAACGATGTTAGCTGGTCCTTTTAAGGCAGGGCTGCAATGATGTTGAAATGTGTTTTGGGGGATAAAGTTCATTTTCTAGGCAAATATTGACTTTGCAAGTAATTGCTGGTAAGCTGATCACTCTTTATACCATTCTGGAGTATATGCAAATTGCCATTAGAACAACTGAAGCAGTAGACTTTGTAAAAATTAATATTTGTATCATTCTCAAAACTTTTGGCCATGACTGTACAATAGATAGTTGTGTAACTGGAAACCAATTTTACTCTTTTGTCCGTGGACTACTTATAGATTACACTGGATGGGGGGGGGGGGGGAAGAGTTGTACTACGTTGTTAATTGGGTATAAATGTTTTATATGTTTATGTAAGGGGCAGAAATTTTAATTTTTGATAAAATAGTTAAAAAAAATTGTTGTAATAGTTTATACTACATAATATGTATTGAATATGTTAAATCAATAAAAACTGTGAAATTAAAGAAAAGTTGTTGTTCACATCAATGTGACAACAAATTAGGAAAATGCCAAAATAATAAAAATTTAAAGTGGAAAAAAAAGATATACTGTAGCTCTGAAAATGGCAATATCACTGTGACACAGAAAATTTTACTTTAGCTACCACAGCCAACAATTTAACATATTTTACGTGAGCGAAGCCGCAGGTATTCTACTAGTACCCTATAATTCTGGGTACAAAGAGTAGGGCTAATAGATTGGATAAAGCCCCACACCATGGGCGTAACTACTGTAGAGGCAGCTGGCACAGGGCCCGGGCCATTAGGGGGCCCGTAGACAGCCACTACCGCTGCATTTTTATTTTTTTTTAACAGGCCGTTACGGGCCCTATTCACTTGCCGATCTTGGCTGGGCCGGGATCGGTAAGTGACACCGCGGGCCCCACAAATACTATCTTTATACTCGGGGGTCTTTGCAGACCCCCGAGTATAATGATCGGCGGACCAGGAGAGGTAAGGGAACATAACAAACACTGTTACTTACCTCTACGATCCTACCAGGCCTCCTTCCTGACGTCTCTGACGTCACATGAACCTGGCCTGCATCCCGGGTCATGTGACGTCCGACGTCACTGCAGAAGGATGGCAGCGGAGAAGACCGCGTAGGAGCCGGGGACAGGTAAGAAACAGTAATTTTTTATGTTTTTATTCCCCCGGGTCTCCGATTATTATACTCTGAGGTCTGAAAAGAAAGACCCCAGAGTATAATAATTGTTTATGGGTGTCCACTATGGGGTATAATACTGTGTTCAGAGGCCACTATGGGGCATAATACTGTCTGCAGGGGACACTATGGGGGATAATACTGTGTGCAGGGGCCACTATGGGGGATAATACTGTGTGCAGGGGCCACTATGAGGTATAATACTTTGTGCAGGGGCCAGTAAGGGACATACTATTGTGTGTAGGGGCCACTATGGGGGATAATACTGAATGCAGGGGACACTTTGGGGGATAATACTGTGTGCAGGGGACACTATGGGGGATAATACTGTGTGCAGGGGTCACTATGAGGCATAATACTGTGTGCAGGGGACACTTTGGGGGATAATACTGTGTGCAGGGGCCAGTAAAGGACATAATATTGTGTGCAGGGGCCACTATGGTGGATAATACTGTGTGCAGGGGACACTATGGGGGATAATACTGTGTGCAGGGGCCACTATGGGGGATAATACTGTGTGCAGGGGCCACTATGGGGGATAATACTGTGTGCAGGGGACACTATGGGGGATAATACTGTGTGCAGGGGCCACTAATGGACATAATACTGTGTGCAGGGGCCACTATGGGGGATAATACTGTGTGCAGGGGCCACTAAGGGACATAATACTGTGTGCAGGGGCCACTAATGGACATAATACTGTGTGAAGGCGCCACTAATGGACATAATACTGTGTGCAGAGCTTACTAAAGGACATAATAGAGTGCGGAGGAGGGGGTCGGTCGAGGTCTTCGACGTCGGTGTCGGTTGGGGGGGGCATGTCAAAAGTTCGCCACGGGGCCCTGCCATTCCTAGTTACGCCACTGCCCCACACGTGTGTCTAAATCCCCCTCAGTAGGTAATATTTTGGAAGGAATATGAATGGAGGAATAGAGGATATAAAGGTATCACCGCATCAATCTCTAGGTGTGATATTGGTGCCATAAGCCTATAAACTGCAGCGCAGAGTCAGCTGATAACAGACGCAGCCCAAGCTACACACCAGCGCTCTCCACTCATTATAGGACAATGATGTACATTTGCCTATAAACCTCAACTAAATAACTATTGCAACTAGTCCCTGTCTGACTACTACCCAGGTCTAGATGAAAACCTATCTACATCGCTCGACGCGTTTTCCCTATAAATATAGGCTCATCAGGAGCTATAAAGTAATTTATGAGGGTACAAAACAACAAATGCGGTGAAAACCGCAGTTCACAAGGCTCCGATGGTGAGCCCCAATACTGGCATATGAAGTGACCAAAGCTCACGAACTGTCAGCTCATATACCAGTACCGAGGCTCACCATTGGAAGTTGCAAATGCTATGGATTTAGAATGGGAAGTCATAAAACCCCTGATGGTGTAATGTGGAAGTGTCCCAATAATTTTCTCCATATACTGTGAGAACGAATTCAGTAGAACTAGTAATATATCCCCTTAAACCTCTGCTCTCTGAGAAGTCCAGGGGGCGGCCTTACTTCCCTCTATGAAGACTGAGATAACTGTCAATTAGGGTTGAGCGATCGGGATCTTTTCTGGTGGGATCGAGGTTGGAGGTTATTTCCCACAATGCTTGGCTACTGGCCAATCATTGTGGAAAAGCTATAGTATTAGATGAGCGAGCACAAACCCATAGGAATGAATGGAAGTGGACGGCTGAGTCCATTCATTCCTATGGATTTACCGCAGCCTGCCACCCTTCTGCTTCATCCCTGTTTTACCATATACTCAACTCTGCTACATCTGAGATGTAGAAGATCTGAGTATACAGTAAAGCAGGGACGAAGCAGAAGAGTAGATAGTATCTATCTACTCGTGAACTTTGCTCAACTTACCTGCACAGAAGTGCTGTCGCAGCCAGTTCCGTTCTTCTTGCTCCTCTTCTGTTAGAGATGCTGGGAGAAGGCGGGGCTTGTCGCTTAGGAGAGTGTGGGCGGATACTGAGAGGGGAAACGTGAGTGCATCACACTCTCCTAAGCCACAACAAGCCCCGCCTAATCCCATCATCTCTAACAATAGTGGGGGCACGCACAACACTCTGAAGGCATGTCAAAGGGAGAAGAGGAGTGAGAACGGGGAGCGGCAGCGGATCTGTGCAGGTAATTGGACACCAGGGGGGCTAAGTAGCCAAGGAATTTTTTTTTAATCACTACACAGCATGGAGTCCAAAAATTGAAACAAAAATTGAAACAATTTTTGGACTACATGCTGTGTAGTGAATAGGATCGTTTTTAAAATCCAATCTTCGATTATTAAAAAAAAATCCCATTGACTTGCATTGATGGAATTGGAATCAGGATCGGGTTCAAATGGAAAATGATCGGAAATCGGATTTTAAAAACGATCTTGAAATTTCAAGGTCGGCTCAACCCTACTCTCAGTCCTTGAGTAAGACCACCCAATGGACTCTAGAAAAATCAGAGGTTTAAAGGGAGGGAGGGGAGGACAGTGATGGATACTGGTGTCCTTATTGAACACACCTTACAGATGGTAAGTAGAACTTCTTCTGTTCCGGCTAATGTAGTTTATGGTAGCGCACATGGGATGTTTCTTGCGCTTATATGGTAATGACATGGGTGTCAAAGGGTCTAAGAGACGCCAACTTTTTATAGTCGATGCATTTTGTATTTGAGATTCAGACACTGGAATTTGCACCGAGTTTGGAGCTCTGCACAAGTTCTTTAAATTGGTGATGGGTGATTTCAATGGGCATCACCTATGCTTGACAGAGATTGCTGTATTTGATGATTATGTTGCAAGACTAGGGATGGATACTTGTAGTTGGAGCTGAATGGTTTAATCTGAGCTCACTGAGATTACTCGGACTACTACACCTTGGTATCTGCAAATTTGTGGTAAATATTTTTATTATAATATATAGATTCGATGTTTATGTTTTATTGAAGGTAATTTGTATGCACTTGATAAAGGGGTGGTTTTTCCCCCGAAACATGTTGGGCTTTAGTTTCTATCTCCACGTTCATCTGAATGTGTGTTGTTGTTCCAGATTTTTGACCTGCCTGCGAGCACGACCGGTCATTTTTCTTTGGATCTTATATACGTCACCAGTTCTAACTGTTCTCGGGGGGGGGGGGGGGGGGCTATTTCCCTCTATGAATACTGAGATAGCGGTCAGTCTGTGAGTAAAACCACCCAATGGACTCTAAGATTGAGTTTACAGGGGGTATTTCGGTCAGGATTTTGAGGCCGTATCTGCCTCAAATTCCTGACCAAGAAGACAGCTCCCATTGAAATCAATGGGAGCCGGTCTGTTCTATTTCCCGGGGGTGGTTTGTTCCGGCTCCCGGAAAAAAGAATGGACACGCTCATTCTTTGAGGCAACTCCGCCTGAAGACACTCCCTCCTCCTGACTAGGCCCATTCATTTGGACCTAATCTGGAGCAGAGTGCGCGACTGGATGCCGATGCATTGAACCGATATCAAGTCGCAGCTACCCATATTTTGGACCGAAACCTGGGGCGTCCTCCGCCTCAGGTTCCAGACCAAAAAACCCTGTGTGAACCCAGCCTTAGGCATAGAAAAAGCAGAGGTTTAAAGGAATAAATTACTAGTTCTATTCAATCTTTTTCTTTAAAAATGCATACAATATCAAACTAGACCGCTCCTCCTGCTCTGTAACATGCCTTTAGATTGGAATACATTTTTAATATGACAGGTTCTCTTTAACTTGACACTTTTAAGAAGAATAAAGCAGCATCTCCTGCCATAATGTAGAAGTGACCAAAGAAACCAATGGTAACAATAGTGTTTTTGCTGAGTTTAAAGGGCGTAGCATGGAATAACAATGTAAGATCTTTAGTGTGTCCCCTCACCTACCGTGTGCTAGTTACAACATTATGATCTTCTTATAGGCCAAACAACTGACTCAGACTCCTCAATTTTTCCACAGACCAAATGCGAATCCGATTTCTGGCCTGACTCAGACTCCATCGTAAATGACATCCAGTGGTGTAACTAGGAATGGTGGGGCCCCGTGGCAAAATTTTGACATGGGACCCCCTCCAAGAGGGGTACATGGGCGTGCAGGGTGTATGTGAATAAGAGGGTGACATGGGGTGCAGGGGGTGTATAAGAAAGAGGGGAAATGGGGGTGCAAGCTGTGTGCGAGCAAGAGGGTGATGTGGAGGGGGGACTCCCCATTTCACCACACTCTTGCTCACCCACAGCCTGTACCCCAATTCCCCCTCTTTTCTCACATAGGGTGGAATTGGGGGTGCAGACTGTCAGCAAGAGGGGGACATGGGTGTGTAGGCTGTGTGTGAGAAAGGAAGGAATGGGGGTGCAGACGTTCTCACACACAGCCTGCACACCTATGTACCCCTCTTGCCTATGTACTCCTCTTGCTGACAGTATGCCCCCCCCATTCCTTCCTCTTGCTCACAGCCTGCACACCCATGTCCCCCTTTTGCTGACAGTCTGAACCCCCCATTCCTTCCTCTTGCTCACCGCCTATAACCCATTCCCCCCATTGTACACTGACCTGTACAATCCGGGTAGCTCCGCCCACAAAATACATGGAATCTATGTTAGTAGTTTAAAGGACCTTTGATGACGTCATGTCTCAGGTCCTTCAATCTTCTAGTACAGATGCCGGCACAGGGCCTGGGGACAGCAGGCAGGAGATAGGAGTTTCTCCTGCCCGCTGTCACCATGCAAGTGCCGGGAGGCAGCAAGGGCCCAGACAGCAGGCGGCCCCTGCTTGGGTGCAGTAGTAAAGGCAGCAATTGCTGGCTTTACTACTGTTAAAAGATGGACTGTGGAGGAGGCAGTTCCTCTCCATCTTAAGTCGGGAGAGCTGGCAGCTTGCTGTTACAAGGGAGCTTACTTTTTCTCATAGGAATGAATTGACCAGCGTTGATTGGCCAGTGTACAGCATTCAGCCAATCAACGCTGGTTCTGCCGGAGGCTCGTCTGTGAGGAGGCGGAGTCTAAGATCGGACCACAGCAGTCTCATTCCTATGAGAAAAAGTAAGCGCCCTCATAACAGCAAGCTGCCAGCTCTCCTTAATAGCAAGGACGAGCCTGCTGCAGAACCAGCGTTGATTTGCCGCAGGCTCGTCTTTGCTAGTCGGGAGAGCTGGCAGCTTGCTGTTACGATTGAGCTGACTTTTTATCAGCGCAACTGCAAGCACTGTGCAGTTAAAGCGCACGGACCCCATAGACTATAATGGGGTCCGTGCGCTTTAACTGCACAGCGCTCCTCCTAAACACTCTCCTCCTGCTACTCGTGGACTTGGTGACTCTCCTTTAGTCGAATAGTGGTTTCCCCTGAAACAAGCATTTTTTCCCATAGACTATAATGGGATTCGATATTTGATCGAGTAGTTGAATATTGAGGCTCTACTCAAAACAAATATCGAATATTTCACTGTTCGCTCATCTCTAATAAAAAAACATTTATCCCACAATATAGCAATCTAAAGAATTTTTTTTTTTTTTTCAGGGTTGAAACTGTACAAGGCCGAAGCCTTACACTGCAAAACGCAGCATGTCACAGTACCTGCAAAGTGAATGGGGTTCTGGCTAATCCTATCCACACATTGTAGAAAAAAAACTGCAGCGCAATAGGGACTCTTTGTGCCATGGTATGGTGCCCTGCAATTGGACCTTGGTGAGGATGGAAAATGGACAATTTCTCATCAGGTTGCTCTTACCGTTTAACAACCGTTCATGTGGTTCGCTGTGATTTAAGCTGCAAGTTGCCGCGATTCTTTTTGCTATCTTTGCCAGTGTTTTGTTCCATGCCTTATACAGAAATAAAAGTAGCATTACGATGTGGGAACAAAAATATGAGCAATAAAAAAAAGAGGTCAAAACAATACAAACACGAATAACACAATATAGGACACAGCTTTGACAATAGACTTCTTGTTTTTCGATGATAAAATTTTGCCTACGTGCAGCCACCATTAAGGAGAGCTTATAGCACCGAGATCCCCAGGTTCTGATCCAAAAACTGGATAGCCACGACTGAAAGCCGGTGCACTGCATCGGCATGCAGCCGCGCACTCTGCTCTAGATTAGGCCCAATGAATGAACCTAATCCGGAGGAGGGAGTGTCTTCAAGCGGAATCGCGAGGCGACGGCCTGGAGAAAGAGCATCTCGCTGCGGGAACTTACCCTTATCCTGGTGGTGCAGAGAGTTGTCCGCTTTCTACTTCACCATTCACCCTGCTGTGGCTTGGCAGATGTCAATGTCCCAGATGTGCTGAGCCAAAGACAGGACAAGCCAGAGGCTATCTAAATTTTTTTTTTGGGGACATTATACTGTGTAAGATGTAAAGTGGACCAATAAGGGGGCATTACACAGTTTGGAGGTCATTAAGGGAACGTTATTTTGTGTGGCATCCACTACAAGTGGAGGATTTATGGGTAATACAGTGGAAACCTGGAAGATATGGCACCTGCTCACCTCCTGAACACCTCCTTTAAAAAAGCTATTCTACTCCTACTTTTCATTCTTTGCTTCTCCCTGATGTTTCTGCAACTCTATTCCATCTCTTATGCAAATTAGGATCATGGAGAACCAGGGCCTTCCCCCAGTGCTCCGAGGACCCCCGCGTCGTAACTCTCCACGGACCCTTTAAAGATTTTGATCACTTCCCACCTTCTCTTCTCCGGATCTTCTGCCTATTACAGGCATCGGGCATAGCGCTGTATGTATTTCAAACCTTGCGCCTGCGCAATCGGCTCTGCCACATTGGGGTTTGGGCAGAGTCGACTACGTATGTCCGGATGGCCATTTTCCAGTGGTCTATACCCAGTAAGCTTATGGGAGTGACACGTAAAAGGGGTGGTGAAGAGTTATGATGCAGGGGTGCTTGGAGCACTGGAGGAACACACCCGTGATCCTAATTTGGATAAGAGAAGAAATAGAATTTTTCACAAATGGCGGGGAGAAGCAAAGAATGAAAGGTAGGAGTAGAATAGCCTTTTAAAAGGCTATTCCAACGTGCCATAAGTTAGTTATGTGTTTTTTGGATGATAGACTCCCTTTAGTAAATGTCACATATATTAAACAAAAAAAAAAAAAGGTAAACATAAAAATTACTACATCACCCTGCTAGAACTGAAAACATTACTGCTGTGTCTACTAGAAAAAAAAAATACATTTTTAGGTGCCCCTCTGTAAGAAAAAATAATTAAATGCTAGAAAATTAACCCTATAGAAAACAATCACAAATCCTACTAATATTAAAAATGTGAAAGCTTGTGTGTTTGGTTGTTTGTTCCTTAATCACGCTTAAACGACCGAACGGATTTGCATGAAATTTTGCATATACTTACCTTGGGTCCCAGAATGAAACATAGGCTACTTTGTAGAGTCCTACCCCACCGGACTTCACGGTAAATTACACCGATGTTCGCTCTGGTATCCGTTTGAGGACCTGAGATGATGTCATCCCAGGCCCTTGAGAAGTCAGCAGATTGGCTTGTGCTGCAGTGTGGGCGGAGCTGTCAGCTGAGCTGCAAGCTAAAGAAGATGGCGGTGCTCACTCGCTCAGGAGAGGACCGCACATACAGCCTGAGTTTCCAGCAGTGCGCCCTGTGTATCGGCTATGGCTTTTCAGTGAGTACACTGGGATACTGCTGTGTTCAGCCGAACTTGGGCCAGGGGGTTCTGCGGAAGGGGGGTGCCGAGGAAGGAGGGGTAGGGGGGCTGAGGAAACAGGGTGACAGGGGGGCCGGGAGGCAGGGGGAACTGTGGGAGGGGATGCCGTGGTAGGAGGGGGAGGAAGTGGGGTACACGAGAGGGGGGGCTGGGGGGTGGGTGCAGGGCGCCAGGTGGCAGGAGGCCTGGGAATGGGGGTAGAAGGGGGGCCATGGGAGAGGGGGGTTATGATGGGGGCCGCCGCGGGGGTTGGGGGGTTCCGTGGGAAGGGGGCCCGGGGGGGGGAGAAAGGGGTGCCGTTGGTGCTGGGTGCTGTGGTAGGGGGGTGGCCGAGGCACGGCATACCATAACCACCGACAATTGCCTACATGTACGCGGCTCAGCGCCAGCTCTGAACTGCAGACAAAGTCGCGGGCAGATGCTAGTAGCTTCATAAATTACAAGTAAAAGAAGTCAAAAGAAGAACAATGTTTGACTCCTTGAAACAAAAAATGACCGAAATGGCTAAAAAGGGTGAAAATTCACTTTATCATTTGGAATTCATCATTTTTAAAGGGGTTGTCCCATCACAAGGATCCTATCTATACTGCTTGTTAATGTGGATGTAAGACATTTCCTAAATACATTGCTTCAGCAAAACTGCTTTGTTTGTCCACTATCTTACTTTATTCAATTCTTTGTGGCCACAGCCCTGACTTAGCTGCCCATGAGTCAAGTGATGTATCTGCTGCTCTCAGGGGGGAAGGAGGAGGGGCTAAGTGCACGGGAGCCAGCCTGTGTTTCTAGCTATTCCTGTGTCTACACCACGTGACTTAGCTTCCTGTTAGCAGATAGGGGAGAGGAGCTGCTTTCATTTCTTGTTCTCCCAGTTATCAGGCTAGCTAATACAATTGTGTTCATTATGGCAGAGACAGGCAGTCTCTGTATGTAACACAGAATGGAGTTGCTGCTGCCTGTACTCCATAGTCCAATATGGGTGGGCGGAGCTACACGCTAATTTGGGGGCGAAGCTAAACAGCAGGTTGCATGTGAAACCCCACCCACCAAATGATGTAAGAAACCAGGAAGAAAGAAGATTTTACAGCAGTGAAGACTGGTGAGTATGCAACGTGGGAATACCCCTTTAAAGTAATTTTCAAGAAAATATGGTTTGCCATCATTTCTTTTTATTCTGTCTTTTTCACTTACAATTCTTTGCATGTCAGCGGCTGGTGGATTCGTATTTCTTCGCTTGGTATTGTGTTCGTTGATTATATTGTTCTGAACGTCTTGTGAATCAGTATTAAGGTTCTCGTATGATACAGCATTTTTTTTCCAAACTTTCTAGAAAAACATACATTAAAACATGTAAGTCATGAGTCATGATGAAAGTTACTAACCACAGAAATTCAGTGTAGATATTGCAGTATGTACTTTTTAGCATCTACGTTTTATCATTTTGTTATAGCAGCCATAGGAACAGCGCCACGATTGTTCGTAGGCAATGTCTGGTATTGCAATAGCAGTCACAGTCCATTAATAGGACAGGTGCTGTTTGAAGTCACTATATATATATATATATATATATATATATATATATGTATATATATATATATATATATATATATATATTATATATATAATGATTAATAGAATTTTTTTTACAAATTAAAAAAAAAAAAATTCAATTTTCTCAGATATATATATATATATATGTAACCCCCTCACAGGAGTTACTAATGGTTATTTGGCCATATAAGTGCCTTACATGTTATGATGGATTGTATATGTTGCCATGTTTATTCTGTATTCATTTGTGTAATGTTGTTAAGCTATTGTTCTCTGGTTTCACTTGTCCTAGTGAGCTGTGGTCTCCATAGCAACACACACTATAGTGAGTGGATCTGTAGCTGGAACAGGAAATAGTCATAGCAGAGAGAGGAAGTAGTATTCTGTAAGAGCCAGGGAAGGAGAAGCAAGGAGAAGGGTGGCAGTGGCCATCTTGTGTTTCAGACACTGTGTTGTGAGGATTGCCATAGCAGCAGTAGCAGGACAGAGAAGCTGTGTGACAGCGCCCCCATCACTATCAGTAAGAGGACAGGATTATATCAGGCTAAGCAGAGCTATAACCCTGGCAGCCTGCACCGACCTCTACAAGGTAGCTGAACTCCTGCAGTAAACCATAATCTGGATCTGCAGACATCTAAGACTCTCTGCTAATACATGGGAAGGTGTCAGCCAGCTACAAGCCACTGTGCCACAGCTCACTGCTACAGGACAAGTGACCAGCAGATGCCTGTTACAATAAAGCAGTGAATACTTCTACTGATCCTGGCCTGGACATTGCCTTCCTTACAGCTAAGCCCTGGGCTAAAGCTCTTTGTTGGAGTAGAGCACTGGCACCCACATCACCATCTCAGCCCAGGGACCAGCGGGTGTCTCAATACTCCAACTGGCGTCACATCTAACTGACTCTGCCTATTACCCTGTGTACCTCTCCTGGGAGTTCTGGTGCCTATAAGGTCACCGTGACAGTCCAGCCTCCTGCACGGTTCTCCCGGGGTGGTCGCAGTTGGCGTCACGAACAGGATTGCTGTGCCAATGAAAAAGAAGGGAGGCACTTGAGCTGCCGGCAGGAAAAAAAGGATCTGTGACTGCGACACTGTGCAATATCGCCATCTTGGCCCTGCATCGCACGCTATACCTGAATCTACAGCACAGGCAACAGCAGGTGAGCCACGTACTGCCAGTATGTTTAGGAACAAAGAAAAAAGGGATTTTGTCAGTTTTAAACACCAAGGGTTCAGTAATGAGGAAGAGGGGTGTAGTGTTTCAGCCCCCACAGCTGCAGTAATGCCAATCACAATGCCTTATTACCCAGGCGTGCCATGGCTGCCACTCTATGTAGGCGAGCCAAATACCCTAAAGGACTTTAAAGAAAAGATGCAAGCAACTTTCAAAGTTTATCCCCTCACTGCTGAGCAGAAGGTTGCTATCTTAATGGGTCAGATGGGAGGAGCAGCCCTCCGTGAAGTTAAGTCCTGGGATGTTAAGGAGAAACAAACTGTTAAGCAAATTTTTGATAAACTGCGCACCATATTTGAAACTAAGACTCTGTCAGAACTAAAAGCTCGGTTCTTTTGCCGCAAGCAGAACGCAGGTGAAAGTCTTAGAGACTATGCTCTGAGCTTGGATGAAGCTCTCCGCCAGGTTGCGCAACTAGATCCTCATGAGCTTCACAATTATGATTGCACGCTGAAGGAGCAATTCATCGAGGGTGCTACACCTGATGCAGTTAAAATGCAACTACGTATGCTTAACTCTCAAGACCCTGACCGACCCTTCAACCTATTTAAAGAGACAGCCATCCAAATCCTTAAAGTGGACACAATGCCAGTGGAGCAGCATAATGTGCCCTCAGCTTCTACAGCACCTCCGCCCTGTGTAATCCAACAACCCATTGCTCAGTGCGCACAGATCCAACCTTCTGACTCCAACATTGAACTCCAAGGACAAATCGCTGAACTTTCAAAGAATCTAATTAAGCTTTGCAAAAAAGTGGATGACCTTCAGCTGACACCACCGAGGTCTCCCTCATCCCGGCACTGGCAGCGACCTTCGCCACGTCAGTATTCACGCAGACCGTTATTCCGACCCGGTCGCAGGGTCACGGACCAGTTTGATTCATCCGGAAGGCCCATCTGTCGAAGTTGTCATTTACCAGGACACGTTGAACGAGAATGCCAGTCTTTAAACTAGGCCGTCCTGGGGCAGAGGACCTACCCCCAGGAGACAACCACCACCATGGTCCACTATCACCTGAATGGGGCCGACGTTTCATTGGAGACCGTCCTATCCTTTCCATCAATATGAACAACATCCCACTGACTGCTCTCTTGGATACGGGATCACAGATGACTACCATGCCCCTTGCCCAGTTTGAAAAATATTGGTCTCGAGATCAGCTACAACCATGCAATCCTCATGAGCATGTGACTCTAATTGCCAGCAATGGACAAGAACTTAAACAGGTAGGATACTTCCTAGCCACCCTTAAGATTGGCAAAACCGAACTGAAGGATCAAGGGATTGTCATTGTGGACGTTGCCAAAGACAGAGACACTCCCTCCATCATCATTGGGACCAATGTCTTAGTTAATTGTTTTGATGAAGCCATTGCTGCCTTGTCTGACACTCTTCAAATAGCCGCTCCAAAAGAGAGACACATCTACCATAAGGCCATTAAGGTTTTGGTACAACAACAACAGGTCCAACTTTCCCAAGGTGAGATCGGAAAAGCTAGGGTGACTGACGCTAGACCCATCATCTTACCACCTGGTCATGTGATGATGGTCTGGTGCCGGGCCAGGTTTGGTGTCAAAGGCAGGGATTACTCCGTGCTCATCGAGTCAATGCCTACGGATCGTACAGTTATTGCTGCCCGTAGTTTGGCTAAGGTGACCCATGGACGAGTCCCTGTACAATTGTTGAATTTTGGGGATTCTGAAGTTACACTACCACGGTATACAGTGGTTGCCAAATTATCCAGAGTTCAGGATGCTGATTGCCTCCAGAGAGTCCATTGTGGAGCTCAGACCACCAATTCACAACCCACATGTAACCCCACTGGGGAGCAAAAAGAATGGTGGCAAGAGATTCACCTTGGAACCCCTGAGACGCCTTCATCTCAGCTGGAAGGGGTATTGCGGGTAGTTCACGAATTCGAACACATTTTCAGCAAGTCCCCTATGGACTTTGGGCATGTCACTGCAGTAGAACACACAATTCAAACTGGTGATCATCCTCCCATCAAGGAAAGACATAGGCCCATTCCCCCAGCACAATACCAACAAGTAAAAGGCTTACTCCAAAACATGAAGGATTCCGGTGTTATAAGGGACAGCCGAAGCCCTTGGGCTGCTCCCTTAGTACTCGTCAAAAAGAAGGACGGTACTATTCGCCTTTGCGTGGATTACCGCAAATTGAATGATATCACTCACAAGGATGCATATCCGCTGCCCCGGATAGAGGAGTCCCTTGCAGCTCTTCAGTCTGCAGCCTACTTCTCTGTCCTGGACCTTACCAGTGGATACTGGCAGGACCCTATGTCCCCAACTGATGCTGAAAAAACTGCCTTCACAACACCAATGGGTCTGTTTGAATTTGACCGGATGCCATTTGGGTTGTGCAATGCGCCTGCCACATTCCAACGGCTCATGGAGTTCTGTTTAGGTCATCTAAACTTTGAGTCTGTCCTGTTATATCTGGATGATATAATTGTTTACTCCAGAACATATGCAGAGCATTTGGATCACCTTGCGAGAGTGTTTGAGTCTTTGGATCGCTATGGTCTGAAACTCAAACCTTCCAAATGCCATCTCCTAAAATCTGAAATCCAATACCTGGGACACATTGTGAGCGCTGATGGGGTGTCGCCAGATCCTCAGTACACTGAACGGATACGCGACTGGCCAACTCCTGAAACGGTAAAAGACATCCGTAGATTCCTTGGGTTCGCCGGTTATTACCGCCGATTTGTAAAAAACTTTGCCCGGATTGCTGCACCCTTACAGGCTGTACTGATAGGTCAGTCTACCACCCGATCTGGTAAGAGTCCAACTATCCAATGGACCCCTGAAATGCAAAAAGCATTTGATGAGTTAAAAGCGGCCTTAGTCGGTCCGAATGTCCTTGCTTACCCTGATTACAGTAAACCGTTCATTCTGCAAACAGATGCAAGTAAAACTGGACTTGGTGCTGTCCTGTCCCAGAAACAAGAAGGTTTGATTAGACCCATTGCATTTGCCAGTCGATCGCTTCGGGCGACTGAACGTAATGACTCTAACTATAGCTCCTTTAAGTTGGAGTTTCTGGCCTTGGTTTGGGCGGTTACCGAAAAATTCCATCATTATCTCACCGCCACTCCTTTTGTTGCATACACAGATAATAATCCTCTGACCCATCTTAGCACTGCCAAATTGGGAGCAATTGAGCAGCGTTGGGCTTCACGTCTTGCCAATTATCAGTTTACCTTAAAATTCCGTGCAGGGAGAGAGAATGTTAATGCTGACATTTTATCTCGGTTACCCCAAGAGTCAACTAATGACCTAGATGACCCTGACATATGGGAAGAAATTGAACTCCCTGACTTCTATGATAAAGTCACTCAACGTGTTAATCAAAATGTCCGGACCAAATATTGTACCCTTCAGACCGTGCGAGTTGAGTCCCTCCATCATATGGATTGGGAACAAGTCCAAAAACAAGATCCAACATTGCAAAGATTAAAAGACCTTTTAAAAGATTCAAATTCAATAGGTCCAGATAACAATGCAAGCCCTGAACTTCAAAATCTTTGGCGAGAGCGCGGTCGTTTAACCTATCTGCAGGGAAAACTGGTCCGCCGTTATGTAAATCCTCGTACCCATGAGCGAGTGTTTCAGATTGTGATACCAAGACAAGACGCTCCTTTGATCTTGGATGCGTATCATAATCAGTCAGGACATTTCAATGCCCAAAAGACAGAACGAACCATTAAGGATCGTTTCTACTGGGTGGGAATGCGCCCTCAAATTGAACAGTGGTGCCGGGATTGTGCACAATGTGCTTTGCGGAGAGGATCTAACCAACGGGCCCCTCTACAGGGCATTGTCACAGTCAGACCACTAGAGTTGGTAGCGCTTGACCACGTCAAGTTGACTCCAAGTCGGTCAGGTTACACTTATGCGCTAACAATGATTGATCATTTTTCAAAATTCATGGTTGTAGTCCCAGTAAAAGATCTCACTGGTAAAACAGCAGCTCGGGAATTCCAAAGACATTTTGGGCGACCCTACGGTTATCCTGAAAAGATCCTTACTGATCAAGGTCCTGCATTTGAGTCAGAGCTTTTTCAAGAGTTCTGCAACCTCTATGGGTGTCAAAAGATCCGCACTACAGCCTACCATCCCCAGGGTAATGGGCTTTGTGAAAAAGCCAATCAAATCATTATCAACATGCTGAGAACAGTTGCCCGTGAAAAACGATCTGAGTGGCCAGAGCTATTGCCAGAGATCACTGAGATCTATAATAACACCAGACAGGATTCCACAGGGTACACTCCTGCATACCTCCTTAGAGGACAGATAGGGCAGCTCCCCGCTGATCACCAAATGGGAGTGATTACAGAGGTTAGGTCCCCACCTTTACCAAATGACACTTGGGTAGCAGAAAGACTAAGGGTTAGTAGAGAACTTCAGGAACTTGTGTGTAAATCTCTGGACCAGGCTAGACACAAACAGGCTCTCCAGTATGACAAAGGAGCAAATGCTCAACCCTTGCAACCTGGAGATAAGGTCCTAAAAAGGCGACATGTTAGGCATCATAAGTTAGAGGATCGTTGGGAAGACAAAGCCTATGTTGTCCAAGAGGCACCACATGATAACTCTAAAGTGTGTAAAATTGTTCCAGAGGATGGAGAAGGTCCATCCCAGCTAGTGTCTCGAGATGATCTCAAAGTCTGTCCCTCCTCTTATACAAGTCCTAGAGTGACCCGTCGGCTACCGGCTACTCCACACGCTCTGTCACAACCAAGACGGACATTACCCTGTATACCCATTCCTGGCCAACATGGTACAGAATTAGGACTTGCTCTGGCTTCCCCTAACTTATACTTCTTTGTGAGACCTACGGTTACACCGTTGCAAAGAGAGACTCCTTCTGTGTCAAGGGAAACAAGTGACTCCATTTCCTCAGATGACTTTGTATCAGAGACTCCGGATACTCAGGTACTCCCTGTTGAGAGAGAGGAGGCCTCAGAGCCTGAAACAATTTCTCAAAGGAGATCCCAAAGGGTAAATAAGGGTAAACCCTCAGTTCGCTACAGCCCTTAAAGGAGCATGCCAAGATCAGCCATAGTAGACTGTGCATTTCAGCTGATCATCTGCCTTGGAGACTGTTGTTTATTTTCACTTCAACAAATAAGCCATATACCTGGTGCCATAGTGGCGACGCCATGCTTGGACTGCCCAAAGTTCTACCTCTATGTTTATTATTTGTTCCTAACCTATTTAACGTTTATTCCATTTACTTTGGACTATGGGATATTTAAGCCATTGACTGTTTTCTGTGTTATTGGTAGCCCGAGGACGTGCTACATTCAAGAAGGGAGGGATGTAACCCCCTCACAGGAGTTACTAATGGTTATTTGGCCATATAAGTGCCTTACATGTTATGATGGATTGTATATGTTGCCATGTTTATTCTGTATTCATTTGTGTAATGTTGTTAAGCTATTGTTCTCTGGTTTCACTTGTCCTAGTGAGCTGTGGTCTCCATAGCAACACACACTATGGTGAGTGGATCTGTAGCTGGAACAGGAAATAGTCATAGCAGAGAGAGGAAGTAGTATTCTGTAAGAGCCAGGGAAGGAGAAGCAAGGAGAAGTGTGGCAGTGGCCATCTTGTGTTTCAGACACTGTGTTGTGAGGATTGCCATAGCAGCAGTAGCAGGACAGAGAAGCTGTGTGACAGCGCCCCCATCACTATCAGTAAGAGGACAGGATTATATCAGGCTAAGCAGAGCTATAACCCTGGCAGCCTGCACCGACCTCTACAAGGTAGCTGAACTCCTGCAGTAAACCATAATCTGGATCTGCAGACATCTAAGACTCTCTGCTAATACATGGGAAGGTGTCATCCAGCTACAAGCCACTGTGCCACAGCTCACTGCTACAGGACAAGTGACCAGCAGGTGCCTGTTACAATAAAGCAGTGAATACTTCTACTGATCCTGGCCTGGACATTGCCTTCCTTACAGCTAAGCCCTGGGCTAAAGCTCTTTGTTGGAGTAGAGCACTGGCACCCACATCACCATCTCAGCCCAGGGACCAGCGGGTGTCTCAATACTCCAACTGGCGTCACATCTAACTGACTCTGCCTATTACCCTGTGCACCTCTCCTGGGAGTTCTGGTGCCTATAAGGTCACCGTGACAGTCCAGCCTCCTGCACGGTTCTCCCGGGGTGGTCGCATATATATATATATATATATATATATATATATATATATATATGTGAGTGTGTGTCACAGAAATGCAATGGTGGGGCCCACACCGTCACGCGTGTAGAGGGAATGTGCTGTTATGGACACTTATCCCCTACTTACAGAATTGGGGATACGTGTCCGATTGCTGGGCTCCCAGACACCATGCCCCCCAGTAATCAGGAGGAAGGGAGACCAACAGTCCGCCATAAGACACCTTGCACTTCCAGGACTGTAATCTCCGGGGGTGTCCACAGCCAAATAGACGTAAATGGAGTGGTGGTCATGCAAGCTGTCCATTCACAATGAGGCTTTAGGGAGACTTTCAGGCCCATTTTCTTCTGATCATGGGGGGGGGGACCAGTGATCATTTGGAAAGGGATGAGTGTACATAAGAACACAACTCCTTTCAGACTGTAGTATACAGTAGTTTATTTTTGATAATGTTAAGTTAATGAAGAAAAGACAAAACGACCATCAATATTTGGTGTGATCTTTGCCCTTTGGAGGAGGAGTCCTGGAAGGGATGATCCGGCCCCCACAGAGCCCCGATCTCAACATCATCCAGTCTGTCTGGGATGACATGAAGAGACGGAAGGATTGGAGCAAGCCTACATCTACAGCCTATCCGCGCTTAGTTCTCCAAGATGGCGGGAACAACCTCCCTACCGAGTTTCTTCCAAACCTGTCTTAAGTGTACTGAGAAGAACTGATGGAAAGCAAATAGCAAAGGTTACATTAAAGGGATTCTACCATTAAACTACCTTTTTTTCTAATGAACACGTCGGAATAGCCTTAAGAAAGGCTATTCGTCTCCTACCTTTAGACGTGGTCTCCGCCGCGCCATTCCGTAGAAATACCGGTTTTAACCGGTATGCAAATGAGCTCTCCGCAGCAATGAGGGCGTCCCCATTGCTGCCCAGAGCTCTTTCCTGCGCCGCCTCCTTCTTCTGCAGCAACTCCGCCTCTTCTGGCTTCTCTTGCTCTTGTAGTTCTATACAGGAGCATAGAGAGGCCACCCCAAAATGGCCGCCGGCCAGCTCCTGTATTGAACTGCAAGAGCGGCTACCCCAAAATGGTCGCCGGACAGCTCCTGTATTGAACTGCAAGAGCGGCTACCCCAAAATGGCCGCCGGCCGGCTGCTGTATTGAACTGCAAGAGCGGCTACCCAAAAATGGCCGCCGGCCATTTTTGGGTAGCCGCTCTTGCAGTTCAATACAGCAGCCGGCCGGTGGCCATTTTGGGGTGGCTTCTCTATGCTCCTGTATCGAACTACAAGAGCAAGAGAAGCCAGAAGAGGTGGAGTTGCTGCAGAAGAAGGGGGCGGCGCAGGAAAGAGCTCTGGGCAGCAATGGGGACACGCTCATCGGTCTTTCAGCGCTGGGGCCTGCCCTCATTGCTGCAGAGAGCTCATTTGCATACCGGTTAAAACCGGAATTTTCTACGGAACGGCGCTGCGGAGATCACGTCTAAAGGTAGGAGACGAATAGCCTTTCTTAAGGCTATTCCGACGTGGTAATTAGAAAAAAAAAGTAGTTTAATGGTAGAATCCCTTTAAATATTGATGGGGTATAGATTTCTCTTTTATAAATTGATATTAAAGGGGTTGTTTTAAAGGCCTATTTTATATGGAGCCAGAAAAGGTAAAAAAAACAAAACAAACAAACATACCTGTAACTTGTTCTCCAATGTTTCCCTGTGCAATCCGGTCCTAGTGCTCTGGTGTTTTCCCCGGTGTCCCTGCTGCACTTCATGTCCCATATCCCCTCCTCAGGCCGCTGATTGGTTTATGGAAAGAGAGATGGGATGAGGGGCAACACGGTGGCTCAGTGGTTAGCCACGCAGCCTTGCAGTGCTGGAGTCCTGGGTTCGAATCCTCCCAGGAACAACATCTGCAAGGAGTTTGTATGTTCTCCCTGTGATTGCATGGATTTCCTACCTTTCTACAAAGACATACTGATAGGGAAAGAAAAATGGACATTGTGATCCCTACATAGGGCTCACAATCTACATTTAAAAAAAAAGAGACATGGGACGTCGCAGTGCGGTGGCGACAGCAGAGCAGCACCAGAGATATCAGGAACAGGTATGTTTTTTTAAAAAAAATCTTTTTAACCTTCCCCGGCTTCATATTAAAAATGTGGCTATCCCAAACAACCCCTTTAATAAATACACTATTAGCACAACCTCCTTGTTCCACACCTGCATAACACTTTTGCACAACACTGTACAGTAGGTTTCAAGTAACAGGTTTAATACTGAAACAATGCAGTTGAAACTTACCTGCCTGGGAGATACCTGTGTCGATAAAGCCCAAAGAAGGGGAAGTATAAAAATGTGGAAGGAATGCTTCATCTTTGGAGGGTGACGCTCTTAACATAAGAAGGACATCGTTGGTATTTGTTTCACCCCCACAAAAAAAATATCTATTACATTTATCAAATGCTTGCCAATTTTCAAGTGTTCAACTATACAGAATATAAAGGTACAGTAATATATATATATATATATATATATGTATATGTATATATATATATATATATATATATATATACACACACACACATACTGTGTATATATATATATATATATATATATATATATATATATATATATATATATATACACATATATATATATTTCTGGGCTCTATTTCATACATAATATCTCTATCCGTATATAAGAGAGAAAAATTCAACGCAGCAGAAGGTGGAAAACTAAACAGAGTGAGGGTAAAAATAAAAATAAAAAAAATCCCAAAGTATGGGTTCAATCCAGCTTCAATCACAAAAAAAAAAAAAAAAAAAAAAAAAAAAAGAAAATTACAAATTTATATTTTTGAAAAAAATTCATACATATATATATATATATATATATATATATATATATATATATAGTTAGGTCAGCATGCACAATGACAAAAAAAATACAAAAAAAATCACATAAATTTATATTTTTTTATATTTTTATCATATACATAGATTTTATATATAAAATTATAATCTACTGAGCAGGTCTTTATATCACATCATATGATGTGCAGATATACCTATAGAGAAATGATGTTTCCCTTTAAGGAGCTGCCCAGAATGAAACAAAAAAGTCTTATTAATATATTAGGAGAAAGCTCCTCTAGTCCGTATATAGCTGACATTTACTTGAATGAAGTTAGGCTGCAGTACCTGACACAACCTATTCACAGGAGTGGCGCTCTTTCTGAAGAAAAAAAAACAAAAAAAACTGTTTTCTAATGTTGGACAGTTTCTTGGATAGTATTGAGATTCTTGAGAGATTAGAGTATAGTTAGTAGCAGATAGACAGATAGGCATGCATCTCTATTGCAAAGAAGACGCGTAGAGAAACCTTACCTTCAGCAAATAAGATTCAAGACTGTCGACTGTAAACCTGGGCTTGTCACGGATTTATATATGTATATATGTTCCTACCATGTCATATTTTTTTTTTTATGTCACATTTTTCAGCAGGAGCCAAAACATGAAAATACTTTGCACTGACTATATTAAATTCCTCTAAATGTTAGTGTTGGCTCGTAGCCCTTACAGTAGACGCCATGGTGGAAGAATTGAGTGACGATCCCATGTAAACACAATTAGTATAGAAATGAAGGTGAGAGCATATTAAGAACTAGCTCGTAATATTGTGCCATGTGATATATTTCACCTACGTATTGGAGAGACCCCCCTTGAGATGTGCTCGTAGCCCCCCATGTGATGCCTCCTACAGTCATAAAAACCTTATGATGACATCTTCATGAAGGCTGTCTTGGATTACATGACGGGGGTTGTGATATGGCCAGAGCCCCAGAGTCCATCGGCTGCAATAAACTGGGACACGGTGAGGCTCAGGCCCCACGTAGTGAGCCATAGCCAAGAAAGGCAAAAACGCATCGCAGTTGCTTTTCACAGATAGTCCGCAGAAGTTTCCTCTGTCCTTTTAGTCTCAGTATAAATACACCTGTTCTGTGAAGGCCTCAGTGGTTTGTTAGAAAACGCCAGTGAACAAACAGCATCATGAAGACCAAGGAACTCACCAGACAGGTCAGAGTTAAAGTTGTGGAGAAGTTTAAAGCAGGGTTAAGTTATAAAAACATATACAAAGCTTTCAGCCTCCTCAGGAACACTGTTCAATCAGTCATCCAAAATGGAAGTTATTCTACAACTGCAAAACTACCAAGGCATATTTGTTCACCTAAACTAACAGATCGAGCAAGGACAGCACTGGTCAGAGAAGCAGCCAAGAGGTCCATGGTCACCTTTCAGCGGGACGATGACCCTAAATATACAGCCAGAGCTACAGTGGAATGGTTTAGACTAGAGATGAGCGAACACTGTTCAGATCAGCCGGTCCGAACAGCACGCACGCATAGAAATGAATGGAAGCACCTGTGACGCTGACTTTGCCGGAGTCCGGCCGGCGTCACGGGTGCTTCCATTCATTTCTATGGGTGCGTGCTGTTCGGACCGGCTGATCCGAACAGTGTTCGCTCATCTCTAGTTTAGACCAGTGGTCGGGAACCTATGGCTCTCCGTAACTGCAGTGAAAGGTGGCTCTACAAAGTATTAATATAGGGGAGCTGAATCCTGGCTCCCATTGAAATCAATGGGAGCGTATACGGCACTCAAAATCTCACACGGCGTATATGTGGCAGGTGACGCGGCACGTTACTCTGTGTGAATGGACCCTAAGGCTAAGGCCCCACATTTGAGGCAGTAGCAAAAAAGCGATGCAGGAAAAACCACAGTTGCAACACATCATGGTTTTTCCTGCAACGCTTTTCACAGAAAGTCTGCAGATGCTTCCTCTGTGAACTTTCTGCTTTCATTATATCTATAGGGAAACCGCTAGCAATTCCGTAGGTATAATTGACATCCTGTGATTTTTCAAAGCCGAAACGTCTTGGAAATCGCAGCTTGTCTGCAGCACGCATTTTTCCACAATATGTGGATCAGTCGCTAGAATCCCAATCCACCTTGCAAAGACTGTAAAACACCACATTGTTTTCCATGGGGATTCCGTTGAGACCAAACTGCAGCGTTTACACCACATGAGGCCCAGGCCTAAAACATAAACCAGTGCCTTAAAGGGGCTCTGTCAGCAAAATCATGCTAATAGAGCCCCACATATGCGTGACTAGCCTTTAAAAAGGCTATTCAGGCACCGTAAAAGTTATATTAAACCACCCCCACCCCCCGTTTTAAACTAAAACCCTAAAACAGAATGTGATAAACTTACCGAACGTGCACGCTGGGTGGGCATTCAGGGTGCGCCGTCTTCTTCATCCATACCTCCTCTTCCTCCGATGTCCTCGGGTCCCGTCTTCCTCCGGCGCTCGGAACTGACATCGCTTACAAAAAATGGCCTGGGCGCATGCGCAGTAGCATGCTGCTTCTACTACGGCTACTGCGCATGCGCCCAGGCCATTTCTTTTTAAAGAGGACCCTTCACCACTTTTGGGCACATGCAGTGTTATATACTGCCAGAAAGCCGACAGTGCGCTGAGTTCAGCGCACTGTCGGCTTTCCCGATCTGTGCCCGGTGTAAAGAGCTTACGGTGCCGGTACTGTAGTGCTCTATGGTCAGAAGGGCGTTTCTGACCATTAGCCAGAGACGTCCTTCTGCCTCGCGGCGCCTATCGCGCTGTACTGTGGAGCGGGGAGGAACGCCCCCCTCCCGCTCTTGATAATACTTGTCTATGGACGAGCTGTGTGAGCAGAGGGAGGGGGCGTTCCTCCCGGCTCCACAGTACAGCGCGATTGGCGCCGCGAGGCAGAAGGACGTCTCTGGCTAATGGTCAGAAACGCCCTTCTGACCATAGAGCACTACGGTACCGGCACCGTAAGCTCTTTACAGCGGGCACAGATCGGGAAAGCCGACAGTGCGCTGAACTCAGCGCACTGTCGGCTTTCTGGCAGTATATAACACTGCATGTGCCCAAAAGTGGTGAAAGGTCCTCTTTAAGCGATGTCAGTTCGCGAGCGCCGGAGAACGGGACCGGAGGACATCGGAGGAAGAGGAGGCGTGGATGAAGAAGACGGCGGACCCTGAATGCCCGCCCACCGTGCACAATGGGTAAGTTTATCACATTCTGTTTTAGGGTTTTATTTTAAAACGGGAGGGGGGGGGGGTAGTTTAATATAACTTTTACAGTGCCTGAATAGCCTTTTTAAAGGCTATTCACGCATATGTGGGGCTCTATCAGCATAATTTTGCTGATAGAGCCCCTTTAATGCAGAGCGCTAAGAATATAAAACATCATGACAAATCAAAAAGCATCAGTAATACTGAAGACACCCCCAGAGCCATCAGCAAAGGGGGACCACTTTGGGATGGGGGAACCAATAACTCCTAACTCCTGCAGTTTCTTCTTTGTGCAGTAGTTGTGTGGATATATACAGGCTGGTTCTGCTTTAACAGTACATGTATAAATATATTCAGCTTTAGGAGTATATAGTGCCTAGTGTGTTACTGTAGGGGGGAGGAGTTAGGAATAGATGTCACTTCCTGTCTCCTCCATCTTCTCCTCTCTCACCACAAGGACTGGAAACATGTCTGCTGTATCAGGGAGTATAATGCTGGGGTCTATCACCTCACACAGCACTGGTGTAACCACATTCACATTACACAGCACTACTAGTATAGTATCACCAACTGTATATACTGCAGTATTACCTCAGGATATATACAGTCACAGAGTCCCCTCATGTATTTACCTCACACATGGCTGATATATCATATATACTGCAGTATTACCTCAGGATATATACAGTCACTGAGTCCCCTCATGTATTTACCTCACACATGGCTGATATATATACTGCAGTATTACCTCAGGATATATACAGTCACTGAGTCCTCTCATGTATTTACCTCACACATGGCTGATATATATACTGCAGTATTACCTCAGGATATATACAGTCACAGAGTCCCTTCATGTATTTACCTCACACATGGCTGATATATCATATATACTGCAGTATTACCTCAGGATATATACAGTCACTGAGTCCTCTCATGTATTTACCTCACACATGGCTGATATATATACTGCAGTATTACCTCAGGATATATACAGTCACAGAGTCCCTTCATGTATTTACCTCACACATGGCTGATATATCATATATACTGCAGTATTACCTCAGGATATATACAGTCACTGAGTCCTCTCATGTATTTACCTCACACATGGCTGATATATATACTGCAGTATTACCTCAGGATATATACAGTCACAGAGTCCCTTCATGTATTTACCTCACACATGGCTGATATATCATATATACTGCAGTATTACCTCAGGATATATACAGTCACTGAGTCCTCTCATGTATTTACCTCACACATGGCTGATATATCATATATACTGCAGTATTACCTCAGGATATATACAGTCACAGAGTCCCCTCATGTATTTACCTCACACATGGTGGATATATCATATATACTGCAGTATTACCTCAGGCTATATACAGTCACAGAGTCCCCTCATGTATTTACCTCACACATGGTGGATATATCATATATACTGCAGTATTACCTCAGGATATATACAGTCACAGAGTCCCCTCATGTATTTACCTCACACATGGTGGATATATCATATATACTGCAGTATTACCTCAGGGTATATACAGTCACTGAGTCCTCTCATGTATTTACCTCACACATGGCTGATATATATACTGCAGTATTACCTCAGGATATATACAGTCACAGAGTCCCTTCATGTATTTACCTCACACATGGCTGATATATCATATATACTGCAGTATTACCTCAGGATATATACAGTCACTGAGTCCTCTCATGTATTTACCTCACACATGGCTGATATATATACTGCAGTATTACCTCAGGATATATACAGTCACAGAGTCCCCTCATGTATTTACCTCACACATGGTGGATATATCATATATACTGCAGTATTACCTCAGGCTATATACAGTCACAGAGTCCCCTCATGTATTTACCTCACACATGGTGGATATATCATATATACTGCAGTATTACCTCAGGATATATACAGTCACAGAGTCCCCTCATGTATTTACCTCACACATGGTGGATATATCATATATACTGCAGTATTACCTCAGGGTATATACAGTCACAGAGTCCCCTCATGTATTTACCTAACACATGGCTGATATATCATATATACTGCAGTATTACCTCAGGATATATACAGTCACAGAGTCCCCTCTATGGTGCAGCTGGGAGGTGACATGTAATGGAGACCCTGTGGTGAGAGAGGGACAGCCTGATATCAGATATACAGTGTGGTGATGGTAATGGAGGCCGCACTGATAATCCCTGTATATGTCTCCAGTTCTGCTAATACTGAGCATGCTGGAGATAGGTTAGGTTAATTATTTCTATGTAATTCTATGGACATACTGGCCATACCATATACAGGTTATTTTTAATTGGTGGGTTGGGGGGTCCTTGGAGTTGGTTTAAATTTTCTGGGGTGTGTACACATTGTGGTTAGTTTCTCCTAGGATTAGCTGCTGTTTACATCTGACTGGTCTTTGAGCTCCTGCTGGGGGGTGTCCTGGGTAGTGGGTTATTATATGTGGTAACCTGCCATTGTGGGTGTTATGATGCCCCTGAGCCTGTACTTGTGGCTGGAGGTAATTTGGTGGGGGTGGAACAGATTGATGACCTAGTGGCGTAACTAGGAATGGCAGGGCCCCATGGCGAACTTTTGACATGCCCCCCCACCTCAACCGACACCGAAGACCTCGACCGACCCCCTCCTCCACATTCCTGCGAGCTTTATTATTTCCCTTAGTGTCCCCTGAACACAGTATTATGCCCCTTACTGGCCCCTGCACACAGTATTATCCCCCATAGTGGCCCCTGCACACAGTATTATCCCCCATAGTGGCCCCTGCACACAGTATTATGCCCCTTAGTGGCCCCTGCACACAGTACTATGTCCCATAGTGGCCCCTGCACACACTATTATGTCCCTTAGTGGCCCCTGCACACAGTATTATGTCACTTAGTGGCCCCTGCACACAGTATTATGTCCCTTAGTGGCCCTGCACACAATATTATGTCCCATAGTGCCCCCTGCACACAGTATTATGTCCCTTAGTCGCGCCTGCACACAGTATTATGTCCCTTAGTGGCCCTTGCACACAGTATTATGTCCCTTAGTGGCCCCTGCACACAGTATTATGTCCCTTAGTCGCGCCTGCACACAGTATTATGTCCCTTAGTGGCCCTTGCACACAGTATTATGTCCCTTAGTGGCCCCTGCACACACTATTATGTCCCTTAGTGGCCCCTGCACACAATATTATGTCCCATAGTGCCCCCTGCACACAGTATTATGTCCCTTAGTCGCGCCTGCACACAGTATTATGTCCCTTAGTGGCCCTTGCACACAGTATTATGTCCCTTAGTGGCCCATGCACACAGTATTATCCCCCATAGTGGCCCTTGCACAGAGTATTATGTCCCTTAGTGGCCCCTGCACACAGTTTTATGTCCCTTAGTGGCCCCTGCACACGGTATTATGTCCCTTAGTTGCCCCTGCACACAGTATTATGTCCCATAGTGCCCCCTGCACACAGTATTATGTCCCTTAGTCGCGCCTGCACACAGTATTATGTCCCTTAGTGGCCCTTGCACACAGTATTATGTCCCTTAGTGGCCCCTGCACACAGTATTATGTGCCTTAGTGGCCCTTGCACACAGTATTATCCCCCATAGTGCCCCCTGCACACAGTATTATGTCCCTTAGTCGCGCCTGCACACAGTATTATGTCCCTTAGTGGCCCCTGCACACACTATTATGCCCCACTGTGGACACCCATAAACAATTATTATACTCTGGGGTCTTTTCAGACCGCAGAGTATAATAATCGGAGACCCGGGAGAATAAAAACATAAAAAAACTACCGTTTCTTACCTGTCACCTGGCTCCTACGTTGTCGGCCTCCGCTGCCATCCTTCTTCAATAACGTCGGACGTCACATGACCCGGGACGCAGGCTGGATTCATGTGAAGTCAGAGACGCCGGACAACTAGGAAGGAGGCCTGGCAGGATCGTGGAGCGGTAAGTAACAGTGTTTCTTTATGTTTCTTACCTCTTCCGGGCCTCCGATCATTATACTCGGGGGTCTGCAAAGACTGCCTTGGGCAGGCATCTATTGGAGGCATTAAAAATATGTATAGCGGTCAGAAACCAAGCTTTCTCTGGCTGCTATCATGTTGGTCCGGGGCCCCAGCCATCTACAGCTAGCGCTAGGCCCGCTTGCAGTTGCACACTGCAACCGTGATCGTTTCGCCCCAGCTTGCAGGGCCGCTGGTTGGGTGTTTAGACTAGGTCATTAAGCCCTTCCCCATTTAGAATGGTCTTATCATAGATAGAACTCTTGTGCTTTTTTTATGGCATTCTGTACTTTTTTTTTTTTTAGCAGAACCCAGGTGGAAAAATATATATATATATATATATATATATATATATATATATATATATATACAGTATATATATCTTTGTAGATGGGTTCTTCTAGGTAAGTTTTTGGTTTGGCTAGAGAAAGGACTTTCCATTTTAATAACAACATGTTTGCATTGCTGCATATATCTAGAATTCTCAATGTCTCGTGTGTTTATTCCAAGTAAAGACTTTGCTCAATATTAAGGCACTAAATCACACAACTTGACAACTATCACACATGATGCGTGCCAGTGTAATTGGACAAGGCGCCACTGCTACCAGCTAGTCAGAGGGTGAACTGGTTTACCCACAGCTTATACTATGATACGTCTTAGTGCTGTATGTGCAGCCATCTTAGAAATGTTGACCATTCTATGTTAATTCATTTGACTCAAAATAAGGAATATACAAGACCTCCTTGATGGAAAAGAGGAACATGCTTTAGCGCCACCATTTGAGCAGACAGCTGTTTTGAGGTTGTTGCCTCTCATCAGTGCAGAGAAGGGTATTGACTGCCTATGTGAGAGTTTAGGCATGGGTCACGAGTGAGACACCGTAAAGGGACTTGTTAGACAATGCGTGCCCCGACCCACATTCTCAGGGTAGATCAGCAATAAGAGATCAATGTTGGTCCAAGACTTGGAACCCCCACTGACCAGCACAGTCTGTTTTGTAGTGACCGTGCAATGTAATTACATCCCTCGATCCATAGAATTGTACAGGACAAGGCTATGACTCCATAACACAACTGCTATGAAATACACAATACAATGTAAACAGTGAAGGGGTCACACCACTCACATAGGAGCTGATCGGTGGGGTCTCAGGTTTTTGAACCACACTGATTATTTTAATAAATTCAGAGGCACAAAGAGAAAGTTAGGAGGGACAAGGGATATTATTAATAAGGGGCACATTATTAGGCGATATTATATATTTTACAATTGGAGGTTTGTGCTCGAGAAGGATGTCGGAATTAGAGATTGGTGGCAAACCTGATTTGACCTGAATATTCCAAAAGTTTCCTGTTTGTTCCTAACCCAAAATTTTGGAGGTTCGTCAACCGCAAACCAAAATTATTATACTCTATGGTCTCTTCAGAGTATAATAGGTGGAGGCCCGGGGAGATGATGATAAATCATGTACTTTTGAAGATTTTAGACCGGTTTTCAGCTCTTTTTTAGGGAATACTGTTCTCTACATAAGCAGCTATAGCATCACTGGCTTCCACATTAAGGACCTTCCTCCTTATCACATCGCATGAGCCTTAATAGGCAATATAGGCTTGCATGTCCTTCATTCTTAGTCTCAGTGACATAGACCATTCTCAATAGATTGCAGCACTCACTCACTGTTGGTCTCTCTCTCTATATATATATGCAACACTCTCTCATGGTTGGCCTTTGTTATCAGCCATTAGCAAAGGATTGCAGCATTCACTCACTATATAGTTTCCACATGATCTTCCTGACTTTGGTGGTATTCTTTGGACCCACACTTTACATGAGGGCAAAGGAGAGTACCTTCTCTTGGAGATTATATATATATATATATATATATATATATATATATATATATATATATATATAGTCTGTTGTCACCTCTTTGTGCACAGCTAAACAACATTTGACACATAGATAAATAAGTCTCTTTTGAAAGTTATTATTATATTTCTATTATTATTGTTTATTTATATATCACCATTATTTCCATGGTCCTGTACATTACTATATTAATTCCATGGTGCTTTACATTTGAGGGTTTACGTAGGCTATACAAAATATACAAACCAATATAATACTAACAATGACTGACTGGCACAGTGGGACAGAGTACAATGCCCTCAAGGGCTTACAATCTATGAGGGAAGGGGGATAGAGACAGGTGAGGGGAGAGGCTCTATAGATGGTGATGTGACAGTGTTATGGGAGGTTGTAGGCCTTCCTGAATAGGTGAATCTTCAGGGCCTTCTTGAAGCCTGTGATTGTGGGGGTCAGTCTTATGTGTCTTGGTAAGGAGTTCCAGAGTATGGGGGATGCACGGGAGAAATCTTGGAGATGATTGTGTGGGGTGCGGATGAGAGCAGAGCGGAGTAGGAGGTCGTTGGAGGATCTGAGGTTACATGTGGGCAGGTAGCGCGAGATTAGTTCAGAGATATATGGAGGGGACAGGTTGTGGATGGCTTTGAATGTCAGTTTTAGTAACTTGAACTCTATTCGCTGGGTAATTGGTAGCCAGTGAAGGGATTGGCAGAGGGGAGCAGCCAATGAAGATCGGGGGGAGAGGAGTATTAAGCGAACTGCACAATTTAAGGTTGGGGGGGGGGGGGGTGAGAGTATTTGCTAGGAGGCCATGGAGAAGGGTGTTACTCTAAGCTAAGAGGGGGATTATGAGCGCATGGACTAGCATCTTTGTAGTTTCAGGGGTGAGGAAGAAGTGGATTCAATGGATGTTCTTGCGTAGGAGATGGCAGGAGGTGTTGAGGATTTGCGCAAGCAACTTGAAGGATAGGTAAAAGTTCAAGGTTATCCCAAGGCAATGGACCCTTGGGACAGTGGTAAGCGTGGTTCCATTAGATCTCCTCTCAACTCTATCAGACCTACTGGTTTCGACATATCCAGAAAACAAACTATAGCGCAACTGGATTCCACATCATGGGCCTTCCCCCATCTTACGTTAATTGTTTAAATCAGCCAATAAAAGCTTGCAGGTTTGTAGCAACCCAAACATTTTTGTTTATACTGGTTTTCACTCATTGACAAAAGCAAGTATGGCACTTTTGATTTTCACAAATGGCTCCCCCAACAAATGGCCCCTCCTGCAACAATTTTTTTTTTTTTTTTAACTAAACCAAACAAAATGGAGATTCGTCTTGGGCAAACTAAAACATCTATGGCATTATACTCTTGGGTTTCATCAAAGGAAATTGAAAAAAATATATATTTATACTCATCTTTACTTACCTCTTTTGGGCCTTCTTGTGGCATCTGGAACTCTCTTGGTGGTCTCTTGGTCAGCCTCTTTACTACAACCGGGATCCACCATCAGGGTCCCGGTCTCAACTGTGGTTTTTACCACATGCCATATCGCTGGTATTGCAATAGGCTAGATGGCAGGCTATAGTTATTAGGGCAGCCTGCAAAAATTTTAATCGTCTCCTGATGATCTTGATGAAACGCGTAGAGATGCTATAATATAAGGGACGAACATATCTGATGTCCTAGAATATCAATCTGTCCTCACAGACACAGGCAGAATAACTAGCAGGGTCCAGAGCTGCGGGTTCTCATAAGTGTCCAGGCTCAGGCAGAGACTCCCAGCACAGTCAATGTGAAACCCAATTGTTTGAGGAGGGGAGAGGGAGCCTTTCAGAACGAGCACCTGTCGGCTTAGGAGTGCTAGAGAGAGTGGTGTGAACAAGTACCTAGATTCAGGGTGAACACCCGACAAACGGATTAGGTATCACAGAACACACGCCTGCATAAAAAGACTTGCCACTCAGTGAGGAATAGTGATTTTATTGCACTAGGTGGTAGTAGGAGGTACACATGAACTTCATAGACTTATTTTAAATGACTTTAATAAAAGTTAGGTTTTAATCTTTATTTTTGTTGCTGTGGGGATACCCCTTTCTGGTCTTGTACTCTCTTGGTGATATCCTGCACCTCAAGTTACCACTTAGTTCTGTGATTGTGATGATGTCGCAACTAAGGCCCAATCATAGGCCCTAGCTTTGACCCTTGGCGCAAGACCAACCAAGAACGTGAAGAGAACACGAACTCTGCGAGGAGGCCTAAAAGAGGAAATGGAAGGTGAGTATGGATGTTTTTTTTTTATTTTTTACACCTCTACTGGGCCTCAAATATAACACTCTGGAGACTCCAGAGTATAATAATGTCACATTCAATTTGACAAAGCTTGGCCTCTGCTTGCCTAAGAAAGATAGATATTGGATAGAAAGGTTCCTAGGAGCCCTGACAGTATTCTACACTATGTTTTATAGATAGGTTCCTAGGAGCCCTGACAGTATTCTACACTATGTTTTATAGATAGGTTCCTAGGAGCCCTGACAGTATTCTACACTATGTTTTATAGATAGGTTCCTAGGAGCCCTGACAGTATTCTACACTATGTTTTATAGATAGGTTCCTACCAGTCCTGACAGTGTTATACACTATGTTTTATAGATAGGTTCCTAGGAGCCCTGACAGTGTTCTACACTATGTTTTATAGATAGGTTCCTAGGAGCCCTAAGAGTGTTCTACACTATGTTTTATAGATAGATTCCTAGGAGCCCTAAGAGTGTTCTACACTATGTTTTATAGATAGGTTCCTAGGAGCCCTGACAGTATTCTACACTATGTTTTATAGATAGGTTCCTAGGAGCTCTGACAGTATTCTACACTATGTTTTATAGATAGGTTCCTAGGAGCCCTAACAGTGTTCTACACTATGTTTTATAGATAGATTACTAGGAGCCCTAGGAGTATTCTACACTATGTTTTATAGATAGGTTCCTAGGATCTCTGACCATGTTCTACACTATGTTTTACGGATAGGTTTCTATAATCTCTGACAGTAGTCTACACTATGTTTTATAGATAGGTTCCTAGGAGCCCTGACAGTGTTCTACACTATGTTTTATAGATAGGTTCCTAGGAGCCCTAAGAGTGTTCTACACTATGTTTTATAGATAGATTCCTAGGAGCCCTAAGAGTGTTCTACACTATGTTTTATAGATAGATTCCTAGGAGCCCTAAGAGCATTCTACACTATGTTTTATAGATAGGTACCTAGGAGCCCTAACAGTGTTCTACACTATGTTTTATAGATAGGTACCTAGGAGCCCTAAGAGTGTTCTACACTATGTTTTATAGATAGATTCCTAGGAGCCCTAAGAGTGTTCTACACTATGTTTTATAGATAGGTTCCTAGGAGCCCTGACAGTATTCTACACTATGTTTTATAGATAGGTTCCTAGGAGCTCTGACAGTATTCTACACTATGTTTTATAGATAGGTTCCTAGGAGCCCTAACAGTGTTCTACACTATGTTTTATAGATAGATTACTAGGAGCCCTAGGAGTATTCTACACTATGTTTTATAGATAGGTTCCTAGGATCTCTGACCATGTTCTACACTATGTTTTACGGATAGGTTTCTATAATCTCTGACAGTAGTCTACACTATGTTTTATAGATAGGTTCCTAGGAGCCCTGACAGTGTTCTACACTATGTTTTATAGATAGGTTCCTAGGAGCCCTAAGAGTGTTCTACACTATGTTTTATAGATAGATTCCTAGGAGCCCTAAGAGTGTTCTACACTATGTTTTATAGATAGATTCCTAGGAGCCCTAAGAGCATTCTACACTATGTTTTATAGATAGGTACCTAGGAGCCCTAACAGTGTTCTACACTATGTTTTATAGATAGGTACCTAGGAGCCCTAACAGTGTTCTACACTATGTTTTATAGATAGGTACCTAGGAGCCCTAGGAGTATTCTACACTATGTTTTATAGATAGGTTACTAGGATCTCTGACCATGTTCTACACTATGTTTTACGGATAGGTTTCTATAATCTCTGACAGTGTTCTACACTATGTTTTATAGATAGATTTCTAGGAGTCCTCAGAGTGTTCTACACTATATTTTAAGACAATTAAAGCTGTGGTTCGTACCAAACTTGTTCGATCTGAAACAAATCTTAGACCTGAGCCACCTGAACCTGAAACAAGTTGAATCCTTAGAGCCCCATCTATTTCTAGTATTAGTCCACAGAAGTAGGTTGCAGGTTCTTCATTCTCGGCCTCACTGACATACACAGCTTTTTTTTTGTTTTAGACCAGGTTTCTATAACAACCCAGCCTTCTATAACATGTTGGCTTCATATCAGTAGCAAACAAAAAATTTCCCTACACACAAACAAAATAGACCAGTGCAAAACCAAATCAATCTGCTAGTAAACAGAGAAGAAATGATGATACGCTCCCTTTAAAAACTGCTACATCTGTATAGTTAGTTTAAAAAAAAAAAAAAAAACCTTAAGAACGGAAGGGAAGGATATTTGGTTCATCCCTTTTAAAGACTTCTTTAATACTTTACTGAGAAAATGCAGTAAATATTTTTTTGGATTATACCTTAACAGGATTTGAAGGCTTTTTGAGGACAGCATGTTAATATATTATACAAACCTTTATTTCATAAAATAGTGCCATTTCACTAAGATGCTGCTACTGTGCAAGAATTAAAGTGGATTAGGCCCCAGACATATAGATTCTTAAAGTTAAACACTGTTTCAGAATTTCCTGCAGTAATCCACCAGGAGTACTGTAGACGTGCTGATCCAAGTAAGTCACCTTGCCTTATCCCCTTCTACAGATATATACAATATTAGACATAATATTAAAGCGCCCTTGGTGCCCCTTTCACCATTGAGCTAGTTGTAAAAATTATTTTAATATACTGCATATAACTCAGAAAATGCTACAAAATTTACTCTGGTGCCATGGGTACATATCCTACTTTTTGCCCTCTTCCCCTTGTTCCTTTGGTCTAATTGTGCATTTTTCCACTCCAACAGTGGTCCATCACGCCTCAGACTTCTTGAAACCTTCTAACTAGAGATGAGCGAGTAGTATTCGATCGAGTAGGTATTCGATCGAATACTATGGTATTCAAAATACTCGTACTCGATCGAGTACCACTCGCTATTCGAATGGAAAAATTCGATGCAGAACCAGCATTGATTGGCCGAATGCTATACAGTCGGCCAATCAACGCTGGTTCTTCTCCTACCTTTAGAAGTCTTCTCTATGCAGCGTCCCCGCAGCGTCTTCCGGCTCTGAATTCACTCTGCTAGGCATCGGACCTGGGCAGAGCCGACTGCACATGCCTGCTTGTAGTGCGGACATGCGCAGTCGGCTCTGCCCAGGCCCGATGCCTGGCAGAGTGAATTCAGAGCTGGAAGACACCGCGGGGACGCTGCACGGAGAAGACTGCTCGGAGAATCCAGCCCGACCCTCACTCGTGGACTTGGTAAGTTCAATTTGATCGAATGTTGCCTACCCCTGAAACGAGAATTTTTCCCCCATAGACTATAATAGGATTCGATATTCGATTCGACTGGTCGAATATTGAGGGGCTACTCGAAACAAAAATCGAGTATTTAACTACTCGCTCATCTCTACTTCTAATGCCTTGGTGAGAAACCATTGACAATAAAGAATATGTTGGTGTATAGAGATGGGGTTGTTACTAATTTGTTACAAGCCAGGAGGAGGTCCAAAAGAGGTCCTGGAAGGTGAGTATACATTTTTTATTTATTTGTTTAAAGGGGTTGTCCCATCACAAGGATCCTATCTATACTGCTTGTTAATGTGGATGTAAGACTTTTCCTAAATACATTGCTTCAGCAAAACTGCTTTGTCTGTCCACTATCTCACTTTATTCAATTTTTTGTGGCCACAGCCCTGACCTAGCTGCTCCTGAGTCAAATGATGTATCTGCTGCTCTCAGGGGGGAGGGAGGAGGGGCTAAGTGCAGGGAGCGAGCCTGTGTTTCTAGCTATTCCTGTGTCTACACCATGTGACCTAGGTCCTGCACTCAGATAGAGGAGCTGCTTTCATGTCTTCTGTTCTCCCAGTTATCAGGCTAGCTCATTCAGTTGTGTTCATTATGGCAGAGACAGGCAGTCTCTGTATGTGACACAGAATGGAGTTGCTGCTGCCTGTACTTCATAGTCCAATATGGGTGGGCGGAGCTACACAAATTTGGGGGCGGAGCTAAACAGCAGGTTGCCTGTGAAACCCCGCCCACCAAATGATGCAAGAAATCAGGAAGAAAGAAGATTTTACAAGAGTGAAGACTGCTGAGTATGTGAGGTGGGAATACCCCTTTAACCTTCCCTGGAGCTCCACCTATTATACTCTGAGGTCAGACCCCAGAATTTAATCATTTAACTTCCATTTCTATCCAAAGTTGTTCGGTCCGAAACAAATCGGGGACCTAAGCTACCCAAACCCGAAATGCCGACTGACACCAGGCAAATCCCATTATAGTCTATGGGGTCTTTGGGTTTCCTAGGGTAACTACTGTTTTAGCAGCCCGGTCTCCCAAATGACGGAAAGCCCTGTACAGATATGAACTTAGCCTTAATGATCTTGATTAAAAATCTCTTAACATTTTGTACCTACAGATCTGAAGCAAAGCTATATCTCTCCATGGCAAAAGACTTCAAAGAAATCATGTGTAGTCTTAGGTAATAGTGACATACATTTATTATTTTTCATCATTGTGTGTCCCAGTGCTTGGGAGAGAACAACTCCGAGCTAGAATGACAGCAAGTGGGGCAAGGAGGAAAACCTCTGTACGGACAAATCATTGGAATAATGGGGCATAGTTGTCCGTTCTGTACTGCAAGTGAAATTGAATGTCACATCCCAAGCTTAGAGTGGCAAACAGTGTAAGGCATTTGGACAACTTTGGGCTACAAGCCAGATGTCTAACTATAGCTGCTCCATTGTCCATTATTCCATCCAATCGCTCTTGAAGGCTATGTTGGTGCACAGTAAGAGGGCAATGGAGGCCAGAATGAAGGTCTATCTTGTTCAGTGACCTGCTCTTGCCTCGGATGCAGTGATAGCCAGACATTTAGATACCCTGGAGAGACCTTCACAAAGAAACATTACACCAGCCCTACTGCGAGGATTATGTGTGTGTTGGCATAATGTATGATAGCCAGACCCCTTTAGTCTTCATTACAGGTACACTAACAGTTCAGTGTTACATTGATTTGATTGTAGAACCAGTGGCATGGCTATTTCTCCAAAGTGTACCAGAACCCATTTTCTAATGCAAAAAAATGACTCCAACTTGCTCAAGGTACTGTGAGCATCCTACGTGTCCTAAACGGGTTACCATGCTCTGCAGCATCTCTTAAATTGTCTCCCATCAAGAACATCTGAGATGTCATTTGTTGGCAATTGTAAAGGGACCATTAATAACCACATTGATAGGATGCCAAGGTGTGGAAGTGTGTGCACATCACTTCTGAGATTTCCATCATTCCAAGACTTACCCATCTTTGTGCAATTTCAATATTGAGGAGGCTTTCTCTTTCTTTTCTTGAGAGATAACAAATTATAGTAAATGAGACTTCCTTTATAGCTTGCCTAGTGCAATTCATGCAAGGTCAGATGTGTCCATACCTCTTTTCCTAAAGGGGAACACTCCTATGTCTGCCACCACGGACACCAGTAATACAAATAGAGTGCACACCCCTAGGATTTGACCAGTGTCCCTTAGAAATAAAAAACATAGAATGTAGAGATGAGCGAGTAGTGTTCAATCGAGTAGGTGTTCGATCGAATACTACGGTATTCGAAATACTCGTACTCGATCAAACACTACTAGCTGTTCGAAGTTTAAGGTTCGATGCAGAACCAGCGTTGATTGGCCGAATGCTATACATTCTGCCAATCAACGCTGGTTCTTCTCTTACCTTTAGAAGTCTTCTCCGTGCAGCGTCCCGGCTGGAATTCACTCTGCCTAGGCATCGGGCCTAGGCAGAGCCGACTGCGCATGCGCGGGCATGCCCTCGCATGCGCAGTCGGCTCTGCTCAGGCGTCGGGCCGGGCAGAGCCGACCGCGCATGCGCAGTCGGCTCTGCCTAGGACCCGATGCCTAGGCAGAGTGAATTCCAGCAGGAAGAAGACGCGGGGACGCTGCGCCGGGAGAAGACTTCAAGGAGAATCCAGCCCGATCGTCATTCGTGGACTTGGTAAGTATAATGTTATCGAATTTTGCATACCCCTGAAACGAGTATTTCCCCCCCATAGACTATAATGGGGTTCGAAATCCGTTCAAACAGTTGAACAGTGTGCGGATGTTCGAGTCGGATTTCGAACCCCGGACATTTTAGTGTTCGCTCATCTCTAATAGAATGGTATACTTTACTGGTCCATATGCATATATTTATTATCTATATATCTAAAATTTAGTTTTATTTGTGTGAACGCACCTGCCAGCAACAGGAAGATCTCTTCAAATAGATTCTAGACTGTGGGATCCATGACGCCCCCACTGTCTTTTTTGTGTGTGTTTTTTTTTTTCTTATAAACCATTACCTACTAGATTACTCTAGCAGGTAATGGCCGATATACACTTATCCATTCCCGCTCCTGTCTGGTGCCTCCTCCATTTCAATCTCCAGGGGAGTATCGCACATTGACATCCCGATGCTGAACAATATCTGGATGTTGGATCTTGACATTGTTCAACATCAGGATGTAATGTAATAAGAATCTAGAGGCAAAGAGGATGGGAGGGCAGGAACATGGGTGTGTATGTGAATATAAGCCATTACCTGCTAGTGTAATCCACTGTGGGGGCCAGTATATTGTGTAAGAGGCAAATAAAGGAGGCAATATAATGTATAGGGGCCAATAAAGGAACCTATATACTGTGTCAATATACTTTGTGGGGACCAGTAAAAGGACCATATACTGTGTTGGGGCCAGTAAAGAGAAAAGGGGGCACTACAGGGTTTGGAGGATGGTAAAGCCTCCGTATCTAAAACTTCTGAGCGGACGAGGGGTCAAGAGAGGTGATATCTAATTCCTTAATACCCCATGGAAGTGGTGCAGTATCTACTATCACTATCTGGTAGTAGCCCCAGAGTTAGCGTTACTTCACATAGGGTAAAGAATCAGTTTGTATCTTTAGCCTTTACTGAAATAGATGGTCAAGGCAGAATGGGACTCTTTGATCCTCCCTTTGAACTCAGCAACTAAACCCCATGGACATTTCTAGCTACCGAAGCTACGAAACGTGAGAACAATGAGCTTGTGCTCGTCCACTGGGTGCCTCTAGTCATGGTGAGATTATGTGACCTTCGTTGTTTTGGTACTTCAGGCATCTTAAGCTGTATTAGAAATCCTGAAAAATTCCTTAAAATCTTCGAGTTCTTCATACACTTACATAAAGTCTTGTTTTTATTGACTTATCCACGTGTAGATTTTGACCCAGTTTTGTAACCTTAATCCAGGTCTTGGTGCATGAAAACAAGTTGTTCACTCAATTAAAAAATGTTCTTATTGTTTTTGCTGCTCCGAGTGCCAAAAAGAGAACGACTGGCACCCAATAGACTTCGCGCAGGGCCTGCAAGGCTGTGTACATAAGGAGGTGTTTCCTATGGTTAAACTTTTGACCTGGTCTTCTGCCAAGCCATGAACGCATTCTTCGGATAAACATTTGCAAGGCTGTAAATACCCGTCCAAATGTTTAAAAACTGTAGGTAAAATCTTCATATAAAGCTCTTTTTCCCCCCTTTATCGTTCTTCAATCGATATATCCAAAGAAACAAAAAAGAAACATCTACAATGCACAAAGAAGGACACCGCCAATCCGTAATTCTTCCCTTACCACTCCCTCTACCTTGGACATATGGACAGTTACTCAAAAAAAAAAACATCCTATCCATGTCATGACCCTCAAATAATAAAAGGCTCTAGTAATGGAAACTGAAACCAGACATATTACCTACCATTTAGGAAACAGGACTTGGAAAGGTATTTTTTGTTGTTATTTTTGTTACTACAGTTTAGTATATTTATTTCTATAGTCCTTATGGATTATACAGGAAAGACAAGGTGGAAGCCCCGAGGTAAAAGATATATTGACGACCTACTGCCAAAAGAGTAATGTAAATCACACGTAGCATTGAATGGATATGCTCCATGTCCTCTGGCATCTGTTGGAAAAAACAAGGTCTGGCGTTAAGGTCATAGGTAACAGATTTACAATGTACACTGAGCCTAGTACTAGTATGATATACAATAATAGTGCAGGACGACAGATTGCTCATCCAGAATCTTCCAAAATGCTCAATTTTTAATGAAACTGAATAAATGGCTATTCTTGTCGGATGAACAACAATGGCTACGTGAAACTGGATTCCGCCATCTGTTTGATCAAGAAATAAAGAGAAAATGGTGTGTATGACTCTGTTTGTGACGTTGTCACCACACCTGACAATAGACAGTAGTAGATGGACCTTACAGTGCTGATGGTATATGGACTATATAAGGTGGTGCACTCATGATCAGGTCTACTGGTCAATTCTATAAGATCTACTGTGCTACATTATGAGACCTCTAGTTCACTCCTATAAGAGCTACTATTCCCAGAGCAATACGAAAATTGACTTTGGCAAAGCCCCATATTCATACTCGTTTCGGCTTTGGCTTTTTATCTGCCATTTGTCAAGTGAGGAACAGGGTGGTGTCAACCAACATGGACACCTCAGATGGTGCTCACACATTACAGGACAACCTTGTGGTTTACATTGTGCATTGTGAATATAACAATAAATGAATGGAAATGAAGATCAAATTTTGGCCAATTTTCTAGAATTATCATCGGTGGCCAATTGTTTTGCGCCTCATCTCTTATCCTACAGATTTTATGTCCCATTGAAATTGATTCTTGTCATTCCTTGAGATCTAGCTTTTGGTAAATGTACAGCTATCCTGATATCTATAGAGGACAACATCTGCATCATATTCTTGGGTAATACAGTCAGTATGGTGATTTGTCTATGTACAATACAATGCTTCATCTATCAGAGGCACAAGTAAGTAGTGGATAACAAGAACTAACTTGTTAAATATAGGTATACAACTTTAATGTTGTTGATCTTTGTGTATGCACAAATATATTGCAAGGAACCTGATGCAACAATCAACTCTGTAAGGTCTAGGGCAACTAGAATTCCCAAACGCTGAGGCAAAAACAGTCCTGGGTGTGCTGCGCTCCCCTAACCAGAGCAGAACCAGGCCCCAGAAATCCAGGTCCCAGATCCACAACCACCCAGAGAGCGACAAACACCCAGCGAACCCCAAGGAAGAGGACCCAGAAGTACCCAGACTTGGAGTGAAGAGTGAAGAGCAGGATGGTTCAGGATGGCAGAAGTGTGGGAAGGTAATCCAGGGAAGACACGCAGAAGCCAAGGAAGCAGATTCATAGGCAAGTCGAGTCGTTAACTGGAGGTCACAAGGTAGCAGAGGGAAGCGGCAGCAGCAAAGTCAGGAGAGCCGGGTCATGCACAGGAAGTCAGCGGAGTAGCCAAATCAGAATCCAAAAGGGGAGGTCAGGAGAAAGCCAAAAGGTCATACACAGGAGGTCAGGAAGGTGCCAAATCGGTATTACGGAGAGAAGCTCTGTAAAGCAAGCCAGGTCAACAATCCAGGGAATCCAAATACAGAGGCAGGCGACAGGAAGGAAGCAGGAGAGGCAGGGAGCTGATGCCGAATGTAAAACGAATAACCAGCGGTGGGCCGAGACCAGAATGAGGTCTAAATTGCCTCAGGCCTGGCCCTGACCCCTGAAGTGCCGGTCCCAGTGCTAGGGAGAAGCGGAAACCTCCACATACTCAAGCGGAGGCCTCTGGCCTACCCCAGCACTGGAACCAGCAGTGACTCTGGCGCTGGACAAGGATCAGGTTGGGCGCCTCCGTGTAACACAGTCCTAACAGTACCCCCTCCTCCATGAGAACCCACTGGGCCACCAACAACTGGACCAGGCTTTCTGGGAAACCTACTATGAAAATTCCTGACCAAACTAGGAGCATGTACTGAACTAGCTGGCTTTCAGGAGCGCTCCTTAGGCCCGTATCCCTTCCAATAGACCAGATATTGTAGCCCCCTCTCATCCTTGGAGAGTCAAGATTCTTGGCAACCTCAAATTCTAGTACTCCATCAACTAATACAGGAGGAGGAGGGCTGTCAAAGGAAAGAACAGGAGGAGAGTACTTTTTGAGCAAAGATTTATGTAAAGACGTTGTGCACCTTAAAAGACTGAGGCAGAGCCAGATGGAAGGAGACAGGATTGACAATCTCAATGATCTCATAAGGCCCAATGAATTTAGAACCTAACTTATGAGACAGTACCTTAAGCTTCAAAGTTTTTGAGGACAGCCATACTCTTTTACCAACAGAAAAAAAAAGTACCCACTGCAGGACTCCTATTAGCCGTTACCCTAGAAAACTCCTGAGAGAACCTTAAATTATTCTGGACCTGATTCCAGACCGCTCACAGTCTCTCCGCTTCCACATTAACCTCAGGATTGACAGCAGAGGAGGAACCAGAGGAGAAAAGAGGGTGAAAACCAAAGTTACAAAAGAAAGGTAAAGTATTAAGGGTAGAATGATGGTGATTATTAATAGCAGATTCAGCTAGAGCTAAATAATCCACCCAATTTGACGGATTACCAGAGATGTAACACCTGAGATACTGTTCAAGAGACTGATTCAACTGCTCGGTCTGCCTATTAGTCTCAGGGTGAAGTGCAGAGGAAAACGAGAGCTCAACCCCCAAAAGCTGACAAAACGCCCTCCAAAACTTGGAAACGAACTGCACCCCTCTATCAGAAACAATATTCTCTGGACTCCCATGAACCCTGGCAACATGATCGATAACAAGACGAGACAATGTTTTAGCATTGGGTAACTGACACAAGGGCACAAAATGAAGTCCATGTAAATATGGGACCAGGGTCTCTCAGGGCCTGGCAAGGGATGCAACTCTCCAGACGGCCTCTCCCTAGGAACCTTGGCTCTAGCACAAACACTGCAGGCCAATACGTAGGCTACAATATCTCTGGACATAGAAGGCCACCAATAAATCCGAGCTACCAATCGCTTGGTACCCGAAATCCCAGGATGTCCACACAAAACCGAATCATGACATTCTTTAAGCAAATGACACCTAAACTAGAGGGGAACAAATAATTTCCCCTATGGAGTTTTCTGAGGAACCTACTGTTGGTTTTCCTTGATTTTAGAGGCAAGGTTTGCTAAAATGGCTGAAATCACATCTAAAACCTCATGTGACCGGGTGGCCTGCGTTGCGATGCATATGGACACAGTTCCCAGTCATGTGATGTCAAGGACGTCATGCAAGAAGGCCGCAAGAAGGCCCGAAGCCTGCCCGGAGAGGTAATAACACTGTTTTTATGTTTCCTTACCTCTCCTGGGCCTCCGATCATTATACTCGGGATCCAAAAAGACCCCGAAGTATAATAGTGCTTGTGGGGCCTGTGGCCCTGTGGCAGCCGCTACTGCTGCTACCCCGGTAGTTACGCCCCTGATTGCAGGGTAAGAATTCTCTCCTTTTTTCACCTATTTCACTGCAGAACAGTCAGAAATGAGGCCAAGAGTCAACGCCATGAGTTACTGTTATTGGAGAGTGAGGCACGGAACAAACAATGTGGCACATGTGTCAAAGACAAGGGTGCAACTATCGGGGTAGTTATATATATTTTTTTTTAAATAGGCCGTTACCTGCTGGAGTAAACCCAGCAGGTTACAGGCTCTATTTACTTACTGATCCAAGCTCCTGCTCACAGCCGCCTGTGCTTCCCCTTCTGCAGGAGCAGGGATCAGTAAGTGAGGCCGCAGGCCCGCAAACCCCACCACCACCACTGCATTCAGAGTATAATGATCGGAGGCCCAGGGGAGTTGAGGGAACATAAAGAACACTGTTACTTACCTCTCCTGCACGCCAGCTGACCTCAGGCCTGTTTAGTGACATCACAGACCATGTCAAATGTTTGCCTTGGAGCCCCGCCATTCCTAGTTACGCCACTGGCCAAAGATGAGCTACAATTATATCCCTCTATGCCAGAAAACTAATAAATAAATTTCCCCCAATTACTTTTGGCAAAACCCCATATTCAAACTTGTCTTGGCTTTGGCTTGTCACTAGCCCTTTGTCAACTTTAGAACAGAATGCCAACCAACATGGCCACCTCAGATGGCGCTCACACGTTACAGAACGCTCTGAACCACGTTGTGGTGTACACATTGCGCATCTTTGCATTGTGCATTGTCTATGGAACAATAAATGAAAGGAATTGAACAAACAATTGGTTTGTTGGACGGCCAACTTTCCAGTTATGGTCACCAGTAGCCAATCATTTCATGCCTCGTCTTTCTTCCTCCAGATTTTATATCCTATTAGAACTGGTTCTCTTCATTCTTTGTGATCCCATTGTTGGTGCTTCAGCTTAATCCTGATAAGCAGAGAGGACAACATCTGCAACATGTTCTCGGGCAATACAATCTGTGTGGCGATTTGGCTATGTGCAATGCTTCATCATTCGGAGGACAAGTAAGTAGTAGATATCACAAACTATCCTGTAAAATATAAGGTTACAACTTTAATGTGATTGATAGTCCTGTATGTTTTATGTCTACATTTGGAAATGAATTGTCTAAATATATGATAAAAAATCTTCTATAGACTGGAAAAAGTAATATATGCATCAGGAACAATAGTGACTAAAGTTAATAACTTGCCAATATTAGATGATTAATAATATTCTGAAAGTAAGATAAGATAATCCTTTAATAGTCCCACAGTGGAGACATTTCAGTATGATACAGCAGCATAGTAATATAGATACAGGATAATACACAGTAGTATATTACAAGATACACATAAGCTGAGAAGAGAAGATATACTAGGAGTCCATAGGAGCTAAGGAAGAGAAGAAAGAAAGAAGGAAGACTTCAGGATCATTTTGTTTTCTGAGCGGAGTGATCTTCGCTTGCTCTGATGTAGATTATACAGCCTGGTCGCGGTTGGAAGGAAGGACTTGCGACAGCACCTTCTCACACTTGGGGATAAGCAGACGGTCACTTACAGTGCTGCCAAGTCCCATCAAGGTCCCATACATGGGGTGGGATTTGTTCTCCCACATGGAGCTCACCATGGACAGTATCCTTCTGTCACCCACCACCTGTACTGGGTCCAGGGGGCTCCCCGGGATAGAGCTGGCCCTTCTGATCAGCCTGTCAAGTCTATTTCTGTCCCTGGTTGATATACTGCTCCCCTAGCAGGCCAGACCGAAAAATATGGCTGAAGCAACCAGAGAGTTGAAGAAGGCCCTAAGAAGTGTCCCCAGGACTCCGAAGGCCCTCAGCCTCCTGAGCAGGTAGAGTCTGCTGTGGCCCTTTCTGTGCAGCGCCTCCAGGTGATCAGCCCAGTCTAGTTTATTATTGAGGAGCACGCCCAGGTACTTATAGGTCCTGACTATCTCAATACATGTCCCTTGGATCTCCACTGGGGTCGGAGCACTTCTCCATTTACTAAAGTCCACCACCATCTCCTTGGTCTTCCCAGCATTAATCCTGAGCTGGTTCTGCTGGCACCATTCAACAAAATCCTGGTTTAAGTCTCTGTATTCCTTATCGTCACCATCAGTGATAAGGCCGACTATAGCAGAGTCATCGAAGTACTTCTGTAAGTAACAGCTGGATGAGTTGTGCCTAAAGTCAGCAGTGTACAGTGTGAAGAGAAATGGGGCAAGAACTGTATTTTTTGGTGCCCCCGTAGTACAGATCACAGTGTCGGAAAGGGTTTGCTCATTGTTGTCTGGGATCTCTCTATTCCGTCGATCATTCATACTACCATACTATATCAATCACAATACATAACACTATAATATCAGTAAATTTTAGGAACAAGATTTGCACAAACACCAATTTTTTTTTTTTTTCCAGTAGTCAGCTAGTAATATTTCATTTGCCCTGCGGAGGTGCTGCAGGGGAATTGAGCACTTACTTTCTGGTTTTCATGCACATCATTGATAGTTAAAGTTTACCATAGAGATATCTTATGATCATTGTATTTTGAGGATCATTCTAACACAAAGGAATTGGAGATGGTCAATGTATGATATTGTCTAGTATGACACGGGTTATGAGGTTTAATCTACAAGGAAGATCGTCAACATTGCGATAAAACCAACACATATTCTTTTCAGTCACTGCGCCAAAAAGTCATCCATTTTTTGACTTATCACTCCACTATTTTGGGAAGAGAACCAATCAGAAAAAAGTGTACAAAGTTGCGGTAATATTTCATTATAGATAGTCTAGGCACCTAAAGTTGTGTTTGCACACTGGAGGGAAACAATGATTTTTCTGCAATTTTAGAAAGTTTTAATTGAAATTGCAAAAGAAAAACAAAACCCAAAGAACACAAAATCACACTAATATGTAACTGGAGCCTAAGAATGGACGGTATATACTTTTTTATGAATCTCTGACTTCGTGTCATCCATCAGGCCCCATTGATATTGGAAATATTACTGTACCCATAATAAGTTACACTTAGTGCTGTGCGGGAATCTCCTCATTGATGAGTGCAGATTGTGGGGTCCTAAATATACACAAGATGCTGGATAGCCGCACATACCTAATGAACAAAAATAGAGAGAAAATAATATAGAAATAATATAGAAATATATCTATACTGCATCACAAAAGAGAACTGACAGATCCTCTACATACTACACCACACAGGAGAGAGGACAGATCCTCTATATACTACACCACACAGGACAGATCCTCTATATACTACACCATACAGGAGAGATCCTCTATATACTACACCATACAGGAGAGAGGACAGATGATCTATATACTACACCACACAGGAGAGAGGACAGATCCTCTATATACTACACCACACAGGAGAGAGGACAGATCCTCTATATACTACACCACACAGGCAAGAGGACAGATCCTCTATATACTACACCACACAGGAGAGAGGAGAGATGATCTATATACTACACCACACAGGAGAGAGGACAGATCCTCTATATACTACACCACACAGGAGAGAGGACAGGTCCTCTATATACTACACCACACAGGCGAGAGGACAGATCCTCTATATACTACACCACACAGGAGAGAGGACAGATCCTCTATATACTACACCACACAGGAGAGAGGACAGATCCTCTATATACTACACCACACAGGAGAGAGGACAGATCCTCTATATACTACACCACACAGGCGAGAGGACAGATCCTCTATATACTACACCACACAGGCGAGAGGACAGATCCTCTATATACTACACCACACAGGAGAGATCCTCTATATACTACACCACACAGGACAGATCCTCTATATACTACACCACACAGGAGAGAGGACAGATGATCTATATACTACACCACACAGGAGAGAGGACAGATCCTCTATATACTACACCACACAGGAGAGAGGACAGATCCTCTATATACTACACCACACAGGACAGAACATCTATATACTACACCACACAGGACAGATCCTCTATATACTACACCACACAGGAGAGAGGAGAGATCCTCTATATACTACACCACACAGGATAGATCCTCTATATACTACACCATACAGGAGAGAGGACAGATGATCTATATACTACACCACACAGGAGAGAGGACAGATCCTCTATATACTACACCACACAGGAGAGAGGACAGATCCTCTATATACTACACCACACAGGAGAGAGGACAGATCCTCTATATACTACACCACACAGGAGAGAGGACAGATCCTCTATATACTACACCACACAGGACAGATCCTCTATATACTACACCACACAGGAGAGAGAACAGATCCTCTATATACTACACCACACAGGACAGATCCTCTATATACTACACCACACAGGACAGATCCTCTATATACTACACCACACAGGACAGATCCTCTATATACTACACCACACAGGACAGATCCTCTATATACTACACCACACAGGACAGATCCTCTATATACTACACCACACAGGACAGATCCTCTATATACTACACCACACAGGACAGATCCTCTATATACTACACCACACAGGAGAGAGGACAGGTCCTCTATATACTACACCACACAGGAGAGAGGACAGGTCCTCTATATACTACACCACACAGGAGAGAGGACAGGTCCTCTATATACTACACTACACAGGACAGATCCTCTATATACTACACCACACAGGACAGGTCCTCTATATACAACACCACACAGGAGAGAGGACAGATCCTCTATATACTACACCATACAGTAGTGCAGCATGGTTGCTGAAATGCAGCAGAGCTAAGTGTGCAGGAAGGGGTTCCGCGCACACTCAGCTCTGCTACATCTCTGATGTAGCAGCGGTTCTCTGGTGTAGCAGTGCTGGCTGTGCGCTCAGCTTGGCTGCATCTCCGAAGTAGTCGAGCTGAGCGCACGACCAGCACTGCTACATCTCGGCATAGGAATGCATTGACCAGCGTTGATTGGCCCGAATGCCATACAGAGTACAGCATTCGGCCAATCAACGCCGGTTCTGCCGGAGGAGGCTTAGTCTAAGATCGGTCCACAGCAGTCTCCATTCTGGTCCGATCTTAGACTCCACCTCCTCACAGACGAGCCTCCGGCAGAACCAGCGTTGTTGTCTGTATGGCATTCGGCCAATCAACGCTGGTCAATGCATTCCTATGGGAAAAAGTCAGCTAGCACATATTGCAAGCTGACTGGAATCCCAACCAGATAGAGCCCCAAAGAGCTGTGTGAGTAACATTCCCTATCCCTGTCTCACAGTCACATAATTCAGTCTCATATGAAGCAGATATTAAATCCACTGTTCGTATAAAGTGGAGGTCACTTGATTTCGGCCGCCAATTACTTTTTCCGATGCCTCCGTAGTCGTAATTCCTGTCCCACCTCCCCTGCGCAGTTATTGGTGCAAAAAAAGCGTCAGGGAAGGTGGGAGGGGATGCAAATTTTTAGTGAGTTTACCACCTGGTGTTCGACTCGAAATCAAACATCTCGAACAGCCTGATATCTGATCGAACATGTACTCGATCGAACGGTGCTCGCTCATCTCTAGTTATCAGTATTTTTGACTAGCTTAAAGCAATGTATTTCTGTATCCGAAGTCCTACGAATGGGACATTATAGTATGTCAGGTTATGAAGGCATGAACCTGCATGGAGAGGGCTTCTGTTGGGACTCACCTGACTCCAGTGTCCAGCACCGTCACAGTGAGTGGATGCCATCTTGGATCTCAGCCACTGTCTCTGCCAAGGTCCTAGGATTGAGGAACTTGGCAGGGCACATCTTCTACTTACAGTCTGAGAGCTTTTTGATAAATTGGAGGTCATTCCTGCCTTTCTACACCTGTCACAGCTTCTGAAATCCTACCTGGACTAGGTCTCTACTTTATACATATAGTTATGAATGGTAACAGTACCAATGCTGAGGACATTTCATATCTCAGGGGCATTTTTATTGCAAGCATTACTGTTTTATTTACCATGATTGCTCTTTTGTGTATGGCCACTAGGTGGTGATGCTGAATTATTTTTGCACTGATAAACGTTTGTTTTAGATTCCGATGCCTTTGCTATTTATCCACAAGAAGACGCCTAAAGATATGCTGCCATCACAAACGCAGTGGCCAATGTTATAGATTATTACATGAACGAGAATATTTCTACTAAAGAGAAAGGGATGATGAAGAAAACTGAAAAATCCCCTGAATCCCCTATTTTGCAGGCCAGCATGGGTATATTAATATCAGCTATCGACACAAGATTTTTACCTTTCCAGGAATTGCTAGACAAAACTGTTTCTAAAGTTGCAAAAAAAGGCAAGACATGGTTGGAAGTGGAGCAATGGAAATCTGATGCGGAGGACTTTAAACTAATCTGTAACTCGTGATTATAGCGTCCTATTACTGCACACAGGAAACACTTTAGCTTAGCATATACCTGCTGACACATTGAAACAAAAACCCCACTGCGACAACATACACAGCAATTAAAACATAACTAGACAGATAATGTGTACAATATAATATATACATTTTTCATCCCACTCTTATTGCAAGTAGTGACTGTAGGTGGATAGATTACTATCAAACTACCTGCCAGTATCAATAAGAATATGGGTGGCAACAGCAACACTACTTTTCATCAAGTATGCATGGATGGGGGTGTTATATTATTTCATGTCGTTATACAATGACTCTATGTATTACGTTTATTTCCCTCCTGCTTATTCTGATAGAGTGTTATACTCTCATTGAATTGTATGTTGTATCCAGGCTGTATAAACAGAGTAAAAAAATAGAAAAACCACTGCTTTGTAAAGCTACTTCTTCCCTTTTGAAACAGACACACATCCTGCAGTTGTCAGATGTCACTGCCACACTGGTGACTTAAAAACAAATTAAAGAAAAAAGGGGATTTGGATTTCATTCTGCGAATCGTCAGGTTCTATCCTCCATGTAATCTCTACGAACAACTGAGCAAAATCTTGCAATTGGATTTTTCAAGCTTGGTGGTGCTCCCATACAGAGGTCATGAGTGGTCCATCCTCTCTGCATGTGATATACCCAATAGTATCGAGTATGTGTCTCCGAAGATGTCTTTTTGTCTTGACTATATAAATCAACGGGCAAGAACAGAAAGCCTCATACATGACTCCTTCTGTGTGAAAGTTGATGAATTTTGTTAGGTAGGTGACACCTTTAGATGCTGATGTTACTTTCCTATTTCTGTGGATAAACTCACATGTTCTATAGGAACCATACTTGAAGGTGTCCGGAGGATGAGCGTTACCTAGGGCCAGGGCCGCCATCAGGAATTTTGGGGCCCCATACAGCCTAAGTGTCTGCCCCCCCCCCCCCGCCGCCATTTTAAAACTACTTTATTTTGCGTCATACCAATTCTGTATTACATTTCCCTTTACTTAGCAGCATTACAAGGCTTCATCAGATTCTATTTGCAGGTATAATCTGCTACGTGTGACCGCACCTATAGAGAGCCAACACCATCTATAAGAGCCCTCCTAATAAATCCTCAGGGCTTATTCACATTGCGTTTTTGGCCTCCCTTGCCGGGATACGTTGGTAACCAGTCAGAATCAGCTGTCAACTTATCCCTGCACGAAGAACTGGCCATTAAAAAAAAGGGGGGGGCTTCGCGTGTCGTGGCAAATTTAGCCCCACTCACCGTTATGTTGACTCCACCCATTCTCATTAATTTTTCATGTGCCCACACACAGTATAATCCTCCTACAGTCACCCGTACATTATATGTCCCCCCTCTATCTCTCCCCCAGCTTCATATACACCCTTCATCTGCACCCAGTTTCATGTCTCCCACCCAATCTCTGCCCCCAGATTCATGTCCGCCCATCCATCTCTGCCCCCAGTTTCATGTCCCCTCCATCTCTGCCCCCAAATTCATGTCCCCTCCATCTCTGCCCCCAAATTCATGTCCCCTCCATCTCTGCCCCCATATTCATGTCCCCTCCATATTCATGTCCCTCCATCTCTGCCCCCATTGTCATGCCGTCCTCTCCATCTCTGCCCCCATATTCATGTCCCTCCATCTCTGCCCCCATTGTCATGCCGTCCTCTCTCTGCCCCCACTTTCACGTTCCACATTACACTGACTGACCTACCTTCTCCTTCGTTCCCTCGCAGCTCTCTGCGCGCCTCTCTCTCACACTGGCGCACAGTTATAGACGCGATGTGACGTCATCACATCGTGTCTACAAGCCAGTAGCGGAGGCGGCGAAGCGAGGAGCTGACACAGGTCACAGGTCAGCTCACAGGTCACAGGTCCTCGCTTCGCCGCCGGCTACTAGCTTGTAGACGCGATGGCTGAAGCGAGGAGCTGACCTGTGTCAGCTCCTCGCTTCGCCGCTGCCGCCGGCTACTGGCTTTTAGACGCGATGTGATCACATCGCGTCTACAAGCCAGTAGCAGCGGCGAAGTGAGGAGCTGACACAGGTCAGCTCCTCGCTTCAGCTGCATATGTGTCAGGGAGAGAGGCGCGCAGCGGCGAAGCAAGAAGCTGACCTGTGTCAGCTCCTTGCTTCAGCCGCGTATGTCTTCAACTCAGATCTGCGTCCTCTGGATGCAGATCTGAGTTGAAATAGGACATACACAATGACTGCTACGGGCGCCAGGGGGCCGGCACACGGTGGCGGGCCAAAACCGGGCCCCCCCCATTTTTCAATTTGGCCGGGCCCCTGACGCCAGTACCAGTAGTACTGCCCTATCGGTGGCCCTGCCTAGGGCTGGGGTGAAACTTCTACACATGCGCAATTCTGTTCTGCCTTCACAGTACCACAATAAGCTGGGTAAGTGGCCACAAAAAATGGCCACTTACACCAGGCGGGCATGCGCAGTCAGCTCTGCCCGAGGGCAAAGCCGACTTGCACATGCGTAGAAGTTTCACCCCAGCACTGGAAGAAGACGCATAAAGAGGCCATTCCAGAAGAAGATGGAGGCATCGCTGAAGATTACTCTCGCAGCATTGGGGACGCCCCCAGTGCTGTTTGAGCGTCGGGGACCGCCCCCAGTGCTGCGTGAGAAGTAATTTGCATACCGAAGAAAACCGGGTGTCACAATACCCTTTCTATTTTCTAGAAACCAATGGCTGGGAACAGTGAGTCTAGCAATAGTAATACACAAATTGACTTACAGTCCGTTCTGTGGAAGGCAGGGAGGCTAGGCCGGAAGCAGTGGTCCTATACTCAGCAGGAGGGCTTGCTGGAGGCTGTAGTTCCACGGCTCCTGTGGACCAGGTGAATAGCAAAGTCTTAGGTAGCAGGAGGACTTGCTGGGGGTAGTGGTTCCAGGTAGCAACAACTTGCAGGTAATTAACCAACTTGGAACAGTCAGTTTGAGCTTGAGGACCTTGCAGAAGACAGGCTTCTGAAAACAATACTCAGGCAACTGGGTAATCAGAACACACATGCTAAATAATCAAGAATCAGGAAATCAGGGTAAGTCACAGACAGGAAACACAAAAGACTCCGTCTTGACTGCTGGCAAAAAAGAGTTCAACAAAACAAGATCCTGACACTGGGATTTCTACCGAACGGCAGCACGGAGAAGACATCTAAAGGTAGGAGAAGAATAGCCTTTCTTAAGGCTATTCCTACGTGTTAGTCACACAAAAAATTGTATTTTAATGATAGGATCCCTTTATTGCTTAAAATGCAAAAAAAAGAATGAATATTTATTGCAACTTGTGATAGGAGACGGTGTTGGTACTTATGACCATATAATGCTATATGAACAATTTTGAGGGGCCACACGGTGGCTCAGTGGTTAGCACTGCAGCCTTGCAGCGCTGGAGTCCTGGTGCTCAAATCCCGCCAAGGGCAAAAAACCATCTGCAAGGAGTTTGTATGTTCTCCCCGTGTCTGCATGGATTTCCATCCCATACTTCAAAGACATACTGATAGGAAAAAATGTACATTGTGAGCTCTATGTGGGGCTCACAATCAATAATAATGCTATATGAACAATTTTATTTTAATGTCTGAATTTGCAAAAAAAAAAAAAAAAAAAAAAAACAGACACAACATAAAATAGATTTTTGATATTGATTTTTGTCGTTTTCAAGGTTTGGAGTGATGAAGTTGCAGCTACTGCTGAGACATCTGCCTTATGGTTTAACCCTCTGTCCCTCGGATATATAATAGGCAAGTATGAAACCTTCTATAATGTTCCCAGTAAAAACCCCTGAGATAATAAGCACGTAGCACATTGACTGTGGCACTTATATTAGTGGAAAAGCAGAAAAAAGTGGAAAGGTTGATAAGATATTTAATGCTAAAAATGTGGAGTAATAGAAGACAGCATATGCATATACAGTCCTATGAAAAAGTTTGGGCACCCCTATTAATCTTAATCATTTTTAGTTCTAAATATTTTGGTGTTTGCAGCAGCCATTTCAGTTTGATATATCTAATAACTGATGGACACAGTAATATTTCAGGATTGAAATGAGGTTTATTGTACTAACAGAAAATGTGCAATATGCATTAAACCAAAATTTGACCGGTGCAAAAATATGGGCACCTCAACAGAAAAGTGACATTAATATTTAGTACATCCTCCTTTTGCAAAGATAACAGCCTCTAGTCGCCTCCTGCAGCTTTTAATCAGTTCCTGGATCCTGGATGAAGGTATTTTGGACCATTTCTTTCTACAAAACAATTCAAGTTCAGTTAAGTTTGATGGTCGCCGAGCATGGACAGCCCGCTCTCAAATGATCTGAAAACAAAGATTGTTCAACATAGTTGTTCAGGGGAAGGATACAAAAAGTTGTCTCAGAGATTTAACCTGTCAGTTTCCACTGTGAGGAACATAGTAAGGAAATGGAAGACCACAGGGACAGTTCTTGTTAAGCCCAGAAGTGGCAGGCCAAGAAAAATATCAGAAAGGCAGAGAAGAAGAATGGTGAGAACAGTCAAGGACAATCCACAGACCACCTCCAAAGAGCTGCAGCATCATCTTGCTGCAGATGGTGTCACTGTGCATCGGTCAACTATACAGCGCACTTTGCACAAGGAGAAGCTGTATGGGAGAGTGATGAGAAAGAAGCCGTTTCTGCACGTACGCCACAAATAGAGTTGCCTGAGGTATGAAAAAGCACATTTGGACAAGGCAGCTTCATTTTGGAAACAAAAATTGAGTTGTTTGGTTATAAAAAAAGGCGTTATGCATGGCGTCCAAAAAGAAACAGCATTCCAAGAAAAACACTTGCTACCCACTATAAAATTTGGTGGAGGTTCCATCATGCTTTGGGGCTGTGTGGCCAATGCCGGCATCGGGAATCTTGTTAAAGTTGAGGGTCGCATGGATTCCACTCAGTATCAGCAGATTCTTGAGAATAATGTTCAAGAATCAGTGACGAAGTTGAAGTTACGCCGGGGATGGATATTTCAGCAAGACAATCATCCAAAACACCGCTCCAAATCCTCAGGCATTCATGCAGAGGAACAATTACAATGTTCTGGAATGGCCATCCCAGTCCCCAGACCTGAATATCATTGAACATCTGTGGGATGATTTGAAGCGGGCTGTCCATGCTCGGCGACCATCTAACTTAACTGAACTTGAATTGTTTGTCCAAAATACCTTTATCCAGGATCCAGGAACTGATTAAAAGCTACAGGAAGCGACTAGAGGCTGTTATCTTTGCAAAAGGAGGATCTACTAAATATTAATGTCACTTTTCTGTTGAGGTGCCCATACTTTTGCACCGGTCAAATTTTGGTTTAATGCATATTGCACATTTTCTGTTAGTACAATAAACCTCATTTCAATCCTGAAATATTACTGTGTCCATCAGTTATTAGATATATCAAACTGAAATGACTGTTGCAAATACCAAAATATTTAGAACTAAAAATGATTAAGATTAATAGGGGTGCCCAAACTTTTTCATAGGACTGTAAATGTGACTACAAATGTGTCCTTCTATCTCCGCACATTGTCTATGTCTACGTGGGGCCATCCAGTGGTTGTATTGTGCAATGCAGTCTATCAAGTCGTTACTTTGCTGCAATATTGCATTCAGTTTGTTTCGAGAGAAATTGGAGACATTAACCAAATCCAAGCAAAGCCAAGAGTGGACACATCTGTATGGAGATGAACCTGGACAACAAGGCTGCAAAGGTGAATTGGTTAGGTAGGGTCAGAATGTCTTTCCCAGTCCCTATTCATTTTCCTTACTTGTATAGTGCCAAAATATTGCGCAGAGCTTTTTCAGACATTGTCAGTCACTGGCCCATATAGGGTTCACAACAGTGGTGTAACTAGGAATGGCGGGGCCCCGTGGCGAACCTTTGACATGGCCCCCCCCCCACCAACACTGACGCCGAACACCTAGACCGACCCCCCTATGCATTCTTGCGCGCTCTATTATCCCCCATAGTGGCCCCTGCACACAGTATTATGTCCCATAGTGGCCCCTGCACACAGTATTATCCCCCATAGTGGCCCCTGCACACAGTATTAGCCCCGGTTGTCCCGGGCCCTGTGGCAGCTGCCTCTGCTGCTATGGCGGTAGTTACGCCACTGAGTACAACGATAGATTAACAAACTTGGGGTTATTCAGATTAGAGAAAAGATGTCTGAGAGATCTAATAACAATGTACAAATACATGAAGGGACAATACAAAGAACTTTCTAAGGATCTTTTTACTCCTAGGCCAGTGACAGTGACAAGAGGACATCCTCTACGTCTGGAGGAGAGAAGGTTTCACCAGAAACATAGAAGGGGATTCTTCACAGTAAGAACAGTGAGGCTCTGGAACTCTCTGCCCCAGGAAGTGGTGATGGCGGATTCATTAAACAAGTTCAAAGTGGGCCTGGATGCCTTTCTTGAAGAGAAAAATATAACAGGTTATGGACTCTAGATTTTAAGGACACATTGAGCCAAGCTTTTTATACTGACTGCCAGATTTGGAGTCGGGAAGGAATTTTTTCCCGTGAAATAGGGCAATTGTCATGAGCCTCATGTTTTGTTTTTTTTTGCCTTCCCCTGGATCAACACTGTAGGGATTGTAGGGTTATAGGTTGGACTTGATGGACTAATGTCTTTATCCAACCTCATCAACTATGTAACTATGGTCCATGTTATGAGGTCTTCTGGTCCATGTTATGAGGTCTACTGGCCCATGTTATGAGGTCTACTGGTCCATGTTATGAGGCCTACTGGTCTATGTTATAAAGTCTACTGGTCCATGTTATGAGGTCTACTAGTCCATGTTATGAGGTCTACTGGTCCATGTTATGAGGCCTACAGGTCCATGTTATGAGGTCTACAGGTCCATGTTATGAGGTCTACAGGTCCATGTTATGAGGTCTACTGGCCCATATTATGAGGCCTACTGGCCCATGTTATGAGGTCTACTGGTCTGTGCTATTTGTCCATCACTATATCAAAGTATTGTTAAAATAGAAATACATTTGCTTCATGAGAACATAAATACTTTTGGTGAAGCTTCATATTCAGACTTGTCTTGTCTGACTTGTTTAGCGAGGAACAGTATGTCAGGTAATGTGGCTACCTCGTACAGCTCAAATATTACAGAACACTCCGATCTACTTATGCTTTACATTGCACAACGTAACAATAAATGGAATCGAAGGTACAATACACTTGTTAGACGGCCAAGATTCCGGAACCAGCAGCCAATTATTTTGTTGCTCGTCTCCTTCTCTGCAGATTTTATTTGGTAGTGGAACCAGTTCTCTACTTTATTCGTGAATCTACACCTATCCTGACAGCAAGAGACGGCAACATCTTCAACATGTTCTCAGTCCATACAATCTGTATGATGATTTGCCTTTGTGTAATGCTTCATCGGTCAAAGGCGCAAGTAAGTAATGAATATCCAGAACTAACCTATAACCTATTGGGATCGAGCTTTAATGTTATTGATAGTCATATATGTTTTATATAAAAATTTGGAAATCAATAGTAAACAAGCTTAACATGACTTCTGACACATTTCAATGGCTGTGTTATGAATTATCACAGTGCAGCAAATGATCAGATTCATGTTTCATAGATGGGAAGAAATCTTGATCTGCTCACCCACAACCTTTTAAAGGAAAGCACCAGTCCCCTTTTTTTGTTAAAGGAGAAATATCAATAATTGGTTGGCTCATCAATGTTAGAGGAATAATAATATTAGCCAGAATTTCCGTCAGGAGATCCTCAACCCCTTTCCAAAATTTTTGTATGATCGGACAAACCCAAATCATATGCCAAAAGTCCAGCTGTGGGCAAGGACACTTGAGGACACCTACATTTTATTTAGACAAAAGGGGGTTAGATAACATTGATGTAGAATGTAAATCTGGATGAGTTTGTTATTAGCTGAGGGTGAGACATACTGAGGGGATTCGATAATGTCCTGAAACGTCTCATTTGTGAGAGCCGGAATATTAGTAAGCCATCGCGTCAGGGCTGGGACCTCTGCCAAGAACACCTTCACTTGAATCAAGTGTGCATATAAACCTTCAGGGCCCTGCAGAGACCAAGTGCCTGATCCCGACAGTGTTTTTACCAGCGATTCGCTCTGAAATTGTAAGGGCTATCGTGAAGGTCTTAGAATATTTTAGAGAAGAGATTCTCATCTTTAAAATGAATCCAATTTCATTATCATATCCCCATCCAGTCCTGAGATATAAGGCTCTAAAGTGTGACCATTGTGGGTTCTTCTTTCATTAAACGAGGGGTACAAACAATTTTGTCCACGTGTGTACATGTGTGGTATGTATGATCTCCTAACATATTGCATTTTTTTTGGAAAGTACATTTTATTAGCAGAAAGGGATTGCTTGAGCCTTGTAATCTGTTTGCTGCAAAGTTGCATGAAGGTTGTTGTATTGTATATATGAAATATTTAGTTGTGTTTTTATATACAGAATGCTGTGCAATCTCAAGAAAGTTAGATTTTGGTATCAGTCACAGTTTGGTAGATGCAGTATAGATTTTTAGCATATTAGTGAATAACAGCATAATCCTGCCTGTCTTCTGTATCCGTGTTTTTGGGACTCCAAGCTCTTGTTGTAGTTGATGTTTGTGGAACGTATAGTATATATATGCATTGTCTACACCTTAAGCTATTATTTTAAATGTATTTTGTATGTAAATGTGAGATTAAATATGTGTTTTAGTACATTTTAAAAATAAATTCTCTTTGTCACAAAGTTGCATGAAGGTGGATGTGGCTATTGATAAATCATTGAGACACAAATAATCTTCAGGTTGTCTACTTTCAAAAATATATAGGGTTTAGGAGTTCAGTTGCCTTCTATGGTGTGTAATCCCTACATTTTATAGGATGATACTTTTTTTTAACATTTGCAGCTTAAAAGTAGATTTTTGTTCCTTCCAGTTCTGGTGATTTTCTGAGGACATGTACATGCGGGTGCAGGCCTTAGTGATAGGAATGGACTCTGCACATGTTGAATTCATATTTTTAGGAGGTCCGGTGCATATCATTTTTTGTTTGGTTTCCACTTTTAGAAACTAATATACATTTATTTGCATTTTTTTTTTATAAAACATTCACTTTAAATTAAAATTGCATGAAGGTGCCTGTTCGTATAAAGTACCAAGTGGCACTGAGACAATGCTGCAGGTGTCTACTTTAAGAAAATATATAGGTATGGGGGGGTTGGATTGTTTTTTAATGTTGCAATCTAAGTTTAATTTGACCATCTCAAAACTGTGAAAAGTGCTCTGGCTACCGGAGGTGCAAAATTTCCAGAGACCCTTGGCAGTGAAAAGGTTAAGGGGGTGTCCAGTTTAGAAAAAAAAAAGGGGATATTCGGAGTAAATATAGAACAGTACCTCGCAGAGGATCGCTATTAAACAGAAGTTACAATAAGAGTCTCTCTCTGAGGGACCTAAAAAATCCAATTCATTTGAATGGGCAGCTGCAATGCTTAATCTCTCCTGTAGGGGTGCTGTAGGGGGAGGAGCTCTTAGTGTCAGATTTCCATGCTGATTACTGTTAGTTGAGGGTTACCATAGAGACATCTTTTGATAATTTTATATCCGAGGATCTTCTAACACAAAGAAATGTTCCATATTAGACAAGTCCTTGACTAGGGGAGGAGGAATTGGGCCTCCTTTGATATGTTGTTTTGACCCTATTACCTATCAAACTCCCCCCCCCAAATAATGACACGACAACTTGCTGGATTTAATTTGGCCTGCCTCAGGCCGATTTATTATTAACGTAATAAACAATGTTTAAATAACAATCACCGCCAAAACGGGCAGTGCGTATATACAAAATCCAACACAGAACAATGTAACCCTAATAATACCCCCCATAAAGTGCTTGAACTATAGCCTTTCCCACCTTAGAAAGGCCACACCCCATCTGCCCAGGCGCAATAAACCACGACCTCGAGCAGAGCTACAAACCCTTTGACATCACACAAGACTGAGACCCCTAAAGGGACCTAAGCCCAAATAGGGGACATCCCAGGCTTCAAAGAACCCCCATCAGGGACCACATACCAACGATGAGGTCCACCAAACTGCCCGCTAGGCCTCTAACCCCCCCCCTAACCCCCGGCCAACCCAAAACAGGCCAGCAGTAAGGGAGGGCGGGCGGGACACTGGATGGTATTCACTGGTAACTGACCCTCCGACACACGTGACCCCAGCCTAAATAACCCCTGGCTCCACCTCCTAGAATTTGCGCCACTGGCGTCCAATCCTAGACTTCCTAGTCCTATCCTCCCCCCAGTCATGCGTCCCTATTCCTAAAGGCCTAGGGCCTTCTCTTGACTAGGGGAGGAGGAATTGGGCCTCCTTTGATATGTTGTTTTGACCCTATTACCTATCAAACTCCCCCCCCCAAATAATGACACGACAACTTGCTGGATTTAATTTGGCCTGCCTCAGGCTGATTTATTATTAACGTAATAAACAATGTTTAAATAACAATCACCGCCAAAACGGGCGGTGCGTATATACAAAATCCAACACAGAACAATGTAACCCTAATAATACCCCCCGTAAAGTGCTTGAACTATAGCCTTTCCCACCTTAGAAAGGCCACACCCCATCTGCCCAGGCGCAATAAACCACGACCTCGAGCAGAGCTACAAACCCTTTGACATCACACAAGACTGAGACCCCTAAAGGGACCTAAGCCCAAATAGGGGACATCCCAGGCTTCAAAGAACCCCCATCAGGGACCACATACCAACGATGAGGTCCACCAAACTGCCCACTAGGCCTCTAACCCCCCCTAACCCCCGGCCACAGACTCGCGGTCATGACCCCTTATGACCGAGAGGCCCGCCACAATGAAAGAGCCCGCTCAACCCCATCTCTCAAACCCAGCATCCAAATATCGGAGCCAATCGCGTTCAAATGAACACCATCGCGCCGCAAATGATCAAAGGACGGAACCTCAAGTTCACGATGGCGCACTGCTACCCCCCCATTGCGGACAACAAAACGAGCAACAGCCCTATTAATCTTGATGCGCGCCTTATCAACACGCGCCGCGGACCGGGCGTGCCGCCAAACTAAGCGCGCCACGATGTCCGACCACACAACTATGAGGCCCGGGAACTCGGATAACAACCGCAAAACATCAAATTTAACATCACGAATCAATTCCCTGGACAGGCGAGCCCCCAAGTCGTTACCTCCCACATGCAGAACTAGTACCTGAGGGGGGCGGTCAACACGACTGTAATAATGGAATTCAGGTAAAACCCGACTCCACGTCATGCCGCGCACCCCAATCCAGCGGACCACAGCATCCTCCCGGCGCAGCCCCAGTTGCCTTCCATCCGGTCGAACTGCCGCCCTCATGGAACCCCAGAAAACAAAAGAGTGTCCGAGGATCCAGATCAAACAGGGACCTACAAAATGAACCAACACCATCAGCAGAGACAAACAACAAATGAGAAAAACCAAACCCAGACCCGCCAAAAGACACTACAAGGCATCCCCAAACAACCCCAAAAGAGAGACAGACACAACAAAAAACTAACCAGTCAACAAGGAAGGACGGACGTACAAGCGGAACCTAGTCGACTCCCACCGGCCGATACGCCGGACAACCTCGTCACTAAGCCCCCAACGTGAAGCCTCCGTAGCCGCCCCAATGCGGAAGGAGTGGGAACCATAATCGGCGGGAGACTCCCCGACCAACGCCAAGGCCTTCTTGAGAACAGCAATGAACTGGAAACGCAACAAGGATCCACCCGATGCATAACACAACAAAGACCCAGGTCGAGATCCCCGAGCCCTCAGGTAAGCGGAAACACCCCGGACGGGGCAGGTCGCTTCATCATCGGACCCATACAACACTACTAGCCGCCCCCCGCCTACTTGATCAGTCTTAGAACGCCTCAAGTAACATTCCAACCTATCATCAAAGAAAGACACGTCGGACAACTGCAAACCACCAGACGCAGCCACCGAACCACTCACCAATTCCCCCACCCGGAATGCCCCAAAAAAGGCCAACAAGAAGGCTGCCCTAAAAAGCAGCTCCTCATAAGTAGAAAAACATAAACCAGGCAAGGAACTGAGCAACCGACCCAGCAAATCAAAGGAGATCGGCCGGCGGCGGTCCCTCTGCACCACCCCCCGCCTAAATCCCTTCATGGCCTGAGGAACCACGAATTCCTTAGTGATATCACGCTCCCCTTGCAATCGAAACCAAAAGGCCAGACCTGCAAGTCGCTGAGCCATGGCAGACACCGAACGGCCCTCGGCAAAAGACACACCAATCCAAGACAACAAAATCAACACCCTGTCCCCATCAGAACGAAGCTCACCCCACGACTCACAAGCCCGCTCCCAGTCACCCCAAACCTGATGATACCGGGACCAGGTCACGGCAGACACCGACCGCCGGATGAGCTCTGACGTGAAACCGATACCAGAGACCACAGATGAGGAGGACACTCCTCGCCCACGTCCGCCGCGTCCGGAACCAGCTCCCGAAACCTGTCGAACTGAAACCGAGACAAAGAGTCAGCTACACAGTTAACAACCCCCGGAACATGACGAGCAGACACCAAAACATTTAAGTCTAAGCAACGCACAACCAAATGCCGCATCAAAGACACCACCGGAGGGGAAGAAGCAGTTTGAGAGTTAATAATGAAAACCACCGCACTGTTGTCACAATGAAAGCAGACTTTGCGATCCCGCAATTCAAAACCCCACAACTCCACCGCTACTACAATGGGGAAAAGCTCCAACAGAGCCATATTCCTCACCAAGCCACTCTCCACCCACTCCGCAGGCCAAGCCCCAGCGCACCAACGTCCCCTAAAATAGGCCCCAAAACCCAAAGAACCAGAAGCATCCGTAAACAAGTCTAACTCAGCACTAGACACCTGAGCCGGGAGCCAAAGAGACCGGCCATTAAAACGCCCAAGGAAATCGTCCCACACAACCAAGTCCGCCCTCACGTCGGCAGTAAGCCGCACGAAGTGATGGGGCGACCGCACTCCACACGTCAGCGCCGCCAACCGGCGATAAAACACCCTCCCCATAGGCATGATGCGACACGCAAAATTCAACTTCCCTAACAAGGACTGAACCTCCCGCAAACGAACCTTGCGAACACCCTGGAAAGCACGAACCGATGCCCTCAAGTCTTCCAGCTTGTCAGCCGGAAGGCGCGATTCCATGCGGACAGAGTCAAGCTCAATACCCAGAAAACGCATCACCGTCGCCGGCCCCTCCGTCTTATCGGGAGCCAACGGGACACCAAACAAAGCCGCAACCCTCTGTACCGTACGTAACAACACCCGACAGTCCTCCGAATCAGCAGACCCAACACAGAAGAAGTCGTCCAAATAATGTATGACTGCCGACATGCCGGACATGTCCCGCACGACCCACTCAAGGAACGAACTAAAAGCCTCAAAGTACGCACAGGATATAGAACAGCCCATCGGCAGACAACAATCGACATAAAACTTCTCCTCCCAAACACAACCTAACAAATGAAAACTATCCGGATGAACCGGCAACAAGCGGAAAGCGGCCTCAATGTCCGTCTTCGCCATAAGGGCCCCCAGACCGGCACGCCGAACCAACTCAACAGCTCTCGCAAAGGAAGCGTAAGAAACTCTAGACAAGGACGGATCAATGCCGTCATTCACCGAGGAACCCGCCGGAAAGGACAGATGGTGGATGAGCCGGAATTTATTAGGTTCCCGCTTCGGCACCACCCCCAACGGTGAAACGCGCAGATGCGGCAACGGGGAAGACAGAAAGGGCCCGGCCATGCGACCTAACTCCACCTCCTTCCAGAGCTTCTCCCTCACCACCTCGGGATGTTCCCTAGCCGACCGGAGATTACCCGGACGAAAAACAGGGGCCGACGCATCAAAAGGAATGCGGAAACCCAAGGAAAAACCCTCCTCTAACAACCGGGCAGAGGCCCGATCAGGGTATCTATTTAGAAAAGGTTGCATTACTGCGACCTTCACCGGAGTCCTCCCTCTTGTCAACAGCGTCCCCACCTTTTCCTTTTCCCTTCTTAAAACATTTGTTAAGCCCATGACTGCCGCCGCAACCGGAGCACTCGTGCTTAAATCGACAAGTGGCCACGAACTTGCACTGCCCTTCATTGAAGAGCCAACAATACCCTTTTCGCTGACTGCCCGGAGATCCGGTAGCCGAGCCCGAAACTCCGGTGCCCCCCCGAAAGGACTGTCCTGAAGGGGAAGACATCAAACGCATCCACAGGTATATATCCCTTTGGTCCCACCGCAACCCAGGACGAACAGCCTTCCGCTGCCTAAACTGCTCATCGTAGCGGAGCCAAGCCGTTCCGCCATAAACACGATAAGCATCACCAATAGCATCCAAATAGCCAAAAAGGGCCGAACAATGCTCAGGCTCCTTTTCGCCAATCACGCTAGCCGTATATTAAAAGCCTGCGACCAATTAACAAACGTGCGAGGAATCAAGCGATACCGCCGCTTCTCCTCGTCATCCTTCTTGGAATCACTAGGCTTGACCTTATCCAAATTAAATTTGTCCAGGGGAAGAAGAGAAAATATCTCCACATATTCCCCTTTCCTTTCCCGCACCTCCTGCTTCAAGTGCACACCCAACGGACTCTCAAAACAGACATAAAGCTCGCCTTTTGCCCTGTCATCCAAACGCACAAGATCAACCGCCTGTTCTTTCTCCTTACCTACCTCACCAGATGACACACCAGCCCCCACAGCCGCACCCTCCAGAACTGCCGCCGCATCCCCCCCAGAAGAAGGCACACCCGCAGCACCCGATGCAACCGCCCCCCCATCTAAAGAATTGCTCGGGTTCGGGCCAACCCACACCCCTACAGGCCCCGACACCCCAGACCGCTCACTGACCAACTGCTTCAGCAGACCAACAATCTGCCTAAGTACAGCCCCAGACCCCCCATCAACCGGAGACTCCAACCCCACAGACCCGGAAGCCCCCGCATTGCCAGCCCCCGAGACAGACACAACCCCCCCAGAGTCCCCCCCAGCAGTCAAAGCACAAGACCCCATGAACTCACCAGGCTGCGTCAAAGAGAACCCCCGATCAGCCGCTGCAGGTCCGGCATCCTCGCCGAAGTTGGAAGCCGCAGGAGACAGCTGGCCCTCCTCACGCTCCTCATCCAGAGTCGGGTCCTCGGCAGGAGAAGGCTGTAGCGCTGCATCACTCCGCGCAAGGCAGGACAGGATCCACACTGGAGGGGGATGGCCTCTTCCGGCCCAAGCTGCCGCCACTCGAGGCCCCGGCTGCACCGGAAATGCAGGCCGCATCAGGACTGGCGCTCGCAGACGCCGTCACCAGGGGAGACCCGGCAGCCCCGCCCACAGAGCGGGCCCCGCCCACGTCTTCAACGTGACGAGCGCGCCTCCCGGCAGCCGCACGGGAAGCCGCCGCCCTGGTCCGGGGAACAGAAGAGGAAGGTGGGGGCCGGGGAGCCGAACCACCCTCCGGGCAGCCGCGGCTACGATGCGGATTCCTCCCTGCCGACGGACGAGTGCCAGGGGAGTCGACCCGGACGTCCGCGGCCGGAGGGTCCCTCCTGGGGCTCCGGGAATGCCGCCGCGCTGCTCCTCCCCTATCCGGAGAATAGCGCTCCGGCGGCCTAGACCGCCGAGCGCGGGGCGCTGAGACCGGAGCGGGCGGGCTCCGGCCAGGGGAAGAACGGGCCTGGGAGAGGAGATCGTCCAGCACACGGTCACCATGGACCACAGCAGCCGCCCGCAGAAGGGCGTGCAAGGCCTCCAAGTCAGCCATCAGGTAAAGTCACGATGTACACTGGATGGTATTCACTGGTAACTGACCCTCCGACACACGTGACCCCAGCCTAAATAACCCTTGGCTCCACCTCCTAGAATTCGCGCCACTGGCGTCCAATCCTAGACTTCCTAGTGCTATCCTCCCCCCAGTCATGCGTCCCTATTCCTAAAGGCCTAGGGCCTTCTCTTTACATACTAGTCCTGATTTCCAAAAAGAGGGGGTGGCAATTTTCTAAACTGATCTAGGCTAATGCGGGTTATGATATTTGAGCTACTAGAAAGAATTTCAGGTAAAAACAATAAATATTCTCTGCAGTTACAGCAGAATACAGTCATCATTCCCTTCTCAGAGGAGGAGAAGGAGAAAATGGTTGAAAGGCACAATTTTATAAGAGCAAATGTGACTCCATCAGCGGCAAACATGAACAAATTGGTAAGTTATTATAATGATTATTTATAACAAAAGTATCTTCTAATCTAATTAAAGTTGGGGGACCCCAAAGAGCACAAAACATTGGGAGGACTCCAGCACAGAAACAGAGAAATGGTGATTTTATAGAAACTATTCTAAGCACACAAGTAACTGATACATCACTATATACTCGTAGTCCTAGGATAAGGCAGGATAAACAGAATGGGGAAGCCATTGCTTCAGAAAGTCATACCTCCCAACTTTTTAAGAACTGAAAGAGGGACAAAGTGTGCGGCAAATTTAGCCCCACCCACTTTTATGCTGACTCCGCCCATTCTCATTCAGTTTTCATGTGCCCCCACACGGTATAATCCTCCTACAGTTACCTGTAAATTATATGTCCTCCCTCCATCTCTCCCCCAGTTTCACGACCCCCCATCTCTACTCCCAGATTCATGTCCCCCCTCCATCTCTGCCACCAGATTCATGTCCCCCATCTCTGCCCCAGATTCATATCCCCCCATCTCTGCCCTCAGATTCATGTCCCCCATCTCTGCCCCCAGAATCATGTCCCCCATCTCTTCCCCGCAGAATCATGTCCCGCCCATCTCTGCCCCCAGATTCATGTCCCCCCCATTTCTGCCCCCAGAATCATTTCCCCAATCTCTTCCCCCAGAATCATGTCCCCTCATCTCTGCCCCCAGATTCATGTCCCGCCCATCTCTGCCCCCAAAATCATGTCCCCTCATCTCTGCCCCCAGATTCATGTCCCCGAATCTCTGCCCCAGATTCATGTCCCCCCCATCTCTGCCCCCAGATTCATGTCCCCCCCATCTCTGCCCCCAGATTCATGTCCCTCCATCTCTTCCCCCAGAATCATGTCCCCCCATCTCTTCCCCCAGAATCATGTCCCCTCATCTCTGCCCCCAGAATCATGTCCATCTCTTCCCCCAGAATCATGTCCCCTCATCTCTGCCCCCAGATTCATGTCCCACCCATCTCTGCCCCCAGAATCATGTCCCCATCTCTTCCCCCAGAATCATGTCCCCTCATCTCTGCCCCTAGATTCATGTCCCGCCCATCTCTGCCCCCAGATTCATGCCCCCCCATCTCTTCCCCCAGAATCATGTCCCCCCCACCTCTGCCCCCAGAATCATGTCCCCCCATCTCTGCCCCAGATTCGTGTCCCCCCATCTCTGCCCCCAGATTCGTGTCCCCTCATCTTTGCCCCCAGATTCATGTTCCGCCCATCTCTGCCCCCAGAATTATGTCCCCTCATCTCTGCCCCCAGATTCATGTCCCCCCATCTCTGCCCCCAGATGCATGTCCCGCCATCTCTGCCCCCAGATTCATGTCCCGCCCATCTCTGCCCACAGAATTATGTCCCCTCATCTCTGCCCCCAGATTCATGTCCCGCCCATCTCTGCCCCCAGATGCATGTCCCGCCATCTCTGCCCCCAGATTCATGTCCCCCCATCTCTGCCCCAGATTCGTGTCCCCCCATCTCTGCCCCCAGATTCATGTCCCCTCATCTTTGCCCCCAGATTCATGTCCCGCCCACCTCTGCCCACAGAATCATGTCTCCTCATCTCTGCCCCCAGATTCATGTCCCCCCCTTCTCTGCCCCCAGATTCATGTCCCGCCCATCTCTGCCCCCATAATCATGTCTCCTCATCTCTGCCCCCAGATTCATGTCCCCCCATCTCTGCCCCCAGATGCATGTCCCGCCATCTCTGCCCCCAGATTCATGTCCCGCCCATCTCTGCCCCCAGAATTATGTCCCCTCATCTCTGCCCCCAGATTCATGTCCCCCCATCTCTGCCCCCAGATGCATGTCCCGCCATCTCTGCCCCCAGATTCATGTCCCCCCATCTCTGTCCCCAGATTCATGCTGTCCCCCCCCCCTTCATCTGCCCACAGTTTCATGGACCCCCTTCATTATGTTCCACCTCAATGTTTAACTTAAAAAAAACACTTATATTCACCTTTTTTTAGTCATGTATGAATTCAACTCAGATCTGCATCCTTCCGGGACCGCGGGACAGGACACTGAAATTGTGACTGTCCCACGGAAATTGGGACGGTTGGGAGGTATGAGAAAGTGGTAAAATCTGTTGACAGGTTCATTCTATAGTTCATATAAACAAGAGAACTAACACATCTTTTATATTAAACTACACAGGAGAGAGGACAGATCCTCTATATACTACACCACACAGGACAGATCCTCTATATACTACACCACACAGGAGAGAGGACAGGTCCTCTATATACTACACCACACAGGAGAGAGGACAGATCCTCTATATACTACACCACACAGGACAGATCCTCTATATACTACACCACACAGGAGAGAGGACAGACCCTCTATATACTACACCACACAGGAGAGAGGACAGATCCTCTATATACTACACCACACAGGACAGGTCCTCTATATACTACACCACACAGGAGAGAGGACAGATCCTCTATATACTACACCACACAGGAGAGAGGACAGACCCTCTATATACTACACCACACAGGAGAGAGGACAGATCCTCTATATACTACACCACACAGGAGAGAGGACAGATCCTCTATATACTACACCACACAGGAGAGATCCTCTATATACTACACCACACAGGACAGGTCCTCTATATACTACACCACACAGGAGAGAGGACAGATCCTCTATATACTACACCACACAGGAGAGAGGACAGATCCTCTATATACTACACCACACAGGAGAGAGGACAGGTCCTCTATATACTACACCACACAGGAGAGAGGACAGATCCTCTATATACTACACCACACAGGAGAGAGGACAGACCCTCTATATACTACACCACACAGGAGAGAGGACAGGTCCTCTATATACTACACCACACAGGAGAGAGGACAGATCCTCTATATACTACACAGGAGAGAGGACAGATCCTCTATATACTACACCACACAGGAGAGAGGCCAGATCCTCTATATACTACACCACACAGGAGAGAGGACAGATCCTCTATATACTGCACCACACAGGAGAGATCCTCTATATACTACACCACACAGTACAGATCCTCTATATACTACACCACACAGGAGAGAGGACAGATCCTCTATATACTACACCACACAGGAGAGAGGACAGATCCTCTATACACTACACCACACAGGAGAGATCCTCTATATACTACACCACACAGGACAGGTCCTCTATATACTACACTACACAGGAGAGAGGACAGGTCCTCTATATACTACACCACACAGGAGAGAGGACAGATCCTCTATATACTACACCACACAGGAGAGAGGACAGATCCTCTATATACTACACCACACAGGAGAGAGGACAGATCCTCTATATACTACACCACACAGGAGAGATCCTCTATATACTACACCACACAGGACAGGTCCTCTATATACTACACCACACAGGAGAGAGGACAGATCCTCTATATACTACACCACACAGGAGAGAGGACAGATCCTCTCCTGTGTGGTGTAGTATATAGAGGATCTGTCCTCTCTCCTGTGTGGTGTAGTATATAGAGGATCTGTCCTCTCTCCTGTGTGGTGTAGTATATAGAGGGTCTGTCCTCTCTCCTGTGTGGTGTAGTATATAGAGGATCTGTCCTCTCTCCTGTGTGGTGTAGTATATAGAGGACCTGTCCTGTGTGGTGTAGTATATAGAGGATCTGTCCTCTCTCCTGTGTGGTGTAGTATATAGAGGGTCTGTCCTCTCTCCTGTGTGGTGTAGTATATAGAGGATCTGTCCTGTGTGGTGTAGTATATAGAGGATCTGTCCTCTCTCCTGTGTGGTGTAGTATATAGAGGACCTGTCCTCTCTCCTGTGTGGTGTAGTATATAGAGGATCTGTCCTGTGTGGTGTAGTATATAGAGGATCTGTCCTCTCTCCTGTGTAGTTTAATATAAAAGATGTGTTAGTTCTCTTGTTTATATGAACTATAGAATGAACCTGTCAACAGATTTTACCACTTTCTCATACCTCCCAACCGTCCCAATTTCCGTGGGACAGTCACAATTTCAGTGTCCTGTCCCGCGGTCCCGGAAGGATGCAGATCTGAGTTGAATTCATACATGACTAAAAAAAGGTGAATATAAGTGTTTTTTTTAAGTTAAACATTGAGGTGGAACATAATGAAGGGGGTCCATGAAACTGTGGGCAGATGAAGGGGGGGGGGGGACAGCATGAATCTGGGGGCAGAGATGGGGGGACATGAATCTGGGGGCAGAGATGGCGGGACATGCATCTGGGGGCAGAGATGGGGGGACATGAATCTGGGGGCAGAGATGAGGGGACATAATTCTGGGGGCAGAGATGGGCGGGACATGAATCTGGGGGCAGAGATGGCGGGACATGCATCTGGGGGCAGAGATGGGGGGACATGAATCTGGGGGCAGAGATGAGGAGACATGATTATGGGGGCAGAGATGGGCGGGACATGAATCTGGGGGCAGAGAAGGGGGGGACATGAATCTGGGGGCAGAGATGAGGAGACATGATTCTGTGGGCAGAGGTGGGCGGGACATGAATCTGGAGGCAAAGATGAGGGGACATGAATCTGGGGGCAGAGATGGGGGGACACGAATCTGGGGCAGAGATGGGGGGACATGAATCTGGGGGCAGAGATGGCGGGACATGCATCTGGGGGCAGAGATGGGCGGGACATGAATCTGGGGGCAGAGATGAGGGGACATAATTCTGTGGGCAGAGATGGGCGGGACATGAATCTGGGGGCAGAGATGGCGGGACATGCATCTGGGGGCAGAGATGGGGGGACATGAATCTGGGGGCAGAGATGAGGGGACATAATTCTGGGGGCAGAGATGGGCGGAACATGAATCTGGGGGCAAAGATGAGGGGACACGAATCTGGGGGCAGAGATGGGGGGACACGAATCTGGGGCAGAGATGGGGGGACATGATTCTGGGGGCAGAGGTGGGGGGGACATGATTCTGGGGGAAGAGATGGGGGGGCATGAATCTGGGGGCAGAGATGGGCGGGACATGAATCTAGGGGCAGAGATGAGGGGACATGATTCTGGGGGAAGAGATGGGGACATGATTCTGGGGGCAGAGATGGGTGGGACATGAATCTGGGGGCAGAGATGTGGTGTAGTATATAGAGGACCTGTCCTGTGTGGTGTAGTATATAGAGGATCTCTCCTGTGTGGTGTAGTATATAGAGGATCTGTCCTCTCTCCTGTGTGGTGTAGTATATAGAGGATCTGTCCTCTCTCCTGTGTGGTGTAGTATATAGAGGGTCTGTCCTCTCTCCTGTGTGGTGTAGTATATAGAGGATCTGTCCTCTCTCCTGTGTGGTGTAGTATATAGAGGACCTGTCCTGTGTGGTGTAGTATATAGAGGATCTGTCCTCTCTCCTGTGTGGTGTAGTATATAGAGGGTCTGTCCTCTCTCCTGTGTGGTGTAGTATATAGAGGATCTGTCCTGTGTGGTGTAGTATATAGAGGATCTGTCCTCTCTCCTGTGTGGTGTAGTATATAGAGGACCTGTCCTCTCTCCTGTGTGGTGTAGTATATAGAGGATCTGTCCTCTCTCCTGTGTGGTGTAGTATATAGAGGATCTGTCCTCTCTCCTGTGTGGTGTAGTATATAGAGGATCTGTCCTCTCTCCTGTGTGGTGTAGTATATAGAGGATCTGTCCTCTCTCCTGTGTGGTGTAGTGTATAGAGGATCTGTCCTCTCTCCTGTGTGGTGTAGTATATAGAGGATCTGTCCTCTCTCCTGTGTGGTGTAGTATATAGAGGATCTGTCCTCTCTCCTGTGTGGTGTAGTATATAGAGGACCTGTCCTCTCTCCTGTGTGGTGTAGTATATAGAGGATCTGTCCTCTCTCCTGTGTGGTGTAGTATATAGAGGATCTGTCCTCTCTCCTGTGTGGTGTAGTATATAGAGGATCTGTCCTCTCTCCTGTGTGGTGTAGTATATAGAGGATCTGTCGTCTCTCCTGTGTGGTGTAGTGTATAGAGGATCTGTCCTCTCTCCTGTGTGGTGTAGTATATAGAGGATCTGTCCTCTCTCCTGTGTGGTGTAGTATATAGAGGATCTGTCCTCTCTCCTGTGTGGTGTAGTATATAGAGGATCTGTCCTCTCTCCTGTGTGGTGTAGTATATAGAGGATCTGTCCTCTCTCCTGTGTGGTGTAGTATATAGAGGATCTGTCCTCTCTCCTGTGTAGTATATAGAGGATCTGTCAGATCCTCTATATACTACACCACACAGGACAGATCCTCTATATACTACACCACACAGGAGAGAGGACAGACCCTCTATATACTACACCACACAGGAGAGAGGACAGATCCTCTATATACTACACCACACAGGACAGGTCCTCTATATACTACACCACACAGGAGAGAGGACAGATCCTCTATATACTACACCACACAGGAGAGAGGACAGACCCTCTATATACTACACCACACAGGAGAGAGGACAGATCCTCTATATACTACACCACACAGGAGAGAGGACAGATCCTCTATATACTACACCACACAGGAGAGATCCTCTATATACTACACCACACAGGACAGGTCCTCTATATACTACACCACACAGGAGAGAGGACAGATCCTCTATTTACTACACCACACAGGAGAGAGGACAGATCCTCTATATACTACTCCACACAGGAGAGAGGACAGATCCTCTATACACTACACCACACAGGAGAGATCCTCTATATACTACACCACACAGGACAGGTCCTCTATATACTACACTACACAGGAGAGAGGACAGGTCCTCTATATACTACACCACACAGGAGAGAGGACAGATCCTCTATATACTACACCACACAGGAGAGAGGACAGATCCTCTATATACTACACCACACAGGAGAGAGGACAGATCCTCTATATACTACACCACACAGGAGAGAGGACAGATCCTCTATATACTACACCACACAGGAGAGAGGACAGATCCTCTATATACTACACCACACAGGAGAGAGGACAGATCCTCTATACACTACACCACACAGGAGAGACTACAGATCCTCTATATACTACACCACACAGGAGAGAGGACAGATCCTCTATATACTACACCACACAGGAGAGAGGACAGATCCTCTATATACTACACCACACAGGAGAGAGGACAGATCCTCTATATACTACACCACACAGGAGAGAGGACAGGTCCTCTATATACTACACCACACAGGAGAGAGGACAGGTCCTCTATATACTACACCACACAGGAGAGAGGACAGATCCTCTATATACTACACCACACAGGAGAGAGGACAGATCCTCTATATACTACACCACACAGGAGAGAGGACAGATCCTCTATATACTACACCACACAGGACAGATCCTCTATATACTACACCACACAGGAGAGATCCTCTATATACTACACCACACAGGAGAGAGGACAGGTCCTCTATATACTACACCACACAGGAGAGAGGACAGATCCTCTATATACTACACCACACAGGAGAGATCTTCTATATACTACACCACACAGGAGAGAGGACAGATCCTCTATATACTACACCACACAGGAGAGATCCTCTATATACTACACCACACAGGAGAGGGGACAGATCCTCTATATACTACACCACACAGGACAGATCCTCTATATACTACACCACACAGGAGAGATCCTCTATATACTACACCACACAGGAGAGAGGACAGGTCCTCTATATACTACACCACACAGGAGAGAGGACAGATCCTCTATATACTACACCACACAGGAGAGAGGACAGGTCCTCTATATACTACACCACACAGGAGAGAGGACAGATCCTCTATATACTACACCACACAGGAGAGAAGACAGATCCTCTATATACTACACCACACAGGACAGGTCCTCTATATACTACACCACACAGGAGAGAGGACAGATCCTCTATATACTACACTACACAGGAGAGAGGACAGGTCCTCTATATACTACACCACACAGGAGAGAGGACAGATCCTCTATATACTACACCACACAGGAGAGAGGACAGATCCTCTATATACTACACCACACAGGACAGATCCTCTATATACTACACCACACAGGAGAGATCCTCTATATACTACACCACACAGGAGAGAGGACAGGTCCTCTATATACTACACCACACAGGAGAGAGGACAGATCCTCTATATACTACACCACACAGGAGAGATCTTCTATATACTACACCACACAGGAGAGAGGACAGATCCTCTATATACTACACCACACAGGAGAGATCCTCTATATACTACACCACACAGGAGAGGGGACAGATCCTCTATATACTACACCACACAGGACAGATCCTCTATATACTACACCACACAGGAGAGATCCTCTATATACTACACCACACAGGAGAGAGGACAGGTCCTCTATATACTACACCACACAGGAGAGAGGACAGATCCTCTATATACTACACCACACAGGAGAGAGGACAGGTCCTCTATATACTACACCACACAGGAGAGAGGACAGATCCTCTATATACTACACCACACAGGAGAGAAGACAGATCCTCTATATACTACACCACACAGGACAGGTCCTCTATATACTACACCACACAGGAGAGAGGACAGATCCTCTATATACTACACCACACAGGACAGATCCTCTATATACTACACCACACAGGACAGATCCTCTATATACTACACTACACAGGAGAGAGGACAGGTCCTCTATATACTACACCACACAGGAGAGAGGACAGATCCTCTATATACTACACCACACAGGAGAGAGGACAGATCCTCTATATACTACACCACACAGGAGAGAGGACAGGTCCTCTATATACTACACCACACAGGAGAGAGGACAGATCCTCTATATACTACACCACACAGGAGAGAGGACAGATCCTCTATATACTACACCACACAGGACGGATCCTCTATATATTACACCACACAGGAGAGAGGACAGATCCTCTATATACTATACTACACAGGAGAGAGGACATGTCCTCTATATACTACACCACACAGGACGGATCCTCTATATACTACACCACACAGGAGAGACCCTCTATATACTACACCACACAGGAGAGAGGACAGATCCTCTATATACTACACCACACAAGAGAGATCCTCTATATACTACACCACACAGGAGAAAGGACAGATCTCCTACACTACTTCACAGAAGAGAGATACTTCTCCTTTAATTGTCATTGCAATACATGTATTAAAAACATAAAAAATGACAATTTTATTTATGTATGTATTATTATTTTTAAGACTTGGAGTGATGAAACTGCAGACAATGCAGCAAAATCTACATCAGCATGTGCGGTAAATTCTAGCCCTCCTTTCAGTAAGTATATAATAAGCAAGTATGAAATACACAAGGTATAACAGTAAGTAATGTAAGTAACTGAGCTATCAGAGATCTTCAATAGGAAATAACACAAAGATAGCAATAGAAGTGTCCAACATATCCCAAGATGTGTAGCACAAGATAACCAGCTTTTTGATAAAACATTATTTTGTTATTCCCTGTCCCAGCCTGTTTATCCCATTAGTGTCTATGTGACCCCCTAGTGGTTGTATTGCACACTGCAGTTTGTCAGGGCTTTGTCAGTATGTTGCAATGTTGTATTCAAGACTTATTGGCGTCAACAAAGCATGTCTGTCATCTTAGCAAGTTATCCTCTATTCATATTGTATATGCGTATGATAGAGACAGAAAAAGACTATAGAAAAGAGGGGCAAAAATTGTTGCTCAGCAAGTACAGTTGGAAAAACACATATGTCCATCAAGAAAACATGGGAGATGATATGGTAAAGTGTTTCTCAATATTATTATTTATTATGCTTACTTATATAGCGCCATCATATTCCGCAGCGCCTTACAGATATTGTCAGTCACTGTCCCATATAGGGCTCACAACCTACATTCCCTATCAGTATGTCTTTGGTGTGTGGGAGAAAACCAGAGTAGCCAGAGAAAACCCACGCAAACACGGGGAGAACATACAAACTCCTTGCAGATGTTGCCCTTGGCGGGATTTGAACCCAGGACTCCAGTGCTGCAAGACTGCGGTGCTAACCACTGAGCCACCATGCTGCCCTCTATTCTTCCCCTGAAAGCATGGGCACCATGATGTAACCCTTACAGTCCCAATATAAAGAAAATGGATAGGGTGTGGTTCATGACTGATGGAGGAGAAGACTAAAATCGGCTAACCAAAACTTTTTCCTTATGAAGGCACCTATGGCTGGCACCCACTTATGGGGAAACCTATGGCTAATAGAGATGGGCCAATTGGTTTGTAATGAGCCCGGTCCATCCTAAATATTCCAAACTCTTTGGATTTAAAATAAAATGCACAAATTTGCTTCAAATGAATTAAAAAGGCTGCAGTACGAGAAACCTGTGTCTGGCACATTCCCTTAGTGTAAGTTCACACTGAGTTTTTTGGCCAGGGTTTTGAGGCCGTATCCGCCTCAAAACCCTGAGCAAAAAGACGGCTTCGGGTGCATTCACACTGAGTAAACGCTAGCTTATTCTGAACGTAAAACACGTTCAGAATAAGCGGCGTCTAAAGCAGCTCCATTCATTTCTATGGGAGCGGGGATACGAGCGCTCCCCATAGAAATGAATGGGCTGCTTCTTTCACTCCGTGCAGTCCCATTGAAGTGAATGGGGAGTGCCGGCGTGTACGCTCCAGCATGAGCAGAGCTTGCCGTATACGCCGGCACTCCCCATTCACTTCAATGGGACTGCACGGAGTGAAAGAAGCAGCCCATTCATTTCTATGGGGAGACCTCGTATCCCCGCTCCCATAGAAATGAATGGAGCTGCTTTAGACGCCGCTTATTCTGAACGTGTTTTACGTTCAGAATAAGCTAGCATTTACTCAGTGTGAATTCACCCTTCCATTGAAATCAATGGGAGCCGCTCAGGTCTTTTTTCCAGGAGCTGTTTCTTCCGGCTCACGGTAAAAAGAAGCGAGGTGCTCATTCTTCAGGCCGAGTCACCTTGCAATTCAGCCTGAAGACACTCCCATTCATTGGGCCTAATCCGGAGCGGAGTGAGCGGCTGGATGCTGGTGCAGTGCACTGGCTTTCAGTCGTATCTACCCGGTTTTTGGATCGGAACCTGAAGCGGCCTCTGCCTCAGGTTCTGATCCAAGAACTCCCATGTGAACTTACCCTTAGGATATTTTATCCCTCAAATTTGTAAGTGTAGGTTGAAGTAGACCACATGATACATAAATATAATAAAAGCTACCGGCCATTTTCGGGTAGCCGCTCTTGCAGTTCAATACAGGAGCTTGCCGGCGGCCATTTTGGGGTAGCCGCTCTTGCAGTTCAATACAGGAGCTGGTCGGCGGCCATTTTGGGGTAGTCGCTCTTGCAGTTCAATACAGGAGCTGGCCGGTGGCCATTTTGGGGTGGCCTATGTATGCTCCTGTATAGAACTACTAGAGCAAGAGAAGCCAGAAGAGGTGGAGTTGCTGCAGAAGAAGGAGGCGGCGCAGGAAAGAGCTCTGGGCAGCAATGGGGACGTGCTTATCGGTGTTTCAGCGCTGGGGCCCGCCCTCATTGCTGCGGAGAGCTCATTTGCATACCGGTTAAAACCGGTATTTCTACGGAACGGCGCGGCGGTGACCATGTCTAAAGTTAGGAGACGAATAGCCTTTCTTAAGGCTATTCCGACGTGGTAATTAGAAAAAAACGTAGTTTAATGGTAGAATCCCTTTAACGTTCAACTTCTGATATGTGTTCTGTTGTATGACTTTCACCTTCTCATATGTATTCCATTGTGTAACATTCCCTTTCTGATATGTGTTGTATTGTGTAACTTTCACCTTCTGATATGTGGTGTATTGTATGAGATTTCCAATCACTGAATTCTTGTTTTATTTACCTTTTTTTTCACAATTTCCCAATGTTTTTGCACCTGGGTTTGTATATTATTTGCTATTATTGAAAGAAGACAAAACAAGTCTTGTGGCTTTTGTCTCATATTTTTTAAGTTCTTAGCAATGAATCTGGCTGCATTGATGGATGGTATAAAGGGGAGTTCTAAGACTCTTATTATTTAAAACTGCTACTAGGTTTTCATTGCCGTCTTCACCGGTGGCTTCCTGTTTGTCCAAGAGAACCTCTGAAGCCAATCATAGGCCTCTTCAAAAACTGACTTGTGACCGCTGAGGCTTGTGGTTCGTTGCAGTGATCACCAGGCACAAACAGCTGGGGGACTTGTATACAAATCAAATCAAATCAAATCAAAAAATGCTTTATTGGCACGTCCGAATAGGTATTTGGCATTGCCAAAGCTAGTAAAGTGGGTGGGAGGGGGGGGGAGTTGGGTTGGGTGGGTGGTGGGTATGGCGGGGGGGGGTTCGGTTATAACAGTCCATGGTATACAAACAAACTGAGTAAAGCAAATGTAAATGGGAGCTGCAAGTCTAAGGAGTCAAAAGATTGTAAAAAAAAATGCAGATAAAACCCTTTTCTTTTTAGATCCATATTCTCAGGTTTGTTTGGAAAATTCCCATATCTCATCTTCACTGGAGTCCCCGGATACAGTTATTGGATACTGGGCAAGTAAAAACGATGGTGCACCTACTGGCAGTTATGTGAAGGTAATAAAAAAATGAGCAATTCCCGTTTTTTTCTGTTCTTTTTATTTGTTAATTTTTTTTTATAAAGCGCAGCAGCACTCAAGTTCTGTGTTCAGCGTGAGTGGGGATGAGTTACTATAGTAGACACAGTCTACAGAGAAGAGAGGGGCTTCATCTGCAAAGTGCGCACACCTTATTTTCCTAATATCTCTCCCTTTACATTCAGATTCTCTCTATTAGTGACTTGTACAACTTTCTATCATGACCACTATAACCCCATACCTATACCCTATACCTATAACCCCATACCTATACCCTAGACCTATAACCCCATACCTATGCCCATTAATTGTAATAAAATACTGTAGACCTAGAACTAGTAACATTACAGACGTGTTCACACATAACTGATCTCTAATTTGGTTAAGGTTTCCAGTTTGCCTTGATAGCAATTTCAGCACAATTTTACGACACAAGGCTTGAAAGGCTGTGATCCATCTCTCCCCCACTGGGTGGTCACACCTAGACTCATACAGGATAGTTATCATAAGGATTTAGTTAACTTATCTATATACCATATATCAGACCTGGGCAAAGTACAGCCCACGGGCCATATCCGGCCCTCTGACTGATTCAGTCCGGCCCGCACAGCTTGACTATGGAGGCGTGTCTTAGTGCCAGCAGGACAGTGCAAGAAGACACGTGTGGTGTGTGTCCTAAGGTACTGAGAGGGGAGGGAGGGGGGCTGTGAGATGCAGGGTGGAGAGTGTGTGTATGTGTGTCTGTCTGTATGTGTGTGTCTGTGTTTGTGTGTCTCAGTAAACTAGGGGCAGAGATGGAAGGGGAATGTTATACTGGGGCAGAGATGGCAGATGGAGGGGGGGACATTAAACTGGGGGAGAGATGGAGGGGGACATGAAATTGGGCAGATGAAGGGGGATATGAAACTGGGGGAGAAATGGAGGGGGGACATGAAACTGGGGGTAGATGAAGGGGGCACTTAAACTGGGGGGACATTAAACCATGGAGGTAGCTGGTGGGGGACCTGTCTGCCTCTAGTTTCCCCCAGTTTAATGTCACCCTCCAGCTACTCCTATGGTTTAATGTCTGCTTCCAGCTGCCCGATTTTAATGTCCCCCTCTAGTTGCCCCTAGTTTAATGTCCCACTTTATGTCCCATTAATGTATTGTTCCCCTCCAACTACCCCTAGTGCTAATGTCCCCCCCCAGCTGCTCCAGTTTCATGTCTGTCTCTAGTTGCCCCATTTTCATGTCCTGTTCCAGCTGCCATTAATTTATTGCCCTCCCTCCAACTATCCCAACTGTTTGATATCCCCTTCCAGCTGCTCCAGTTTTATGTCCCCCTCTATTTTCCACCAGTTTAAACTGGGGCACCTGGAGAGGGACCTAATACTGTGGGGCAGTTGGAAGGGAACATTATAATGTGGGGACATATAATGTACGGGTGACTGTAGGAGGATTATACTTTGTGGGGGCACATGGAAAGATGATTGAGAATGGGCGGAGTCAGTGCAGAAGTGGGTGGGGCTAAATTTACCGTGGCACGGCTCTCTAGCATAATTTCAATTTCTTATGCAGCCCCATGGGAACATTAATTGCCCACCCCTGACATATATAAATGATGCAATTATTACAAAGCATACTGAATCTGGACATGTGCTGCCAAGAGGAAAGATCAGGGAGGATATATCTGTATATACTACACTAGGGTTGAGCGATCGGAATCAGAAAAGATCGGATCCCGGTCAGCGATCGAGTAAATGTCCCATGTCAAAAATTCGCCACGGGGCCCGCCATTCCTAGTTACGCCACTGGTTTCACCCCATGTGTCACAATTGACTTAAAGTTGATGCATTTACCGAGATACTTGTCCTATACCATAATGACACACTTAAGATGTTACTTTCACCTTCTGGTTTTGTTCCATTTCTCTTTGTTTAGATGGTTTGGGCGGTGGTTAACAAAATTGGATGTACAAGGATAAAATGTGACACTTCTCCACCTACATTCCAAGTAATTTGCCAGTATTGCACAAAGTAAGTCACGTGGGAATCATTTGTTCTTTTATAGCATTCCATGTATCCAATGTGGAAGGAATTTACCAGGCCCTGTACTACAGAATTCTGGCATTAGAGGGTCACAAATTAAAGTAGAATTTTGTGATTTTTTGGATTTATTTTTGCAAAAAATAGTCTTCTATACGTTTAGACTCTTTTGAGCAGTAGGCGGGTAACCTGTCAAGCTGAAATGCTCTAAATAAAGTATTCCAAAAAGTCACATTGTTAAATATCCCTCCACTAGGGGGTGGTGTAAAAAGTGGGGTAACAGAAGTTTAATGTGCATGGTCAGCACGTCATCACTGCACTATTATCAGAGCAGTGAAAGTCTATGGCTGTATTTTCCTGTCCATTCAGATATTCTTGGGTGTTCCCCTGGATTTCCTGATATTGACCCCTGGCTACTATATTTGGTCTTGCAGTTGTCTCTCTGTACAATCCTGCTACAAGTGATAACATTTCATTCCAGTGCTAGTTACAACATTCCAGCCTGCGGCTTGCTATAAGCCAGTGTCCGGTTATGTTCTGGGGATAATATCACTCCTTAAGGAGATATCCACTCCACTGGGGGGTTATGGGAGAGATATGCAAATCTGTTTCCCACAGAAAAAATAGGAAAACAGTGCCCTTGTATGCTGCCCTCTAGGTGTATCTCCCTTAACATCATGCACAACTTTTCGAACAAGCCTTTGCTGCTATGATGCGGGGTTAGTTTCTATCACTTTGTAGCCCCCTAAATGTTACAAGCCTATGGCCTACTGCCTGTTGCCAACTTCGTCCTGCTGTGTGCTATGAGCCTGTGGCTGCAGACAGGCCTGTGACCTGTTACTTTATCACCTGCCTGTGTGGTGTAGTATATAGAGGATCTCTCCTGTGTGGTGTAGTATATAGAGGATCTGTCCTGTGTGGTGTAGTATATAGAGGATCTCTCCTGTGTGGTGTAGTATATAGAGGATCTGTCCTCTCACCTGTGTGGTGTAGTATATAGAGGATCTCTCCTGTGTGGTGTAGTATATAGAGGACCTGTGCTCTCTCCTGTGTGGTGTAGTATATAGAGGATCTGTTCTCTCTCCTGTGTGGTGTAGTATATAGAGGATCTGTCCTCTCTCCTGTGTGGTGTAGTATATAGAGGACCTGTCTTCTCTCCTGTGTGGTGTAGTATATAGAGGATCTCTCCTGTGTGGTGTAGTATATAGAGGACCTGTCCTCTCTCCTGTGTGGTGTAGTATATAGAGGATCTGTGCTCTCTCCTGTGTGGTGTAGTATATAGAGGACCTGTCCTCTCTCCTGTGTGGTGTAGTATATAGAGGATCTCTCCTGTGTGGTGTAGTATATAGAGGATCTGTAGTCTCTCCTGTGTGGTGTAGTATATAGAGGATCTGTCCTCTCTCCTGTGTAGTATATAGAGGATCTGTCCTCTCTCCTGTGTAGTATATAGAGGATCTGTCCACTCTCCTGTGTAGTATATAGAGGACCTGTCTTCTCTCCTGTGTGGTGTAGTATATAGAGGATCTCTCCTGTATGGTGTAGTATATAGAGGACCTGTCCTGTGTGGTGTAGTATATAGAGGATCTGTCCTCTCTCCTGTGTGGTGTAGTATATAGAGGATCTCTCCTGTGTGGTGTAGTATATAGAGGATCTGTCCTCTCTCCTGTGTGGTGTAGTATATAGAGGATCTGTCCTCTCTCGTGAATGGTGTAGTATATGGAGGATCTGTCGTCTCTCCTGTGTGGTGTAGTATATAGAGGATCTGTCCTCTCTCCTGTGTGGTGTAGTATATAGAGGATCTGTCCTCTCTCCTGTGTGGTGTAGTATATAGAGGACCTGTCCTCTCTCCTGTGTGGTGTAGTATATAGAGGACCTGTCCTCTCCTGTGTGGTGTAGTATATAGAGGATCTGTCCTCTCTCCTGTGTGGTGTAGTATATAGAGGATCTCTCCTGTGTGGTGTAGTATATAGAGGATCTGTAGTCTCTCCTGTGTGGTGTAGTATATAGAGGATCTGTCCTCTCTCCTGTGTAGTATATAGAGGATCTGTCCTCTCTCCTGTGTAGTATATAGAGGATCTGTCCACTCTCCTGTGTAGTATATAGAGGACCTGTCTTCTCTCCTGTGTGGTGTAGTATATAGAGGATCTCTCCTGTATGGTGTAGTATATAGAGGACCTGTCCTGTGTGGTGTAGTATATAGAGGATCTGTCCTCTCTCCTGTGTGGTGTAGTATATAGAGGATCTCTCCTGTGTGGTGTAGTATATAGAGGATCTGTCCTCTCTCCTGTGTGGTGTAGTATATAGAGGATCTGTCCTCTCTCGTGAATGGTGTAGTATATGGAGGATCTGTCGTCTCTCCTGTGTGGTGTAGTATATAGAGGATCTGTCCTCTCTCCTGTGTGGTGTAGTATATAGAGGATCTGTCCTCTCTCCTGTGTGGTGTAGTATATAGAGGACCTGTCCTCTCTCCTGTGTGGTGTAGTATATAGAGGACCTGTCCTCTCCTGTGTGGTGTAGTATATAGAGGATCTGTCCTCTCTCCTGTGTGGTGTAGTATATAGAGGATCTCTCCTGTGTGGTGTAGTATATAGAGGATCTGTAGTCTCTCCTGTGTGGTGTAGTATATAGAGGATCTGTCCTCTCTCCTGTGTGGTGTAGTATATAGAGGATCTGTCCTGTGTGGTGTAGTATATAGAGGTTCTGTCTCTACTGTGTGGTGTAGTATATAGAGGACCTGTCCTCTCTCCTGTGTGGTGTAGTATATAGAGGACCTGTCCTCTCTTCTGTGTGGTGTAGTATATAGAGGATCTGTCCTCTCTCCTGTGTGGTGTAGTATATAGAGGATCTGTCCTGTGTGGTGTAGTATATAGAGGATCTGTCCTGTGTGGTGTAGTATATAGAGGATCTGTCCTGTGTGGTGTAGTATATAGAGGATCTCTCCTGTGTGGTGTAGTATATAGAGGATCTGTCCTCTCTCCTGTGTGGTGTAGTATATAGAGGATCTGTCCTGTGTGGTGTAGTATATAGAGGATCTGTCCTCTCTCCTGTGTGGTGTAGTATATAGAGGACCTGTCCTCTCTCCTGTGTGGTGTAGTATATAGAGGATCTGTCCTCTCTCCTGTGTGGTGTAGTATATAGAGGATCTGTCCTGTGTGGTGTAGTATATAGAGGATCTGTCCTCTCTCCTGTGTGGTGTAGTATATAGAGGATCTGTCCTGTGTGGTGTAGTATATAGAGGATCTCTCCTGTGTGGTGTAGTATATAGAGGACCTGTCCTCTCTCCTGTGTGGTGTAGTATATAGAGGGTCTGTCCTCTCTCCTGTGTGGTGTAGTATATAGAGGATCTCTCCTGTGTGGTGTAGTATATAGAGGATCTGTCCTGTGTGGTGTAGTATATAGAGGATCTGTCCTCTCTCCTGTGTGGTGTAGTATATAGAGGATCTGTCCTGTGTGGTGTAGTATATAGAGGATCTGTCCTGTGTGGTGTAGTATATAGAGGATCTGTCCTCTCTCCTGTGTGGTGTAGTATATAGAGGATCTGTCCTGTGTGGTGTAGTATATAGAGGATCTGTCCTCTCTCCTGTGTGGTGTAGTATATAGAGGATCTGTCCTGTGTGGTGTAATATATAGAGGATCTGTCCTGTGTGGTGTAGTATATAGAGGATCTGTCCTGTGTGGTGTAGTATATAGAGGATCTGTCCTCTCTCCTGTGTGGTGTAGTATATAGAGGATCTGTCCTCTCTCCTGTGTGGTGTAGTATATAGAGGACCTGTCCTCTCTCCTGTGTGGTGTAGTATATAGAGGATCTGTCCTCTCTCCTGTGTGGTGTAGTATATAGAGGATCTGTCCTGTGTGGTGTAGTATATAGAGGACCTGTCCTCTCTCCTGTGTGGTGTAGTATATAGAGGATCTGTCCTGTGTGGTGTAGTATATAGAGGACCTGTCCTCTCTCCTGTGTGGTGTAGTATATAGAGGGTCTGTCCTCTCTCCTGTGTGGTGTAGTATATAGAGGATCTCTCCTGTGTGGAGTAGTATATAGAGGATTTGTCCTCTCTCCTGTGTGGTGTAGTATATAGAGGATCTGTCCTCTCTCCTGTGTGGTGTAGTATATAGAGGATCTCTCCTGTGTGGTGTAGTATATAGAGGATCTGTCCTCTCTCCTGTGTGGTGTAGTATATAGATGATCTGTTCTCTCTCCTGTGTGGTGTAGTATATAGAGGATCTGTCCTCTCTCCTGTGTGGTGTAGTATATAGAGGACCTGTCCTGTGTGGTGTAGTATATAGAGGATCTCTCCTGTGAGGTGTAGTATATAGAGGATCTGTAGTCTCTCCTGTGTGGTGTAGTATATAGAGGATCTGTCCTCTCTCCTGTGTGGTGTAGTATATAGAGGATCTGTCCTCTCTCCTGTGTGGTGTAGTATATAGAGGACCTGTCCTCTCTCCTGTGTGGTGTAGTATATAGAGGATCTGTCCTCTCTCCTGTGTGGTGTAGTATATAGAGGATCTGTCCTCTCTCCTGTGTGGTGTAGTATATAGAGGATCTGTCCTCTCTCCTGTGTAGTATATAGAGGATCTGTCCTCTCTCCTGTGTGGTGTAGTATATAGAGGACCTGTCCTGTGTGGTGTAGTATATAGAGGATCTCTCATGTGTGGTGTAGTATATAGAGTATCTCTCCTGTGTGGTGTAGTATATAGAGGATCTGTAGTCTCTCCTGTGTGGTGTAGTATATAGAGGATCTCTCCTGTGTGGTGTAGTATATAGAGGATCTGTCCTCTCTCCTGTGTGATGTAGTATATAGAGGATCTGTCCTCTCTCCTGTGTGGTGTAGTATATAGAGGATCTATCCTGTGTGGTGTAGTATATAGAGGATCTCTCCTGTGTGCTGTAGTATATAGAGGGTCTGTCCTCTCTCCTGTGTGCTGTAGTATATAGAGGATCTCTCCTGTGTGGTGTAGTATATAGAGGATTTGTCCTCTCTCCTGTGTGGTGTAGTATATAGAGGATCTGTCCTCTCTCCTGTGTTGTAGTATATAGAGGATCTCTCCTGTGTGGTGTAGTATATAGAGGATCTGTCCTCTCTCCTGTGTGGTGTAGTATATAGAGGAACTGTCCTCTCTCCTGTGTGGTGTAGTATATAGAGGATCTGTCCTCTCTCCTGTGTGGTGTAGTATATAGAGGATCTGTCCTCTGTCCCGTGTGGGGTAGTATATAGAGGATCTCTCCTGTGTGGTGTAGTATATAGAGGATCTGTCCTCTCTCCTGTGTGGTGTAGTATATAGAGGATCTGTCCTCTCTCCTGTGTAGTATATAGAGGACCTGTCCTCTCTCCTGTGTGGTGTAGTATATAGAGGATCTGTCCTCTCTCCTGTGTGGTGTAGTATATAGACAGTCTCTCCTGTGTGGTGTAGTATATTGAGGACCTGTGCTCTCTCCTGTGTGGTGTAGTATATAGAGGATCTGTCCTGTGTAGTGTAGTATATAGAGGACCTGTCCTCTCTCCTGTGTGGTGTAGTATATAGAGGATCTGTCCTGTGTGGTGTAGTATATAGAGGATCTCTCCTGTGTGGTGTAGTATATAGAGGATTTGTCCTCTCTCCTGTGTGGTGTAGTATATAGAGGATCTGTCCTCTCTCCTGTGTTGTAGTATATAGAGGATCTGTCCTCTCTCCTGTGTTGTAGTATATAGAGGATCTCTCCTGTGTGGTGTAGTATATAGAGGATCTGTCCTCTCTCCTGTGTGTTGTAGTATATAGAGGATCTGTCCTCTCTCCTGTGTGTTGTAGTATATAGAGGATCTGTCCTCTCTCCTGTGTTGTAGTATATAGAGGATCTGTCCTCTCTCCTGTGGTGTAGTATATAGAGGATCTATCATCTCTCCTGTGTGTTGTAGTATATAGAGGATCTGTCCTCTCTCCTGTGTGGTGTAGTATATAGAGGATCTGTCCTGTGTGGTGTAGTATATAGAGGACCTGTCCTGTGTGGTGTAGTATATAGAGGATCTCTCCTGTGTGGTGTAGTATATAGAGGATCTGTAGTCTCTCCTGTGTGGTGTAGTATATAGAAGATCTGTCCTCTCTCCTGTGTGGTGTAGTATATAGAGGATCTGTCCTCTCTCCTGTGTGGTGTAGTATATAGAGGACCTGTCCTCTCTCCTGTGTGGTGTAGTATATAGAGGATCTGTCCTCTCTCCTGTGTGGTGTAGTATATAGAGGACCTGTCCTGTGTGGTGTAGTATATAGAGGATCTGTCCTCTCTCCTGTGTGGTGTAGTATATAGAGGATCTGTCCTCTCTCCTGTGTGGTGTAGTATATAGAGGATCTGTCCTCTCCCCTGTGTAGTATATAGAGGATCTGTCCTCTCTCCTGTGTGGTGTAGTATATAGAGGATCTGTCCTCTCTCCTGTGTGGTGTAGTATATAGAGGACCTGTCCTCTCCTGTGTGGTGTAGTATATAGAGGACCTGTCCTCTCCTGTGTGGTGTAGTATATAGAGGATCTGTCCTCTCTCCTGTGTGGTGTAGTATATAGATGATCTCTCCTGTGTGGTGTAGTATATAGAGGATCTGTCCTCTCTCCTGTGTGGTGTAGTATATAGAGGATCTGTCCTCTCTCCTGTGTGGTGTAGTATATAGAGGATCTGTCCTGTGTGGTGTAGTATATAGAGGATCTCTCCTGTGTGGTGTAGTATATAGAGGACCTGTCCTCTCTCCTGTGTGGTGTAGTATATAGAGGGTCTGTCCTCTCTCCTGTGTGGTGTAGTATATAGAGGATCTCTCCTGTGTGGTGTAGTATATAGAGGATTTGTCCTCTCTCCTGTGTGGTGTAGTATATAGAGGATCTGTCCTCTCTCCTGTGTGGTGTAGTATATTGAGGACCTGTCCTCTCTCCTGTGTGGTGTAGTATATTGAGGATCTGTCCTGTGTAGTGTAGAATATAGAGGACCTGTCCTCTCTCCTGTGTGGTGTAGTATATAGAGGACCTGTCCTCTCTCCTGTGTGGTGTAGTATATAGAGGATCTGTCCTCTCTCCTGTGTGGTGTAGTATATAGAGGATCTGTCCTGTGTGGTGTAGTATATAGAGGATCTGTCCTCTCTCCTGTGTGGTGTAGTATATAGAGGATCTCTTCTGTGTAGTGTAGTATATAGAGGACCTGTCCTCTCTCCTGTGTGGTGTAGTATATAGAGGACCTGTCCTCTCTCCTGTGTGGTGTAGTATATAGAGGATCTCTCCTGTGTGGTGTAGTATATAGAGGATCTGTCCTCTCTCCTGTGTGGTGTAGTATATAGAGGATCTGTCCTGTGTGGTGTAGTATATAGAGGATCTCTCCTGTGTGGTGTAGTATATAGAGGATCTCTCCTGTGTGGTGTAGTATATAGAGGACCTGTCCTCTCTCCTGTGTGGTGTAGTATATAGAGGATCTGTCCTCTCTCCTGTGTGGTGTAGTATATAGAGGATCTGTCCTGAGTGGTGTAGTATATAGAGGATCTGTCCTCTCTCCTGTGTGGTGTAGTATATAGAGGATCTCTCCTGTGTGGTCCTCTCTCCTGTGTGGTGTAGTATATAGCGGACCTGTCCTCTCTCCTGTGTGGTGTAGTATATAGAGGATCTGTCCTCTCTCCTGTGTGGTGTAGTATATAGAGGATCTGTCCTGTGTGGTGTAGTATATAGAGGATCTCTCCTGTGTGGTGTAGTATATAGAGGACCTGTCCTCTCTCCTGTGTGGTGTAGTATATAGAGGATCTGTCCTCTTTCCTGTGTGGTGTAGTATATAGAGGATCTGTCCTCTCTCCTGTGTGGAGTAGTATATAGAGGATCTGTCCTGTGTGGTGTAGTATATAGAGGATCTCCCCTGTGTGGTGTAGTATATAGATGGCCTGTCCTGTGTGGTGTAGTATATTGAGGATCTGTCCTCTCTCCTGTGTAGTATATAGAGGATCTGTCCTCTCTCCTGTGTAGTATATAGAGGATCTGTCCTCTCTCCTGTGTAGTATATAGAGGATCTGTCCTCTCTCCTGTGTGGTGTAGTATATAGAGGACCTGTCCTCCCTCCTGTGTGGTGTAGTATATAGAGGATCTGTCCTCTCTCCTGTGTGGTGTAGTATATAGAGGATCTGTCCTGTGTGGTGTAGTATATAGAGGATCTGTCCTGTGTGGTGTAGTATATAGAGGATCTGTCCTGTGTGGTGTAGTATATAGAGGACCTGTCCTCTCTCCTGTGTGGTGTAGTATATAGAGGATTTGTCCTGTGTGGTGTAGTATATAGAGGATCTGTCCTGTGTGGTGTAGTATATAGAGGATCTGTCCTCTCTCCTGTGTGGTGTAGTATATAGAGGATCTGTCCTCTCTCCTGTGTAGTATATAGAGGACCTGTCCTCCCTCCTGTGTGGTGTAGTATATAGAGGATCTGTCCTCTCTCCTGTGTGGTGTAGTATATAGAGGATCTGTCCTGTGTGGTGTAGTATATAGAGGATCTGTCCTGTGTGGTGTAGTATATAGAGGACCTGTCCTCTCTCCTGTGTGGTGTAGTATATAGAGGATCTGTCCTCTCTCCTGTGTGGTGTAGTATATAGAGGATCTGTCCTCTCTCCTGTGTAGTATATAGAGGATCTGTCCTCTCTCCTGTGTAGTATATAGAGGATCTGTCCTCTCTCCTGTGTAGTATATAGAGGATCTGTCCTCTCTCCTGTGTAGTATATAGAGGATCTGTCCTCTCTCCTGTGTGGTGTAGTATATAGAGGATCTGTCCTGTGTGGTGTAGTATATAGAGGATCTGTCCTGTGTGGTGTAGTATATTGAGGATCTGTCCTCTCTCCTGTGTAGTATATAGAGGATCTGTACTCTCTCCTGTGTAGTATATAGAGGATCTGTCCTCTCTCCTGTGTAGTATATAGAGGATCTGTCCTCTCTCCTGTGTGGTGTAGTATATAGAGGACCTGTCCTCCCTCCTGTGTGGTGTAGTATATAGAGGATCTGTCCTCTCTCCTGTGTGGTGTAGTATATAGAGGATCTGTCCTGTGTGGTGTAGTATATAGAGGATCTGTCCTGTGTGGTGTAGTATATAGAGGATCTGTCCTGTGTGGTGTAGTATATAGAGGACCTGTCCTCTCTCCTGTGTGGTGTAGTATATAGAGGATCTGTCCTGTGTGGTGTAGTATATAGAGGATCTGTCCTGTGTGGTGTAGTATATAGAGGACCTGTCCTCTCTCCTGTGTGGTGTAGTATATAGAGGATCTGTCCTCTCTCCTGTGTAGTATATAGAGGATCTGTCCTCTCTCCTGTGTAGTATATAGAGGATCTGTCCTCTCTCCTGTGTAGTATATAGAGGATCTGTCCTCTCTCCTGTGTGGTGTAGTATATAGAGGATCTGTCCTGTGTGGTGTAGTATATAGAGGATCTGTCCTGTGTGGTGTAGTATATAGAGGATCTGTCCTGTGTGGTGTAGTATATAGAGGACCTGTCCTCTCTCCTGTGTGGTGTAGTATATAGAGGATCTGTCCTGTGTGGTGTAGTATATAGAGGATCTGTCCTGTGTGGTGTAGTATATAGAGGATCTGTCCTGTGTGGTGTAGTATATAGAGGACCTGTCCCCTCTCCTGTGTGGTGTAGTATATAGAGGATCTGTCCTCTCTCCTGTGTGGTGTAGTATATAGAGGATCTCTCCTGTGTGGTGTAGTATATAGAGGATCTGTCCTCTCTCCTGTGTGGTGTAGTATATAGAGGATCTGTCCTGTGTGGTGTAGTATATAGAGGATCTCTCCTGTGTGGTGTAGTATATAGAGGACCTGTCCTCTCTCCTGTGTGGTGTAGTATATAGAGGGTCTGTCCTCTCTCCTGTGTGGTGTAGTATATAGAGGATCTCTCCTGTGTGGTGTAGTATATAGAGGATTTGTCCTCTCTCCTGTGTGGTGTAGTATATAGAGGATCTGTCCTCTCTCCTGTGTGGTGTAGTATATAGACAGTCTCTCCTGTGTGGTGTAGTATATTGAGGATCTGTCCTGTGTAGTGTAGTATATAGAGGACCTGTCCTCTCTCCTGTGTGGTGTAGTATATAGAGGACCTGTCCTCTCTCCTGTGTGGTGTAGTATATAGAGGATCTGTCCTCTCTCCTGTGTGGTGTAGTATATAGAGGATCTGACCTGTGTGGTGTAGTATATAGAGGATCTGTCCTCTCTCCTGTGTGGTGTAGTATATAGAGGATCTCTCCTGTGTAGTGTAGTATATAGAGGACCTGTCCTCTCTCCTGTGTGGTGTAGTATATAGAGGACCTGTCCTCTCTCCTGTGTGGTGTAGTATATAGAGTATCTCTCCTGTGTGGTGTAGTATATAGAGGATCTGTCCTCTCTCCTGTGTGGTGTAGTATATAGAGGATCTATCCTCTCTCCTGTGTGGTGTAGTATATAGAGGATCTGTCCTGTGTGGTGTAGTATATAGAGGATCTCTCCTGTGTGGTGTAGTATATAGAGGATCTGTAGTCTCTCCTGTGTGGTGTAGTATATAGAGGATCTGTAGTCTCTCCTGTGTGGTGTAGTATATAGAGGACCTGTCCTCTCCTGTGTGGTGTAGTATATAGAGGACCTGTCCTCTCCTGTGTGGTGTAGTATATAGAGGATCTGTCCTCTCTCCTGTGTGGTGTAGTATATAGAGGATCTCTCCTGTGTGGTGTAGTATATAGAGGATCTGTCCTCTCTCCTGTGTGGTGTAGTATATAGAGGATCTGTCCTCTCTCCTGTGTGGTGTAGTATATAGAGGATCTGTCCTGTGTGGTGTAGTATATAGAGGATCTCTCCTGTGTGGTGTAGTATATAGAGGACCTGTCCTCTCTCCTGTGTGGTGTAGTATATAGAGGGTCTGTCCTCTCTCCTGTGTGGTGTAGTATATAGAGGATCTCTCCTGTGTGGTGTAGTATATAGAGGACCTGTCCTCTCTCCTGTGTGGTGTAGTATATAGAGGAACTGTCCTCTCTCCTGTGTGGTGTAGTATATAGAGGATCTGTCCTCTCTCCTGTGTGGTGTAGTATATAGAGGACCTGTCCTGTGTGGTGTAGTATATAGAGGATCTCTCCTGTGAGGTGTAGTATATAGAGGATCTGTAGTCTCTCCTGTGTGGTGTAGTATATAGAGGATCTGTCCTCTCTCCTGTGTGGTGTAGTATATAGAGGATCTGTCCTCTCTCCTGTGTGGTGTAGTATATAGAGGACCTGTCCTCTCTCCTGTGTGGTGTAGTATATAGAGGATCTGTCCTCTCTCCTGTGTGGTGTAGTATATAGAGGATCTGTCCTCTCTCCTGTGTGGTGTAGTATATAGAGGATCTGTCCTCTCTCCTGTGTAGTATATAGAGGATCTGTCCTCTCTCCTGTGTGGTGTAGTATATAGAGGACCTGTCCTGTGTGGTGTAGTATATAGAGGATCTCTCCTGTGTGGTGTAGTATATAGAGTATCTCTCCTGTGTGGTGTAGTATATAGAGGATCTGTAGTCTCTCCTGTGTGGTGTAGTATATAGAGGATCTCTCCTGTGTGGTGTAGTATATAGAGGATCTGTCCTCTCTCCTGTGTGATGTAGTATATAGAGGATCTGTCCTCTCTCCTGTGTGGTGTAGTATATAGAGGATCTGTCCTGTGTGGTGTAGTATATAGAGGATCTCTCCTGTGTGCTGTAGTATATAGAGGGTCTGTCCTCTCTCCTGTGTGGTGTAGTATATAGAGGATCTCTCCAGTGTGGTGTAGTATATAGAGGATTTGTCCTCTCTCCTGTGTGGTGTAGTATATAGAGGATCTGTCCTCTCTCCTGTGTTGTAGTATATAGAGGATCTCTCCTGTGTGGTGTAGTATATAGAGGATCTGTCCTCTCTCCTGTGTGGTGTAGTATATAGAGGATCTGTCCTCTCTCCTGTGTGGTGTAGTATATAGAGGATCTGTCCTCTCTCCCGTGTGGTGTAGTATATAGAGGATCTCTCCTGTGTGGTGTAGTATATAGAGGATCTGTCCTCTCTCCTGTGTGGTGTAGTATATAGAGGATCTGTCCTCTCTCCTGTGTAGTATATAGAGGACCTGTCCTCTCTCCTGTGTGGTGTAGTATATAGAGGATCTGTCCTCTCTCCTGTGTGGTGTAGTATATAGACAGTCTCTCCTGTGTGGTGTAGTATATTGAGGACCTGTGCTCTCTCCTGTGTGGTGTAGTATATAGAGGATCTGTCCTGTGTAGTGTAGTATATAGAGGACCTGTCCTCTCTCCTGTGTGGTGTAGTATATAGAGGATCTGTCCTGTGTGGTGTAGTATATAGAGGATCTCTCCTGTGTGGTGTAGTATATAGAGGATTTGTCCTCTCTCCTGTGTGGTGTAGTATATAGAGGATCTGTCCTCTCTCCTGTGTTGTAGTATATAGAGGATCTGTCCTCTCTCCTGTGTTGTAGTATATAGAGGATCTCTCCTGTGTGGTGTAGTATATAGAGGATCTGTCCTCTCTCCTGTGTGTTGTAGTATATAGAGGATCTGTCCTCTCTCCTGTGTGTTGTAGTATATAGAGGATCTGTCCTCTCTCCTGTGTTGTAGTATATAGAGGATCTGTCCTCTCTCCTGTGGTGTAGTATATAGAGGATCTATCATCTCTCCTGTGTGTTGTAGTATATAGAGGATCTGTCCTCTCTCCTGTGTGGTGTAGTATATAGAGGATCTGTCCTGTGTGGTGTAGTATATAGAGGACCTGTCCTGTGTGGTGTAGTATATAGAGGATCTCTCCTGTGTGGTGTAGTATATAGAGGATCTGTAGTCTCTCCTGTGTGGTGTAGTATATAGAAGATCTGTCCTCTCTCCTGTGTGGTGTAGTATATAGAGGATCTGTCCTCTCTCCTGTGTGGTGTAGTATATAGAGGACCTGTCCTCTCTCCTGTGTGGTGTAGTATATAGAGGACCTGTCCTCTCTCCTGTGTGGTGTAGTATATAGAGGATCTGTCCTCTCTCCTGTGTGGTGTAGTATATAGAGGACCTGTCCTGTGTGGTGTAGTATATAGAGGATCTGTCCTCTCTCCTGTGTGGTGTAGTATATAGAGGATCTGTCCTCTCTCCTGTGTGGTGTAGTATATAGAGGATCTGTCCTCTCCCCTGTGTAGTATATAGAGGATCTGTCCTCTCACCTGTGTGGTGTAGTATATAGAGGATCTGTCCTCTCTCCTGTGTGGTGTAGTATATAGAGGACCTGTCCTGTGTGGTGTAGTATATAGAGTATCTCTCCTGTGTGGTGTAGTATATAGAGGATCTGTAGTCTCTCCTGTGTGGTGTAGTATGTAGAGGATCTGTAGTCTCTCCTGTGTGGTGTAGTATATAGAGGACCTGTCCTCTCCTGTGTGGTGTAGTATATAGAGGACCTGTCCTCTCCTGTGTGGTGTAGTATATAGAGGATCTGTCCTCTCTCCTGTGTGGTGTAGTATATAGATGATCTCTCCTGTGTGGTGAGGTATATAGAGGATCTGTCCTCTCTCCTGTGTGGTGTAGTATATAGAGGATCTGTCCTCTCTCCTGTGTGGTGTAGTATATACAGGATCTGTCCTGTGTGTTGTAGTATATAGAGGATCTCTCCTGTGTGGTGTAGTATATAGAGGACCTGTCCTCTCTCCTGTGTGGTGTAGTATATAGAGGGTCTGTCCTCTCTCCTGTGTGGTGTAGTATATAGAGGATCTCTCCTGTGTGGTGTAGTATATAGAGGATTTGTCCTCTCTCCTGTGTGGTGTAGTATATAGAGGATCTGTCCTCTCTCCTGTGTGGTGTAGTATATAGACAGTCTCTCCTGTGTGGTGTAGTATATTGAGGATCTGTCCTGTGTAGTGTAGTATATAGAGGACCTGTCCTCTCTCCTGTGTGGTGTAGTATATAGAGGACCTGTCCTCTCTCCTGTGTGGTGTAGTATATAGAGGATCTGTCCTCTCTCCTGTGTGGTGTAGTATATAGAGGATCTGTCCTGTGTGGTGTAGTATATAGAGGATCTGTCCTCTCTCCTGTGTGGTGTAGTATATAGAGGATCTCTCCTGTGTAGTGTAGTATATAGAGGACCTGTCCTCTCTCCTGTGTGGTGTAGTATATAGAGGACCTGTCCTCTCTCCTGTGTGGTGTAGTATATAGAGGATCTCTCCTGTGTGGTGTAGTATATAGAGGATCTGTCCTCTCTCCTGTGTGGTGTAGTATATAGAGGATCTATCCTCTCTCCTGTGTGGTGTAGTATATAGAGGATCTGTCCTGTGTGGTGTAGTATATAGAGGATCTCTCCTGTGTGGTGTAGTATATAGAGGATCTCTCCTGTGTGGTGTAGTATATAGAGGACCTGTCCTCTCTCCTGTGTGGTGTAGTATATAGAGGATCTGTCCTCTCTCCTGTGTGGTGTAGTATATAGAGGATCTGTCCTGAGTGGTGTAGTATATAGAGGATCTGTCCTCTCTCCTGTGTGGTGTAGTATATAGCGGACCTGTCCTCTCTCCTGTGTGGTGTAGTATATAGAGGATCTGTCCTCTCTCCTGTGTGGTGTAGTATATAGAGGATCTGTCCTGTGTGTTGTAGTATATAGAGGATCTCTCCTGTGTGGTGTAGTATATAGAGGACCTGTCCTCTCTCCTGTGTGGTGTAGTATATAGAGGATCTGTCCTCTTTCCTGTGTGGTGTAGTATATAGAGGATCTGTCCTCTCTCCTGTGTGGTGTAGTATATAGAGGATCTGTCCTGTGTGGTGTAGTATATAGAGGATCTCCCCTGTGTGGTGTAGTATATAGATGGCCTGTCCTGTGTGGTGTAGTATATTGAGGATCTGTCCTCTCTCCTGTGTAGTATATAGAGGATCTGTCCTCTCTCCTGTGTAGTATATAGAGGATCTGTCCTCTCTCCTGTGTAGTATATAGAGGATCTGTCCTCTCTCCTGTGTGGTGTAGTATATAGAGGACCTGTCCTCTCCTGTGTGGTGTAGTATATAGAGGATCTGTCCTCTCTCCTGTGTGGTGTAGTATATAGAGGATCTCTCCTGTGTGGTGTAGTATATAGAGGATCTGTCCTCTCTCCTGTGTGGTGTAGTATATAGAGGATCTGTCCTCTCTCCTGTGTGGTGTAGTATATAGAGGATCTGTCCTGTGTGGTGTAGTATATAGAGGATCTCTCCTGTGTGGTGTAGTATATAGAGGACCTGTCCTCTCTCCTGTGTGGTGTAGTATATAGAGGGTCTGTCCTCTCTCCTGTGTGGTGTAGTATATAGAGGATCTCTCCTGTGTGGTGTAGTATATAGAGGACCTGTCCTCTCTCCTGTGTGGTGTAGTATATAGAGGACCTGTCCTCTCTCCTGTGTGGTGTAGTATATAGAGGATCTGTCCTCTCTCCTGTGTGGTGTAGTATATAGAGGACCTGTCCTGTGTGGTGTAGTATATAGAGGATCTCTCCTGTGAGGTGTAGTATATAGAGGATCTGTAGTCTCTCCTGTGTGGTGTAGTATATAGAGGATCTGTCCTCTCTCCTGTGTGGTGTAGTATATAGAGGATCTGTCCTCTCTCCTGTGTGGTGTAGTATATAGAGGACCTGTCCTCTCTCCTGTGTGGTGTAGTATATAGAGGATCTGTCCTCTCTCCTGTGTGGTGTAGTATATAGAGGATCTGTCCTCTCTCCTGTGTGGTGTAGTATATAGAGGATCTGTCCTCTCTCCTGTGTAGTATATAGAGGATCTGTCCTCTCTCCTGTGTGGTGTAGTATATAGAGGACCTGTCCTGTGTGGTGTAGTATATAGAGGATCTCTCCTGTGTGGTGTAGTATATAGAGGATCTCTCCTGTGTGGTGTAGTATATAGAGGATCTGTAGTCTCTCCTGTGTGGTGTAGTATATAGAGGATCTCTCCTGTGTGGTGTAGTATATAGAGGATCTGTCCTCTCTCCTGTGTGGTGTAGTATATAGAGGACCTGTCCTGTGTGGTGTAGTATATAGAGGATCTCTCCTGTGAGGTGTAGTATATAGAGGATCTGTAGTCTCTCCTGTGTGGTGTAGTATATAGAGGATCTGTCCTCTCTCCTGTGTGGTGTAGTATATAGAGGATCTGTCCTCTCTCCTGTGTGGTGTAGTATATAGAGGACCTGTCCTCTCTCCTGTGTGGTGTAGTATATAGAGGATCTGTCCTCTCTCCTGTGTGGTGTAGTATATAGAGGATCTGTCCTCTCTCCTGTGTGGTGTAGTATATAGAGGATCTGTCCTCTCTCCTGTGTAGTATATAGAGGATCTGTCCTCTCTCCTGTGTGGTGTAGTATATAGAGGACCTGTCCTGTGTGGTGTAGTATATAGAGGATCTCTCCTGTGTGGTGTAGTATATAGAGGATCTCTCCTGTGTGGTGTAGTATATAGAGGATCTGTAGTCTCTCCTGTGTGGTGTAGTATATAGAGGATCTCTCCTGTGTGGTGTAGTATATAGAGGATCTGTCCTCTCTCCTGTGTGATGTAGTATATAGAGGATCTGTCCTCTCTCCTGTGTGGTGTAGTATATAGAGGATCTGTCCTGTGTGGTGTAGTACATAGAGGATCTCTCCTGTGTGCTGTAGTATATAGAGGACCTGTCCTCTCTCCTGTGTGGTGTAGTATATAGAGGATCTGTCCTGAGTGGTGTAGTATATAGAGGATCTGTCCTCTCTCCTGTGTGGTGTAGTATATAGAGGATCTCTCCTGTGTGGTCCTCTCTCCTGTGTGGTGTAGTATATAGCGGACCTGTCCTCTCTCCTGTGTGGTGTAGTATATAGAGGATCTGTCCTCTCTCCTGAGTGGTGTAGTATATAGAGGATCTGTCCTGTGTGGTGTAGTATATAGAGGATCTCTCCTGTGTGGTGTAGTATATAGAGGACCTGTCCTCTCTCCTGTGTGGTGTAGTATATAGAGGATCTGTCCTCTTTCCTGTGTGGTGTAGTATATAGAGGATCTGTCCTCTCTCCTGTGTGGTGTAGTATATAGAGGATCTGTCCTGTGTGGTGTAGTATATAGAGGATCTCCCCTGTGTGGTGTAGTATATAGATGGCCTGTCCTGTGTGGTGTAGTATATTGAGGATCTGTCCTCTCTCCTGTGTAGTATATAGAGGATCTGTCCTCTCTCCTGTGTAGTATATAGAGGATCTGTCCTCTGTCCTGTGTAGTATATAGAGGATCTGTCCTCTCTCCTGTGTGGTGTAGTATATAGAGGACCTGTCCTCCCTCCTGTGTGGTGTAGTATATAGAGGATCTGTCCTCTCTCCTGTGTGGTGTAGTATATAGAGGATCTGTCCTGTGTGGTGTAGTATATAGAGGATCTGTCCTGTGTGGTGTAGTATATAGAGGACCTGTCCTCTCTCCTGTGTGGTGTAGTATATAGAGGATTTGTCCTGTGTGGTGTAGTATATAGAGGATCTGTCCTGTGTGGTGTAGTATATAGAGGATCTGTCCTCTCTCCTGTGTGGTGTAGTATATAGAGGATCTGTCCTCTCTCCTGTGTAGTATATAGAGGACCTGTCCTCCCTCCTGTGTGGTGTAGTATATAGAGGATCTGTCCTCTCTCCTGTGTGGTGTAGTATATAGAGGATCTGTCCTGTGTGGTGTAGTATATAGAGGATCTGTCCTGTGTGGTGTAGTATATAGAGGACCTGTCCTCTCTCCTGTGTGGTGTAGTATATAGAGGATCTGTCCTCTCTCCTGTGTGGTGTAGTATATAGAGGATCTGTCCTCTCTCCTGTGTAGTATATAGAGGATCTGTCCTCTCTCCTGTGTAGTATATAGAGGATCTGTCCTCTCTCCTGTGTAGTATATAGAGGATCTGTCCTCTCTCCTGTGTAGTATATAGAAGATCTGTCCTCTCTCCTGTGTGGTGTAGTATATAGAGGATCTGTCCTGTGTGGTGTAGTATATAGAGGATCTGTCCTGTGTGGTGTAGTATATTGAGGATCTGTCCTCTCTCCTGTGTAGTATATAGAGGATCTGTATTCTCTCCTGTGTAGTATATAGAGGATCTGTCCTCTCTCCTGTGTAGTATATAGAGGATCTGTCCTCTCTCCTGTGTGGTGTAGTATATAGAGGACCTGTCCTCCCTCCTGTGTGGTGTAGTATATAGAGGATCTGTCCTCTCTCCTGTGTGGTGTAGTATATAGAGGATCTGTCCTGTGTGGTGTAGTATATAGAGGATCTGTCCTGTGTGGTGTAGTATATAGAGGATCTGTCCTGTGTGGTGTAGTATATAGAGGACCTGTCCTCTCTCCTGTGTGGTGTAGTATATAGAGGATCTGTCCTGTGTGGTGTAGTATATAGAGGATCTGTCCTGTGTGGTGTAGTATATAGAGGATCTGTCCTCTCTCCTGTGTGGTGTAGTATATAGAGGATCTGTCCTCTCTCCTGTGTGGTGTAGTATATAGAGGATCTGTCCTGTGTGGTGTAGTATATAGAGGATCTCTCCTGTGTGGTGTAGTATATAGAGGACCTGTCCTCTCTCCTGTGTGGTGTAGTATATAGAGGGTCTGTCCTCTCTCCTGTGTGGTGTAGTATATAGAGGATCTCTCCTGTGTGGTGTAGTATATAGAGGACCTGTCCTCTCTCCTGTGTGGTGTAGTATATAGAGGACCTGTCCTCTCTCCTGTGTGGTGTAGTATATAGAGGATCTGTCCTCTCTCCTGTGTGGTGTAGTATATAGAGGACCTGTCCTGTGTGGTGTAGTATATAGAGGATCTCTCCTGTGAGGTGTAGTATATAGAGGATCTGTAGTCTCTCCTGTGTGGTGTAGTATATAGAGGATCTGTCCTCTCTCCTGTGTGGTGTAGTATATAGAGGATCTGTCCTCTCTCCTGTGTGGTGTAGTATATAGAGGACCTGTCCTCTCTCCTGTGTGGTGTAGTATATAGAGGATCTGTCCTCTCTCCTGTGTGGTGTAGTATATAGAGGATCTGTCCTCTCTCCTGTGTGGTGTAGTATATAGAGGATCTGTCCTCTCTCCTGTGTAGTATATAGAGGATCTGTCCTCTCTCCTGTGTGGTGTAGTATATAGAGGACCTGTCCTGTGTGGTGTAGTATATAGAGGATCTCTCCTGTGTGGTGTAGTATATAGAGGATCTCTCCTGTGTGGTGTAGTATATAGAGGATCTGTAGTCTCTCCTGTGTGGTGTAGTATATAGAGGATCTCTCCTGTGTGGTGTAGTATATAGAGGATCTGTCCTCTCTCCTGTGTGGTGTAGTATATAGAGGACCTGTCCTGTGTGGTGTAGTATATAGAGGATCTCTCCTGTGAGGTGTAGTATATAGAGGATCTGTAGTCTCTCCTGTGTGGTGTAGTATATAGAGGATCTGTCCTCTCTCCTGTGTGGTGTAGTATATAGAGGATCTGTCCTCTCTCCTGTGTGGTGTAGTATATAGAGGACCTGTCCTCTCTCCTGTGTGGTGTAGTATATAGAGGATCTGTCCTCTCTCCTGTGTGGTGTAGTATATAGAGGATCTGTCCTCTCTCCTGTGTGGTGTAGTATATAGAGGATCTGTCCTCTCTCCTGTGTAGTATATAGAGGATCTGTCCTCTCTCCTGTGTGGTGTAGTATATAGAGGACCTGTCCTGTGTGGTGTAGTATATAGAGGATCTCTCCTGTGTGGTGTAGTATATAGAGGATCTCTCCTGTGTGGTGTAGTATATAGAGGATCTGTAGTCTCTCCTGTGTGGTGTAGTATATAGAGGATCTCTCCTGTGTGGTGTAGTATATAGAGGATCTGTCCTCTCTCCTGTGTGATGTAGTATATAGAGGATCTGTCCTCTCTCCTGTGTGGTGTAGTATATAGAGGATCTGTCCTGTGTGGTGTAGTACATAGAGGATCTCTCCTGTGTGCTGTAGTATATAGAGGACCTGTCCTCTCTCCTGTGTGGTGTAGTATATAGAGGATCTGTCCTGAGTGGTGTAGTATATAGAGGATCTGTCCTCTCTCCTGTGTGGTGTAGTATATAGAGGATCTCTCCTGTGTGGTCCTCTCTCCTGTGTGGTGTAGTATATAGCGGACCTGTCCTCTCTCCTGTGTGGTGTAGTATATAGAGGATCTGTCCTCTCTCCTGAGTGGTGTAGTATATAGAGGATCTGTCCTGTGTGGTGTAGTATATAGAGGATCTCTCCTGTGTGGTGTAGTATATAGAGGACCTGTCCTCTCTCCTGTGTGGTGTAGTATATAGAGGATCTGTCCTCTTTCCTGTGTGGTGTAGTATATAGAGGATCTGTCCTCTCTCCTGTGTGGTGTAGTATATAGAGGATCTGTCCTGTGTGGTGTAGTATATAGAGGATCTCCCCTGTGTGGTGTAGTATATAGATGGCCTGTCCTGTGTGGTGTAGTATATTGAGGATCTGTCCTCTCTCCTGTGTAGTATATAGAGGATCTGTCCTCTCTCCTGTGTAGTATATAGAGGATCTGTCCTCTCTCCTGTGTAGTATATAGAGGATCTGTCCTCTCTCCTGTGTGGTGTAGTATATAGAGGACCTGTCCTCCCTCCTGTGTGGTGTAGTATATAGAGGATCTGTCCTCTCTCCTGTGTGGTGTAGTATATAGAGGATCTGTCCTGTGTGGTGTAGTATATAGAGGATCTGTCCTGTGTGGTGTAGTATATAGAGGACCTGTCCTCTCTCCTGTGTGGTGTAGTATATAGAGGATTTGTCCTGTGTGGTGTAGTATATAGAGGATCTGTCCTGTGTGGTGTAGTATATAGAGGATCTGTCCTCTCTCCTGTGTGGTGTAGTATATAGAGGATCTGTCCTCTCTCCTGTGTAGTATATAGAGGACCTGTCCTCCCTCCTGTGTGGTGTAGTATATAGAGGATCTGTCCTCTCTCCTGTGTGGTGTAGTATATAGAGGATCTGTCCTGTGTGGTGTAGTATATAGAGGATCTGTCCTGTGTGGTGTAGTATATAGAGGACCTGTCCTCTCTCCTGTGTGGTGTAGTATATAGAGGATCTGTCCTCTCTCCTGTGTGGTGTAGTATATAGAGGATCTGTCCTCTCTCCTGTGTAGTATATAGAGGATCTGTCCTCTCTCCTGTGTAGTATATAGAGGATCTGTCCTCTCTCCTGTGTAGTATATAGAGGATCTGTCCTCTCTCCTGTGTAGTATATAGAAGATCTGTCCTCTCTCCTGTGTGGTGTAGTATATAGAGGATCTGTCCTGTGTGGTGTAGTATATAGAGGATCTGTCCTGTGTGGTGTAGTATATTGAGGATCTGTCCTCTCTCCTGTGTAGTATATAGAGGATCTGTATTCTCTCCTGTGTAGTATATAGAGGATCTGTCCTCTCTCCTGTGTAGTATATAGAGGATCTGTCCTCTCTCCTGTGTGGTGTAGTATATAGAGGACCTGTCCTCCCTCCTGTGTGGTGTAGTATATAGAGGATCTGTCCTCTCTCCTGTGTGGTGTAGTATATAGAGGATCTGTCCTGTGTGGTGTAGTATATAGAGGATCTGTCCTGTGTGGTGTAGTATATAGAGGATCTGTCCTGTGTGGTGTAGTATATAGAGGACCTGTCCTCTCTCCTGTGTGGTGTAGTATATAGAGGATCTGTCCTGTGTGGTGTAGTATATAGAGGATCTGTCCTGTGTGGTGTAGTATATAGAGGACCTGTCCTCTCTCCTGTGTGGTGTAGTATATAGAGGATCTGTCCTCTCTCCTGTGTAGTATATAGAGGATCTGTCCTCTCTCCTGTGTAGTATATAGAGGATCTGTCCTCTCTCCTGTGTGGTGTAGTATATAGAGGATCTGTCCTGTGTGGTGTAGTATATAGAGGATCTGTCCTGTGTGGTGTAGTATATAGAGGATCTGTCCTGTGTGGTGTAGTATATAGAGGACCTGTCCTCTCTCCTGTGTGGTGTAGTATATAGAGGATCTGTCCTGTGTGGTGTAGTATATAGAGGATCTGTCCTGTGTGGTGTAGTATATAGAGGATCTGTCCTGTGTGGTGTAGTATATAGAGGACCTGTCCCCTCTCCTGTGTGGTGTAGTATATAGAGGATCTGTCCTCTCTCCTGTGTGGTGTAGTATATAGAGGATCTCTCCTGTGTGGTGTAGTATATAGAGGATCTGTCCTCTCTCCTGTGTGGTGTAGTATATAGAGGATCTCTCCTGTGTGGTGTAGTATATAGAGGACCTGTCCTCTCTCCTGTGTGGTGTAGTATATAGAGGGTCTGTCCTCTCTCCTGTGTGGTGTAGTATATAGAGGATCTCTCCTGTGTGGTGTAGTATATAGAGGATTTGTCCTCTCTCCTGTGTGGTGTAGTATATAGAGGATCTGTCCTCTCTCCTGTGTGGTGTAGTATATAGACAGTCTCTCCTGTGTGGTGTAGTATATTGAGGATCTGTCCTGTGTAGTGTAGTATATAGAGGACCTGTCCTCTCTCCTGTGTGGTGTAGTATATAGAGGACCTGTCCTCTCTCCTGTGTGGTGTAGTATATAGAGGATCTGTCCTCTCTCCTGTGTGGTGTAGTATATAGAGGATCTGTCCTGTGTGGTGTAGTATATAGAGGATCTGTCCTCTCTCCTGTGTTGTGTAGTATATAGAGGATCTCTCCTGTGTAGTGTAGTATATAGAGGACCTGTCCTCTCTCCTGTGTGGTGTAGCATATAGAGGACCTGTCCTCTCTCCTGTGTGGTGTAGTATATAGGGGATCTCTCCTGTGTGGTGTAGTATATAGAGGATCTGTCCTCTCTCCTGTGTGGTGTAGTATATAGAGGATCTATCCTCTCTCCTGTGTGGTGTAGTATATAGAGGATCTGTCCTGTGTGGTGTAGTATATAGAGGATCTCTCCTGTGTGGTGTAGTATATAGAGGATCTGTAGTCTCTCCTGTGTGGTGTAGTATATAGAGGATCTGTAGTCTCTCCTGTGTGGTGTAGTATATAGAGGACCTGTCCTCTCCTGTGTGGTGTAGTATATAGAGGACCTGTCCTCTCCTGTGTGGTGTAGTATATAGAGGATCTGTCCTCTCTCCTGTGTGGTGTAGTATATAGAGGATCTCTCCTGTGTGGTGTAGTATATAGAGGATCTGTCCTCTCTCCTGTGTGGTGTAGTATATAGAGGATCTGTCCTCTCTCCTGTGTGGTGTAGTATATAGAGGATCTGTCCTGTGTGGTGTAGTATATAGAGGATCTCTCCTGTGTGGTGTAGTATATAGAGGACCTGTCCTCTCTCCTGTGTGGTGTAGTATATAGAGGGTCTGTCCTCTCTCCTGTGTGGTGTAGTATATAGAGGATCTCTCCTGTGTGGTGTAGTATATAGAGGACCTGTCCTCTCTCCTGTGTGGTGTAGTATATAGAGGACCTGTCCTCTCTCCTGTGTGGTGTAGTATATAGAGGATCTGTCCTCTCTCCTGTGTGGTGTAGTATATAGAGGATCTGTCCTGTGTGGTGTAGTATATAGAGGATCTGTCCTCTCTCCTGTGTGGTGTAGTATATAGAGGATCTCTCCTGTGTAGTGTAGTATATAGAGGACCTGTCCTCTCTCCTGTGTGGTGTAGTATATAGAGGACCTGTCCTCTCTCCTGTGTGGTGTAGTATATAGAGGATCTCTCCTGTGTGGTGTAGTATATAGAGGATCTGTCCTCTCTCCTGTGTGGTGTAGTATATAGAGGATCTATCCTCTCTCCTGTGTGGTGTAGTATATAGAGGATCTGTCCTGTGTGGTGTAGTATATAGAGGATCTCTCCTGTGTGGTGTAGTATATAGAGGATCTCTCCTGTGTGGTGTAGTATATAGAGGATCTGTCCTCTCTCCTGTGTGGTGTAGTATATAGAGGATCTGTCCTGTGTGGTGTAGTACATAGAGGATCTGTCCTCTCTCCTGTGTGGTGTAGTATATAGAGGATCTCTCCTGTGTGGTGTAGTATATAGAGGATCTGTCCTCTCTCCTGTGTGGTGTAGTATATAGCGGACCTGTCCTCTCTCCTGTGTGGTGTAGTATATAGAGGATCTGTCCTCTCTCCTGTGTGGTGTAGTATATAGAGGATCTGTCCTGTGTGGTGTAGTATATAGAGGATCTCTCCTGTGTGGTGTAGTATATAGAGGACCTGTCCTCTCTCCTGTGTGGTGTAGTATATAGAGGATCTGTCCTCTTTCCTGTGTGGTGTAGTATATAGAGGATCTGTCCTCTCTCCTGTGTGGTGTAGTATATAGAGGATCTGTCCTGTGTGGTGTAGTATATAGAGGATCTCCCCTGTGTGGTGTAGTATATAGATGGCCTGTCCTGTGTGGTGTAGTATATTGAGGATCTGTCCTCTCTCCTGTGTAGTATATAGAGGATCTGTCCTCTCTCCTGTGTAGTATATAGAGGATCTGTCCTCTCTCCTGTGTAGTATATAGAGGATCTGTCCTCTCTCCTGTGTAGTATATAGAGGATCTGTCCTCTCTCCTGTGTGGTGTAGTATATAGAGGACCTGTCCTCCCTCCTGTGTGGTGTAGTATATAGAGGATCTGTCCTCTCTCCTGTGTGGTGTAGTATATAGAGGATCTGTCCTGTGTGGTGTAGTATATAGAGGATCTGTCCTGTGTGGTGTAGTATATAGAGGATCTGTCCTGTGTGGTGTAGTATATAGAGGACCTGTCCTCTCTCCTGTGTGGTGTAGTATATAGAGGATCTGTCCTGTGTGGTGTAGTATATAGAGGATCTGTCCTGTGTGGTGTAGTATATAGAGGACCTGTCCTCTCTCCTGTGTGGTGTAGTATATAGAGGATCTGTCCTCTCTCCTGTGTAGTATATAGAGGATCTGTCCTCTCTCCTGTGTAGTATATAGAGGATCTGTCCTCTCTCCTGTGTAGTATAGAGGATCTGTCCTCTCTCCTGTGTGGTGTAGTATATAGAGGATCTGTCCTGTGTGGTGTAGTATATAGAGGATCTGTCCTGTGTGGTGTAGTATATAGAGGATCTGTCCTGTGTGGTGTAGTATATAGAGGATCTGTCCTGTGTGGTGTAGTATATAGAGGACCTGTCCTCTCTCCTGTGTGGTGTAGTATATAGAGGATCTGTCCTGTGTGGTGTAGTATATAGAGGATCTGTCCTGTGTGGTGTAGTATATAGAGGATCTGTCCTGTGTGGTGTAGTATATAGAGGACCTGTCCCCTCTCCTGTGTGGTGTAGTATATAGAGGATCTATCCTCTCCCCTGTGTAGTATATATAGTTGATCTGTCCTCTCTCCTGTGTGGTGTACTATATAGAGGATCTGTCCTCTCTCCTGTGTGGTGTAGTATATAGAAGACCTGTCCTGTGTGGTGTAGTATATAGAGGATCTCTCCTGTGTGGTGTAGTATATAGAGGATCTGTAGTCTCTCCTGTGTGGTGTAGTATATAGAGGATCTGTAGTCTCTCCTGTGTGGTGTAGTATATAGAGGACCTGTCCTCTCCTGTGTGGTGTAGTATATAGAGGACCTGTCCTCTCCTGTGTGGTGTAGTATATAGAGGATCTGTCCTCTCTCCTGTGTGGTGTAGTATATAGAGTATCTCTCCTGTGTGGTGTAGTATATAGAGGATCTGTCCTCTCTCCTGTGTGGTGTAGTATATAGAGGATCTGTCCTCTCTCCTGTGTGGAGTAGTATATAGAGGATCTCTCCTGTGTGGTGTAGTATATAGAGGACCTGTCCTCTCTCCTGTGTGGTGTAGTATATAGAGGATCTGTCCTCTCTCCTGTGTGGTGTAGTATATAGAGGATCTGTCCTGTGTGGTGTAGTATATAGAGGATCTGTCCTCTCTCCTGTGTGGTGTAGTATATAGAAGATCTCTCCTGTGTGGTGTAGTATATAGAGGATCTGTCCTCTCTCCTGTGTGGTGTAGTATATAGCGGACCTGTCCTCTCTCCTGTGTGGTGTAGTATATAGAGGATCTGTCCTCTCTCCTGTGTGGTGTAGTATATAGAGGATCTGTCCTGTGTGGTGTAGTATATAGAGGATCTCTCCTGTGTGGTGTAGTATATAGAGGACCTGTCCTCTCTCCTGTGTAGTGTAGTATATAGAGGATCTGTCCTCTTTCCTGTGTGGTGTAGTATATAGAGGATCTGTCCTCTCTCCTGTGTGGTGTAGTATATAGAGGATCTGTCCTGTGTGGTGTAGTATATAGAGGATCTCCCCTGTGTGGTGTAGTATATAGATGGCCTGTCCTGTGTGGTGTAGTATATTGAGGATCTGTCCTCTCTCCTGTGTAGTATATAGAGGATCTGTCCTCTCTCCTGTGTAGTATATAGAGGATCTGTCCTCTCTCCTGTGTAGTATATAGAGGATCTGTCCTCTCTCCTGTGTGGTGTAGTATATAGAGGACCTGTCCTCCCTCCTGTGTGGTGTAGTATATAGAGGATCTGTCCTCTCTCCTGTGTGGTGTAGTATATAGAGGATCTGTCCTGTGTGGTGTAGTATATAGAGGATCTGTCCTGTGTGGTGTAGTATATAGAGGACCTGTCCTCTCTCCTGTGTGGTGTAGTATATAGAGGATTTGTCCTGTGTGGTGTAGTATATAGAGGATCTGTCCTGTGTGGTGTAGTATATAGAGGACCTGTCCTCTCTCCTGTGTGGTGTAGTATATAGAGGATCTGTCCTCTCTCCTGTGTAGTATATAGAGGACCTGTCCTCCCTCCTGTGTGGTGTAGTATATAGAGGATCTGTCCTCTCTCCTGTGTGGTGTAGTATATAGAGGATCTGTCCTGTGTGGTGTAGTATATAGAGGATCTGTCCTGTGTGGTGTAGTATATAGAGGACCTGTCCTCTCTCCTGTGTGGTGTAGTATATAGAGGATCTGTCCTCTCTCCTGTGTGGTGTAGTATATAGAGGATCTGTCCTCTCTCCTGTGTAGTATATAGAGGATCTGTCCTCTCTCCTTTGTAGTATATAGAGGATCTGTCCTCTCTCCTGTGTAGTATATAGAGGATCTGTCCTCTCTCCTGTGTGGTGTAGTATATAGAGGATCTGTCCTGTGTGGTGTAGTATATAGAGGATCTGTCCTGTGTGGTGTAGTATATTGAGGATCTGTCCTCTCTCCTGTGTAGTATATAGAGGATCTGTCCTCTCTCCTGTGTAGTATATAGAGGATCTGTCCTCTCTCCTGTGTAGTATATAGAGGATCTGTCCTCTCTCCTGTGTGGTGTAGTATATAGAGGACCTGTCCTCCCTCCTGTGTGGTGTAGTATATAGAGGATCTGTCCTCTCTCCTGTGTGGTGTAGTATATAGAGGATCTGTCCTGTGTGGTGTAGTATATAGAGGATCTGTCCTGTGTGGTGTAGTATATAGAGGATGTGTCCTGTGTGGTGTAGTATATAGAGGACCTGTCCTCTCTCCTGTGTGGTGTAGTATATAGAGGATCTGTCCTGTGTGGTGTAGTATATAGAGGATCTGTCCTCTCCCCTGTGTAGTATATAGAGGATCTGTCCTCTCTCCTGTGTGGTGTACTATATAGAGGATCTGTCCTCTCTCCTGTGTGGTGTAGTATATAGAAGACCTGTCCTGTGTGGTGTAGTATATAGAGGATCTCTCCTGTGTGGTGTAGTATATAGAGGATCTGTAGTCTCTCCTGTGTGGTGTAGTATATAGAGGATCTGTAGTCTCTCCTGTGTGGTGTAGTATATAGAGGACCTGTCCTCTCCTGTGTGGTGTAGTATATAGAGGACCTGTCCTCTCCTGTGTGGTGTAGTATATAGAGGATCTGTCCTCTCTCCTGTGTGGTGTAGTATATAGAGGATCTCTCCTGTGTGGTGTAGTATATAGAGGATCTGTCCTCTCTCCTGTGTGGTGTAGTATATAGAGGATCTGTCCTCTCTCCTGTGTGGTGTAGTATATAGAGGATCTCTCCTGTGTGGTGTAGTATATAGAGGACCTGTCCTCTCTCCTGTGTGGTGTAGTATATAGAGGATCTGTCCTCTCTCCTGTGTGGTGTAGTATATAGAGGATCTGTCCTGTGTGGTGTAGTATATAGAGGATCTGTCCTCTCTCCTGTGTGGTGTAGTATATAGAGGATCTCTCCTGTGTGGTGTAGTATATAGAGGATCTGTCCTCTCTCCTGTGTGGTGTAGTATATAGCGGACCTGTCCTCTCTCCTGTGTGGTGTAGTATATAGAGGATCTGTCCTCTCTACTGTGTGGTGTAGTATATAGAGGATCTGTCCTGTGTGGTGTAGTATATAGAGGATCTCTCCTGTGTGGTGTAGTATATAGAGGACCTGTCCTCTCTCCTGTGTGGTGTAGTATATAGAGGATCTTTCCTCTTTCCTGTGTGGTGTAGTATATAGAGGATCTGTCCTCTCTCCTGTGTGGTGTAGTATATAGAGGATCTGTCCTGTGTGGTGTAGTATATAGAGGATCTCCCCTGTGTGGTGTAGTATATAGATGGCCTGTCCTGTGCGGTGTAGTATATTGAGGATCTGTCCTCTCTCCTGTGTAGTATATAGAGGATCTGTCCTCTCTCCTGTGTAGTATATAGAGGATCTGTCCTCTCTCCTGTGTAGTATATAGAGGATCTGTCCTCTCTCCTGTGTGGTGTAGTATATAGAGGACCTGTCCTCCCTCCTGTGTGGTGTAGTATATAGAGGATCTGTCCTCTCTCCTGTGTGGTGTAGTATATAGAGGATCTGTCCTGTGTGGTGTAGTATATAGAGGATCTGTCCTGTGTGGTGTAGTATATAGAGGATCTGTCCTGTGTGGTGTAGTATATAGAGGACCTGTCCTCTCTCCTGTGTGGTGTAGTATATAGAGGATTTGTCCTGTGTGGTGTAGTATATAGAGGATCTGTCCTGTGTGGTGTAGTATATAGAGGACCTGTCCTCTCTCCTGTGTGGTGTATTATATAGAGGATCTGTCCTCTCTCCTGTGTAGTATATAGAGGACCTGTCCTCCCTCCTGTGTGGTGTAGTATATAGAGGATCTGTCCTCTCTCCTGTGTGGTGTAGTATATAGAGGATCTGTCCTGTGTGGTTTAGTATATAGAGGACCTGTCCTCCCTCCTGTGTGGTGTAGTATATAGAGGATCTGTCCTCTCTCCTGTGTGGTGTAGTATATAGAGGACCTGTCCTCTCTCCTGTGTGGTGTAGTATATAGAGGATCTATCCTCTCTCCTGTGTGGTGTAGTATATAGAGGATCTGTCCTCTCTCCTGTGTAGTATATAGAGGATCTGTCCTCTCTCCTGTGTAGTATATAGAGGATCTGTCCTCTTTCCTGTGTAGTATATAGAGGATCTGTCCTCTCTCCTGTGTGGTGTAGTATATAGAGGATCTGTCCTGTGTGGTGTAGTATATAGAGGATCTGTCCTGTGTGGTGTAGTATATTGAGGATCTGTCCTCTCTCCTGTGTAGTATATAGAGGATCTGTCCTCTCTCCTGTGTAGTATATAGAGGATCTGTCCTCTCTCCTGTGTAGTATATAGAGGATCTGTCCTCTCTCCTGTGTGGTGTAGTATATAGAGGACCTGTCCTCCCTCCTGTGTGGTGTAGTATATAGAGGACCTGTCCTCTCTCCTGTGTGGTGTAGTATATAGAGGTTCTGTCCTGTGTGGTGTAGTATATAGAGGATCTGTCCTGTGTGGTGTAGTATATAGAGGATCTGTCCTGTGTGGTGTAGTATATAGAGGACCTGTCCTCTCTCCTGTGTGGTGTAGTATATAGAGGATCTGTCCTGTGTGGTGTAGTATATAGAGGATCTGTCCTGTGTGGTGTAGTATATAGAGGATCTGTCCTGTGTGGTGTAGTATATAGAGGACCTGTCCTCTCTCCTGTGTGGTGTAGTATATAGAGGATCTGTCCTGTGTGGTGTAGTATATAGAGGATCTGTCCTGTGTGGTGTAGTATATAGAGGACCTGTCCTCTCTCCTGTGTGGTGTAGTATATAGAGGATCTGTCCTCTCTCCTGTGTAGTATATAGAGGATCTGTCCTCTCTCCTGTGTAGTATATAGAGGATCTGTCCTCTCTCCTGTGTAGTATATAGAGGATCTGTCCTCTCTCCTGTGTGGTGTAGTATATAGAGGATCTGTCCTGTGTGGTGTAGTATATAGAGGATCTGTCCTGTGTGGTGTAGTATATAGAGGATCTGTCCTGTGTGGTGTAGTATATAGAGGACCTGTCCTCTCTCCTGTGTGGTGTAGTATATAGAGGATCTGTCCTGTGTGGTGTAGTATATAGAGGATCTGTCCTGTGTGGTGTAGTATATAGAGGATCTGTCCTGTGTGGTGTAGTATATAGAGGATCTGTCCTGTGTGGTGTAGTATATAGAGGACCTGTCCCCTCTCCTGTGTGGTGTAGTATATAGAGGATCTGTCCTCTCCCCTGTGTAGTATATAGAGGATCTGTCCTCTCTCCTGTGTGGTGTAGTATATAGAGGATCTGTCCTCTCTCCTGTGTGGTGTAGTATATAGAAGACCTGTCCTGTGTGGTGTAGTATATAGAGGATCTCTCCTGTGTGGTGTAGTATATAGAGGATCTGTAGTCTCTCCTGTGTGGTGTAGTATATAGAGGATCTGTAGTCTCTCCTGTGTGGTGTAGTATATAGAGGACCTGTCCTCTCCTGTGTGGTGTAGTATATAGAGGATCTGTCCTCTCTCCTGTGTGGTGTAGTATATAGAGGATCTCTCCTGTGTGGTGTAGTATATAGAGGATCTGTCCTCTCTCCTGTGTGGTGTAGTATATAGAGGATCTGTCCTCTCTCCTGTGTGGTGTAGTATATAGAGGATCTGTCCTGTGTGGTGTAGTATATAGAGGATCTCTCCTGTGTGGTGTAGTATATAGAGGACCTGTCCTCTCTCCTGTGTGGTGTAGTATATAGAGGGTCTGTCCTCTCTCCTGTGTGGTGTAGTATATAGAGGATCTCTCCTGTGTGGTGTAGTATATAGAGGATTTGTCCTCTCTCCTGTGTGGTGTAGTATATAGAGGATCTGTCCTCTCTCCTGTGTGGTGTAGTATATAGACAGTCTCTCCTGTGTGGTGTAGTATATTGAGGATCTGTCCTGTGTAGTGTAGTATATAGAGGACCTGTCCTCTCTCCTGTGTGGTGTAGTATATAGAGGACCTGTCCTCTCTCCTGTGTGGTGTAGTATATAGAGGATCTGTCCTCTCTCCTGTGTGGTGTAGTATATAGAGGATCTGTCCTGTGTGGTGTAGTATATAGAGGATCTGTCCTCTCTCCTGTGTGGTGTAGTATATAGAGGATCTCTCCTGTGTAGTGTAGTATATAGAGGACCTGTCCTCTCTCCTGTGTGGTGTAGTATATAGAGGACCTGTCCTCTCTCCTGTGTGGTGTAGTATATAGAGGATCTCTCCTGTGTGGTGTAGTATATAGAGGATCTGTCCTCTCTCCTGTGTGGTGTAGTATATAGAGGATCTATCCTCTCTCCTGTGTGGTGTAGTATATAGAGGATCTGTCCTGTGTGGTGTATTATATAGAGGATCTCTCCTGTGTGGTGTAGTATATAGAGGATCTCTCCTGTGTGTTGTAGTATATAGAGGACCTGTCCTCTCTCCTGTGTGGTGTAGTATATAGAGGATCTGTCCTCTCTCCTGTGTGGTGTAGTATATAGAGGATCTGTCCTGTGTGGTGTAGTATATAGAGGATCTGTCCTCTCTCCTGTGTGGTGTAGTATATAGAGGATCTCTCCTGTGTGGTGTAGTATATAGAGGATCTGTCCTCTCTCCTGTGTGGTGTAGTATATAGCGGACCTGTCCTCTCTCCTGTGTGGTGTAGTATATAGAGGATCTGTCCTCTCTCCTGTGTGGTGTAGTATATAGAGGATCTGTCCTGTGTGGTGTAGTATATAGAGGATCTCTCCTGTGTGGTGTAGTATATAGTGGACCTGTCCTCTCTCCTGTGTGGTGTAGTATATAGAGGATCTGTCCTCTTTCCTGTGTGGTGTAGTATATAGAGGATCTGTCCTCTCTCCTGTGTGGTGTAGTATATAGAGGATCTGTCCTGTGTGGTGTAGTATATAGAGGATCTCCCCTGTGTGGTGTAGTATATAGATGGCCTGTCCTGTGTGGTGTAGTATATTGAGGATCTGTCCTCTCTCCTGTGTAGTATATAGAGGATCTGTCCTCTCTCCTGTGTAGTATATAGAGGATCTGTCCTCTCTCCTGTGTAGTATATAGAGGATCTGTCCTCTATCCTGTGTGGTGTAGTATATAGAGGACCTGTCCTCCCTCCTGTGTGGTGTAGTATATAGAGGATCTGTCCTCTCTCCTGTGTGGTGTAGTATATAGAGGATCTGTCCTGTGTGGTGTAGTATATAGAGGATCTGTCCTGTGTGGAGTAGTATATAGAGGATCTGTCCTGTGTGGTGTAGTATATAGAGGACCTGTCCTCTCTCCTGTGTGGTGTAGTATATAGAGGATTTGTCCTGTGTGGTGTAGTATATAGAGGATCTGTCCTGTGTGGTGTAGTATATAGAGGACCTGTCCTCTCTCCTGTGTGGTGTAGTATATAGAGGATCTGTCCTCTCTCCTGTGTAGTATATAGAGGACCTGTCCTCCCTCCTGTGTGGTGTAGTATATAGAGGATCTGTCCTCTCTCCTGTGTGGTGTAGTATATAGAGGATCTGTCCTGTGTGGTGTAGTATATAGAGGATCTGTCCTGTGTGGTGTAGTATATAGAGGACCTGTCCTCTCTCCTGTGTGGTGTAGTATATAGAGGATCTGTCCTCTCTCCTGTGTGGTGTAGTATATAGAGGATCTGTCCTCTCTCCTGTGTAGTATATAGAGGATCTGTCCTCTCTCCTGTGTAGTATATAGAGGATCTGTCCTCTCTCCTGTGTAGTATATAGAGGATCTGTCCTCTCTCCTGTGTGGTGTAGTATATAGAGGATCTGTCCTGTGTGGTATAGTATATAGAGGATCTGTCCTGTGTGGTGTAGTATATTGAGGATTTGTCCTCTCTCCTGTGTAGTATATAGAGGATCTGTCCTCTCTCCTGTGTAGTATATAGAGGATCTGTCCTCTCTCCTGTGTAGTATATAGAGGATCTGTCCTCTCTCCTGTGTGGTGTAGTATATAGAGGACCTGTCCTCCCTCCTGTGTGGTGTAGTATATAGAGGATCTGTCCTCTCTCCTGTGTGGTGTAGTATATAGAGGATCTGTCCTGTGTGGTGTAGTATATAGAGGATCTGTCCTGTGTGGTGTAGTATATAGAGGATCTGTCCTGTGTGGTGTAGTATATAGAGGACCTGTCCTCTCTCCTGTGTGGTGTAGTATATAGAGGATCTGTCCTGTGTGGTGTAGTATATAGAGGATCTGTCCTGTGTGGTGTAGTATATAGAGGACCTGTCCTCTCTCCTGTGTGGTGTAGTATATAGAGGATCTGTCCTCTCTCCTGTGTAGTATATAGAGGATCTGTCCTCTCTCCTGTGTAGTATATAGAGGACCTGTCCTCTCTCCTGTGTGGTGTAGTATATAGAGGATCTGTCCTGTGTGGTGTAGTATATAGAGGATCTGTCCTGTGTGGTGTAGTATATAGAGGATCTGTCCTGTGTGGTGTAGTATATAGAGGACCTGTCCCCTCTCCTGTGTGGTGTAGTATATGGAGGATATGTCCTGTGTGGTGTAGTATATAGAGGATCTGTCCTGTGTGGTGTAGTATATAGAGGATCTGTCCTGTGTGGTGTAGTATATAGAGGACCTGTCCTCTCTCCTGTGTGGTGTAGTATATAGAGGATCTGTCCTCTCTCCTGTGTGGTGTAGTATATAGAGGATCTGTCCTGTGTGGTGTAGTATATATAGGATCTGTCCTGTGTGGTGTAGTATATAGAGGATCTGTCCTCTCTCCTGTGTGGTGTAGTATATAGAGGATCTGTCCTCTCTCCTGTGTGGTGTAGTATATAGAGGATCTGTCCTGTGTGGTGTAGTATATAGAGGACCTGTCCTCTCTCCTGTTTGGTGTAGTATATAGAGGATCTGTCCTGTGTGGTGTAGTATATAGAGGATCTCCCCTGTGTGGTGTAGTATATAGATGGCCTGTCCTGTGTGGTGTAGTATATTGAGGATCTGTCCTCTCTCCTGTGTAGTATATAGAGGATCTGTCCTCTCTCCTGTGTAGTATATAGAGGATCTGTCCTCTCTCCTGTGTAGTATATAGAGGATCTGTCCTCTCTCCTGTGTGGTGTAGTATATAGAGGACCTGTCCTCCCTCCTGTGTGGTGTAGTATATAGAGGATCTGTCCTCTCTCCTGTGTGGTGTAGTATATAGAGGATCTGTCCTGTGTGGTGTAGTATATAGAGGATCTGTCCTGTGTGGTGTAGTATATAGAGGATCTGTCCTGTGTGGTGTAGTGTATAGAGGACCTGTCCTCTCTCCTGTGTGGTGTAGTATATAGAGGATTTGTCCTGTGTGGTGTAGTATATAGAGGATCTGTCCTGTGTGGTGTAGTATATAGAGGACCTGTCCTCTCTCCTGTGTGGTGTATTATATAGAGGATCTGTCCTCTCTCCTGTGTAGTATATAGAGGACCTGTCCTCCCTCCTGTGTGGTGTAGTATATAGAGGATCTGTCCTCTCTCCTGTGTGGTGTAGTATATAGAGGATCTGTCCTGTGTGGTTTAGTATATAGAGGATCTGTCCTCCCTCCTGTGTGGTGTAGTATATAGAGGATCTGTCCTCTCTCCTGTGTGGTGTAGTATATAGAGGACCTGTCCTCTCTCCTGTGTGGTGTAGTATATAGAGGATCTGTCCTCTCTCCTGTGTGGTGTAGTATATAGAGGATCTGTCCTCTCTCCTGTGTAGTATATAGAGGATCTGTCCTCTTTCCTGTGTAGTATATAGAGGATCTGTCCTCTCTCCTGTGTGGTGTAGTATATAGAGGATCTGTCCTGTGTGGTGTAGTATATAGAGGATCTGTCCTGTGTGGTGTAGTATATTGAGGATCTGTCCTCTCTCCTGTGTAGTATATAGAGGATCTGTCCTCTCTCCTGTGTGGTGTAGTATATAGAGGACCTGTCCTCCCTCCTGTGTGGTGTAGTATATAGAGGACCTGTCCTCTCTCCTGTGTGGTGTAGTATATAGAGGTTCTGTCCTGTGTGGTGTAGTATATAGAGGATCTGTCCTGTGTGGTGTAGTATATAGAGGATCTGTCCTGTGTGGTGTAGTATATAGAGGACCTGTCCTCTCTCCTGTGTGGTGTAGTATATAGAGGATCTGTCCTGTGTGGTGTAGTATATAGAGGATCTGTCCTGTGTGGTGTAGTATATAGAGGATCTGTCCTGTGTGGTGTAGTATATAGAGGACCTGTCCTCTCTCCTGTGTGGTGTAGTATATAGAGGATCTGTCCTGTGTGGTGTAGTATATAGAGGATCTGTCCTGTGTGGTGTAGTATATAGAGGACCTGTCCTCTCTCCTGTGTGGTGTAGTATATAGAGGATCTGTCCTCTCTCCTGTGTAGTATATAGAGGATCTGTCCTCTCTCCTGTGTAGTATATAGAGGATCTGTCCTCTCTCCTGTGTAGTATATAGAGGATCTGTCCTCTCTCCTGTGTGGTGTAGTATATAGAGGATCTGTCCTGTGTGGTGTAGTATATAGAGGATCTGTCCTGTGTGGTGTAGTATATAGAGGATCTGTCCTGTGTGGTGTAGTATATAGAGGATCTGTCCTGTGTGGTGTAGTATATAGAGGACCTGTCCTCTCTCCTGTGTGGTGTAGTATATAGAGGATCTGTCCTGTGTGGTGTAGTATATAGAGGATCTGTCCTGTGTGGTGTAGTATATAGAGGATCTGTCCTGTGTGGTGTAGTATATAGAGGATCTGTCCTGTGTGGTGTAGTATATAGAGGACCTGTCCCCTCTCCTGTGTGGTGTAGTATATAGAGGATCTGTCCTCTCCCCTGTGTAGTATATAGAGGATCTGTCCTCTCTCCTGTGTGGTGTAGTATATAGAGGATCTGTCCTCTCTCCTGTGTGGTGTAGTATATAGAAGACCTGTCCTGTGTGGTGTAGTATATAGAGGATCTCTCCTGTGTGGTGTAGTATATAGAGGATCTGTAGTCTCTCCTGTGTGGTGTAGTATATAGAGGATCTGTAGTCTCTCCTGTGTGGTGTAGTATATAGAGGACCTGTCCTCTCCTGTGTGGTGTAGTATGTAGAGGACCTGTCCTCTCCTGTGTGGTGTAGTATATAGAGGATCTGTCCTCTCTCCTGTGTGGTGTAGTATATAGAGGATCTCTCCTGTGTGGTGTAGTATATAGAGGATCTGTCCTCTCTCCTGTGTGGTGTAGTATATAGAGGATCTGTCCTCTCTCCTGTGTGGTGTAGTATATAGAGGATCTGTCCTGTGTGGTGTAGTATATAGAGGATCTCTCCTGTGTGGTGTAGTATATAGAGGACCTGTCCTCTCTCCTGTGTGGTGTAGTATATAGAGGGTCTGTCCTCTCTCCTGTGTGGTGTAGTATATAGAGGATCTCTCCTGTGTGGTGTAGTATATAGAGGATTTGTCCTCTCTCCTGTGTGGTGTAGTATATAGAGGATCTGTCCTCTCTCCTGTGTGGTGTAGTATATAGACAGTCTCTCCTGTGTGGTGTAGTATATTGAGGATCTGTCCTGTGTAGTGTAGTATATAGAGGACCTGTCCTCTCTCCTGTGTGGTGTAGTATATAGAGGACCTGTCCTCTCTCCTGTGTGGTGTAGTATATAGAGGATCTGTCCTCTCTCCTGTGTGGTGTAGTATATAGAGGATCTGTCCTGTGTGGTGTAGTATATAGAGGATCTGTCCTCTCTCCTGTGTGGTGTAGTATATAGAGGATCTCTCCTGTGTAGTGTAGTATATAGAGGACCTGTCCTCTCTCCTGTGTGGTGTAGTATATAGAGGACCTGTCCTCTCTCCTGTGTGGTGTAGTATATAGAGGATCTCTCCTGTGTGGTGTAGTATATAGAGGATCTGTCCTCTCTCCTGTGTGGTGTAGTATATAGAGGATCTATCCTCTCTCCTGTGTGGTGTAGTATATAGAGGATCTGTCCTGTGTGGTGTAGTATATAGAGGATCTCTCCTGTGTGGTGTAGTATATAGAGGATCTGTCCTGTGTGGTGTAGTATATAGAGGATCTGTCCTGTGTGGTGTAGTATATAGAGGATCTGTCCTCTCTCCTGTGTGGCGTAGTATATAGAGGATTTGTCCTGTGTGGTGTAGTATATAGAGGATCTGTCCTGTGTGGTGTAGTATATAGAGGACCTGTCCTGTGTGGTGTAGTATATAGAGGATCTGTCCTCTCTCCTGTGTGGTGTAGTATATAGAGGACCTGTCCTCTCTCCTGTGTGGTGTAGTATATAGTGGATCTGTCCTGTGTGTTGTAGTATATAGAGGATCTGTCCTGTGTGGTGTAGTATATAGAGGATCTGTCCTGTGTGGTGTAGTATATAGAGGATCTGTCCTGTGTGGTGTAGTATATAGAGGATCTGTCCTCTCTCCTGTGTGGTGTAGTGTATAGAGGATCTCTCCTGTGTGGTGTAGTATATAGAGGACCTGTCCTCTCTCCTGTGTGGTGTAGTATATAGAGGGTCTGTCCTCTCTCCTGTGTGGTGTAGTATATAGAGGGTCTGTCCTCTCTCCTGTGTGGTGTAGTATATAGAGGGTCTCTCCTGTGTGGTGTAGTATATAGAGGATCTGTCCTGTGTGGTGTAGTATATAGAGGGTCTCTCTTGTGTGGTGTAGTATATAGAGGATCTGTCCTCTCTCCTGTGTGGTGTAGTATATAGAGGATCTCTCCTGTGTGGTGTAGTATATAGAGGACCTGTCCTCTCTCCTGTATGGTGTAGTATATAGAGGGTCTGTCCTCTCTCCTGTGTGGTGTAGTATATAGAGGATCTGTCCTCTCTCCTGTGTGGTGTAGTATATAGAGGGTCTGTCCTCTCTCCTGTGTGGTGTAGTATATAGAGGGTCTGTCCTCTCTCCTGTGTGGTGTAGTATATAGAGGGTCTGTCCTCTCTCCTGTGTGGTGTAGTATATAGAGGATCTGTCCTGTGTGGTGTAGTATATAGAGGGTCTCTCCTGTGTGGTGTAGTATATAGAGGATCTGTCCTGTCTCCTATGTGGTGTAGTATATAGAGGACCTGTCCTCTCTCCTGTGTGGTGTAGTATATAGAGGGTCTGTCCTCTCTCCTGTGTGGTGTAGTATATAGAGGGTCTCTCCTGTGTGGTGTAGTATATAGAGGATCTGTCCTGTGTGGTGTAGTATATAGAGGGTCTCTCTTGTGTGGTGTAGTATATAGAGGATCTGTCCTCTCTCCTGTGTGGTGCAGTATATAGAGGATCTGTCCTCTCTCCTGTGTGGTGTAGTATATAGAGGATCTCTCCTGTGTGGTGTAGTATATAGAGGATCTGTCCTGTCTCCTATGTGGTGTAGTATATAGAGGACCTGTCCTCTCTCCTGTGTGGTGTAGTATATAGAGGGTCTGTCCTCTCTCCTGTGTGGTGTAGTATATAGAGGGTCTGTCCTCTCTCCTGTGTGGTGTAGTATATAGAGGGTCTCTCCTGTGTGGTGTAGTATATAGAGGATCTGTCCTGTGTGGTGTAGTATATAGAGGGTCTCTCTTGTGTGGTGTAGTATATAGAGGATCTGTCCTCTCTCCTGTGTGGTGTAGTATATAGAGGGTCTCTCCTGTGTGGTGTAGTATATAGAGGATCTGTCCTCTCTCCTGTGTGGTGTAGTATATAGAGGATCTCTCCTGTGTGGTGTAGTATATAGAGGATCTGTCCTCTCTCCTGTGTGGTGTAGTATATAGAGGATCTCTCCTGTGTGGTGTAGTATATAGAGGATCTGTCCTGTCTCCTATGTGGTGTAGTATATAGAGGACCTGTCCTCTCTCCTGTGTGGTGTAGTATATAGAGGGTCTGTCCTCTCTCCTGTGTGGTGTAGTATATAGAGGGTCTGTCCTCTCTCCTGTGTGGTGTAGTATATAGAGGGTCTCTCCTGTGTGGTGTAGTATATAGAGGATCTGTCCTGTGTGGTGTAGTATATAGAGGGTCTCTCTTGTGTGGTGTAGTATATAGAGGATCTGTCCTCTCTCCTGTGTGGTGTAGTATATAGAGGGTCTCTCCTGTGTGGTGTAGTATATAGAGGATCTGTCCTCTCTCCTGTGTGGTGTAGTATATAGAGGATCTCTCCTGTGTGGTGTAGTATATAGAGGATCTGTCCTCTCTCCTGTGTGGTGTAGTATATAGAGGATCTGTCCTCTCTCCTGTGTGGTGTAGTATATAGAGGGTCTCTCCTGTGTGGTGTAGTATATAGAGGATCTGTCCTCTCTCCTGTGTGGTGTAGTATATAGAGGATCTCTCCTGTGTGGTGTAGTATATATAGGATCTGTCCTCTCTCCTGTGTGGTGTAGTATATAGAGGATCTGTCCTCTCTCCTGTGTGGTGTAGTATATAGAGGATCTGTCCTCTCTCCTGTGTGGTGTAGTATATAGAGGATCTGTCCTGTGTGGTGTAGTATATTGAGGATCTGTCCTGTGTGGTGTAGTATATAGAGGACCTGTCCTCTCTCCTGTGTGGTGTAGTATATAGAGGATCTGTCCTGTGTGGTGTAGTATATAGAGGACCTGTCCTCTCTCCTGTGTGGTGTAGTATATAGAGGATCTGTCCTCTCTCCTGTGTGGTGTAGTATATAGAGGACCTGTCCTCTCTCCTGTGTGGTGTAGTATATAGAGGATCTGTCCTGTGTGGTGTAGTATATAGAGGATCTCTCCTGTGTGGTGTAGTATATAGAGGATCTGTCCTCTCTCCTGTGTGGTGTAGTATATAGAGGATCTGTCCTCTCTCCTGTGTGGTGTAGTATATAGAGGACCTGTCCTCTCTCCTGTGTGGTGTAGTATATAGAGGACCTGTCCTCTCTCCTGTGTGGTGTAGTATATAGAGGATCTGTCCTCTCTCCTGTGTGGTGTAGTATATAGAGGATCTGTCCTCTCTCCTGTGTGGTGTAGTATATAGAGGACCTGTCCTCTCTCCTGTGTGGTGTAGTATATAGAGGATCTGTCCTGTGTGGTGTAGTATATAGAGGATCTGTCCTCTCTCCTGTGTGGTGTAGTATATAGAGGACCTGTCCTCTCTCCTGTGTGGTGTAGTATATAGAGGATCTGTCCTGTGTGGTGTAGTATATAGAGGATCTGTCCTGTGTGGTGTAGTATATAGAGGATCTGTCCTGTGTGGTGTAGTATATAGAGGATCTGTCCTCTCTCCTGTGTAGTATATACAGTATTATCTTTGATCATTAATTAATTATTTTCTTTTCAGTTTTTAATTTACTTTGTTTAAGAATGCAAAATGTAACATTCTCCTCTTGCTCTTTAGACGTAATATATTGGAGAATTCGTCTGCACCATATGTTTCAGGCGAATGGTGCTCACAATGCGAAGGGAAATGTGAAATCCATTTATGTGGTAAGAACTTTTAAATTTGATGTCAAGGGCAATAACATTGAATAGATTCCTCTAGATCAGACGTTCCTGCCCCTCCTTCTCACAAACGTCTGACTGACTGCAGCAGGAATCTTCTACAACTGGAAAGGACAAGTTAAACTTTGCGCTATATTTTTAGCTAAATGTCATCTCCAGAACACTTTTTAATTTGAAATAATAGCTGTAGCCTCACACTGTGCTACACATGCACCATCTCTGGATTAGTGTTCCTTTAAAGGGATTCTACCATTAAAACCTCTTTTTTTTGTGGATAGTCTTTAGAAAGGCTATTCGTCTCTTACCTTTAGATGTGATAACCGCCACGCCGTTCCTTAGAAATACTGTTTTTTACCGGTATGTAAATTAGTTCTCTGGCAGCGATGAGGGCGGGTCCCAGTGCTGAAAATACGATGGGGGCGTCCCCACTGCTGCTCGAGAACACAATCCTGCGACGCCTCTATCTTCGGCTGGATCCTCCCCTTCTCTGTCGTCTTCCACCTACGTCACCTCCAACGCCTGCGCAGTTGGCTCTGCCAGTGAGACACCAGCAGAGCCGAGTGTGAATGCCGGCCAGCGGCCATTTTTGGGAGGCTGCTCCTGCACTGAACTACAAGAGCAACTTCCCAAAAATGGCCGCCGGCCACCATACGCAGTTGGCTCCACCAGTGTCTCACTGGCAGAGCCAACTGCGCAGGCGTCGGAGGTGACGCAGGAGGAAGACGACAGAGAAAGGGAGGATCCAGCCGAAGATAGAGGCGTCATAGGATCGTGTTCTCGAGCAGCAGTGGGGACGCCCCCATCGTATTTCCAGCGCTGGGGCCCGCCCCCATCGCTGCCAGAGAACTAATTTACATACCGGTAAAAAAACGGTATTTTTAAGGAACAGCGCGGCGGCGATCACATCTAAAAGTAAGAGACGAATAGCCTTTCTAAAGGCTATTCCGACGTCTTATCCACAAAAGAAGAGGTTTTAATGGTAGAATCCCTTTAAAGCTCTACTCTAGTGAACTGCAATAGTCAAATATTGTATCACAATGGAGCAAAGGGTGAGGCTAATAACAACAATCAGTTTGTTGCAATATTTGCTACAAACACAAATGGGGCCATGAGGGGTTATTATTAGAGATGAGCGAACAGTAAAATGTTTAAGGTTCGATATTCGTTTTGAGCAGCCTCTCAATATTCGACTACTCGAATCAAATATCGAACCCCATTATACTCTATGGGGGGAAAATGCTCATTTCAGGGGTAGGCGACATTCAATCAAATTATACTTACCAAGTCCACGAGTGAGGGTCAGGCTGGATCCTCCGAGCAGTCTTCTCCTTGCAGCTTCCCCGCGGCGTCTACCGGCTCTTCATTCACTCTGCCAGGCATCGAGCCTGGGCAGAGCCGACTGTGCATGTCCGCACTACAAGCTGACATGCGCAGTCGGCTCTGCCCAGACCCGATGCCTGGCAGAGTGAATTCAGAGCCGGAAGACGCCGCGGGGAAGCTGCACAGAGAAGACTTCTAAAGGTAGGAGAAGAACCAGCGTTGATTGGCCGACTGTATAGCATTCGGCCAATCAATGCTGGTTCTGCATCAAACTTTTTCATTCGAATAGCGAGTGGTACTCGATCGAGTACGAGTATTTCAAATACTGTAGTATTCGATTGAATACCTACTCGATCGAATACTACTCGCTCATCTCTAGTGATTATACTTTGCATAAGGGCCACTATTGAACACAATGCTTTATGGATGGGCCACTATGGGCATAGTACTGTGTGGAGGGGCCACTATATGATATTATACTTTATGGAGGGGTTAATATGTGACATACGGAGCGCACTGGCCACTATGAGACATTATACTGCCCGGAGGGTCTGCTATTTGACATTATACTGACTGCAGGGTCCATTATGGGGCATTATACTGTGAGGAAGCCACTTACAATGCGTGTAAATGGGGTATTATACTGTGTGGTGGCCAGGAAAGAGGGTGCTAAAACGTGGGAAAGGGGCACAAGTCACAATTTTTCTACGTGGCTCAGTCTTTGCTAGTTACAATCCTGCACTCCTCTATATCACCAGCAGATGTTAATGGAGAGTGAGCTTACATGTGCAGGTAACAATAGCTAGTGCTCTTATATATAACCTTGATCTTTTTCTAGATGTTTTTTCTTTTCCATTTCAGTTCCATAATCGGGAAGGAAGACAAGAAATAAATAAGAATATCTGATCCCGACTCTTGTGGTCAGAGAAATGCTGCAGACGCCTCACCATCCTAATGAAATAGATGATAATAGTTCAGTATAAAGATGAGTGCCACCGAAAATGCAAATAAATCCTGTATATCATCACTACTCACCATGGCTGTGCCCGCTTACTGACCACCCACATTAGTAATGTAATAGAAGCTTTAAAAAAATATAATAAAAAAATAAAGTAAATAAAAGTTGTAAATCTCTCCTTTCCCTAGAATACATATAAAAGTAGACAATGACTGTGATACACATACACATTAGGTATCCCTGTGTCTGACAGTGCCCGGTCTACTGAATATAGGGGATCTGCAGTGCTCCTGTTCCGTCAGGAAGGGGTTAATAGGAGCACTGCAGATCCCCTATACTCAGCCAGGCTGAATTCCAAGTGGGGGAAAAAAAAACAGTCCTCAAGCTCAGGGAAGGGGCAGACAGACAAGCAAAACACCCCCTCCCCTTCCCCAGCACCCAGCATCTACTGCACCCAAAAACTTCGACCATTTTAATTTTTGAAATTTTCCAGTAGCTGCTGCATTTCCCCCCCTCGGCTTATACTCGAGTCAATAAGTTTTCCCAGTTTCTTGTGGTAAAATTAGGGGCCTCGGCTTATATTCGGGTCGGCTTATACTCGAGTATATACGGTAACTTTATTGCCATATTAAGTGACACATGCCAGTTTTGAAAAATGGAATTTTGGGTTTGAAAATTTGAGGAAATTAATGGGTTTTCCCATGAAAGACTTTTATGGCATAAATATAGGATAGGCTGTAAATTTCTGATAGATGTGGGTCCCAACTCTGAGACCAGACCTATTTCTAAAATGAGTCCCCCAGTCTCTGTGCCGCACTTCTTCCCCAGCTATATCCTTACTGAGAAGACTTTCAGCTATAACTGAGCTGTATGGAAACAACGTAACGAAGAGTGCAGGTCATAGAGGTGCCCTTTGGCCGCCTCCTTCATAGGCCTTTGATCTCTGTAGAGCTCACAATGTACATTTTTCCCTATCAGTATGTCTTTGGAATATGGGATGGAAATCCATGCAAACACGGGGAGAACATACAAACTCTTTGCAGATGGTTTTATGTCCTTGGCGGGATTTGAACACCAGGACACCAACGCTGCAAGGCTGCAGTGCTAACCACTGAGCCACCGTGTGGCCCCCTCCTTTGATCTCTTATTCCTCACATGCCACTTGTCCTGTTTGCAGCTCAGCCCCAATTCATGACCTGAAATACCGAGCGCAGCCATTATACAACATACTAGATGTGCTAGAAAACGATTGAAGATGCCGTAGGGTTCGTCTTTTCCACTCTGTACTGCTCCGAAAACACAATGTAGCTGGTCAGGTCCAGATATGTTTGCCAGGAGATGACTAGGTTTTCAAAGCAACATGGTTGCAGATTGATACCCAACCAATTAACTATATAACCTATAACATTTTACCGACTATATTTGGCAGGTCAGCCAAAAATTACTCTATTTGCTCTCAGCAGTGGGACTCAAAACCATCCTTCATACTTGACCCCACACTGGTATAGGTTCTTACATAGTGAGCAAGTTGGAAAAAAAAGACTTATGTCCATCAAGTTCAACCAGAGGATGGAAATTTGAATGACTGAAAGAAATAAGTATTCTATACATTTCCATAAGATTCCAAGTCATTTTACTGTAAAAAGCCATATAATACTTTTTTCACAGACTGCTATGACCAACTCCTGGGTAGGCTATTCCACAGATTCACAGACCTTACGATGCAGAATCTTGGTCACCTTTGAAGATTAAATCTGTCTTTTCTAGAGGCAGTGTCCACTTCACTGTTCTACTCAAGCTGAATCTGCAGGAAAGTGTATTTTGTAATGAAAATGGACTGAGTAGAGACCCATTTTTCCTTCTTTTTAACTTAAAAATCAATAAAAAACACAGCAAAAACATAAACATACAAAAGGATATGAATAAGTAGTATTCATTCTTCCAATAAGCCGTACACATCTGTTCCAATTATCCCAATGCTAATACTTTCTGTGTCTGGGATTTAAAAAAAAATAAATAAATAAGATAGAAATAAGATGTGAAAATAAAAAATAATTGAGTGTAGCCAATGTATTCTGGACAGCTTACATATTCTATTTTCACCATCTGCAGGGCATTCACATCTGGGAAAACTAATCATTACTATACCGCTTGATAAATTGGGATAAAAAAAAAAATCTAAATAAAAAATAATCCTACTAATGAAAGTTTGTGTGTTTGGATGTTTGTTTCTCAATCACGCCTAAACGGCCGAATGGATTGGCCTGAAATTTCGCACATACATAGCTTGGCTCCCAGATTGAAACATAGGCTACTTTCCATCCCCGTAGATCACTGGACTTCACAGGCGCTAACGCCGATGTTCGCTTTGGGGTCCGCTTAAGGACCTGAGATTACGTCATCCCAGGTCCTTGAGATGCTCCCCGGTTGGATGGCGCGACTGTGTGAGCGGAGCTATCGTCCGGCCTGCAAGCAGAATAAGATGGCGTCGCTCAAACCTCCGGAGCGTCCCAACGAAGCGGCCATGATGTGGAGCCGCGAGAAGTTCATTGGCTGTGCCAGCGGTATGCGCAGGGTGGAAAGGGCACGTGGGTTGCAGGGGAAAATGCCAGGGGAGTTTGTGAAGGGTGGGGGGTGCCGGGCAGGGTGGGGGGGGGGTTCGTTGGGTGCTGCAGGAGGGGGGTGCCAAGGAGTGGGGGCCGCAGGAGGGGGGTTGGGATGGGACCATGGAGGGAGGCCCGGGGGGGCCGCGGGAGATATGGGGAGGGTCACGGGAGGAAGGGTGGCATCGGAGGGGGGTGCCACGGGATAGGAGGTTGGGGGCCGGAGGCACGCGAGACAGAGGGGGGCCGGGGGCACCAAGGGAAGCAGAGGCATAGGCACGGGGGAGGAAGGGGGCAGGTGCGGGGATGAGAGGGGGAAGCCAGGAGCAGATGGTAGGTATTGAGGCCAAGGGGCAAGAGAGGCAGGGGTGTGCAAGGGAGATCGCGGGGGAACACGGCGGATCATAACCAACACAGCTTGGCTAAATAGAAGCGGCTTAGCGCCAACGCCAGCCCGCAGACGAAGTCTTGGGCAGATGCTAGTAGTAATAATAATAATAATAATAATAATAATAATAATAATAATAATAATATATAAATAAATAAAATGCTGCTCAGATGGTGGGAATAACATTACTCTCGCCTATAGGTAAGTATAAAGTTTTTTGTTGTGTTTTTTAAATGTACAGACAAAAAAAATTAAGGTAGGACTTTTGGGACACTAAACCATAAGGAACTGTGGCTGGCTAAGTGCCGCAAGTAGCCGTGACAGGTTCCCTTTTAGTATTGTATAACACAGATTTTTGCTATATACCATACAAGTAGCTGAAGGTTTTTTAACCCCTTCCCGACACCCGCCGTACTGGTATGGGAGATGCTGGGTGTTTAACGTGCCATAACCGCCGGGTTTCTACTGTTTTATACAGTAGACACACAGCACTAATGCCCCTGGTTGGTGCCCACACCGTCAGTGGCATTAACCCCTCTGGCGCCTTGAGGCGCCATTTTCCTGGTGGTACGTGGAAGTCGCACATTTTCCCTGTGATCGTCGGCACCCGGAGTAAGCCCCGGGCCGGCGTCATGCTGCCATGAGAGTCGGGAGTCTTGTGAAGGCTCCCCGGCCTGTCATTCTATTTCTTCTATTGTAGGCTACACAATAGAAGCTCCGGTATTTTGCATTGCATTAGTGATCAGACCCCTGGGGTTCAAGACTAGTGTTGAGCGAATAGTAGGAATCCTCAATACAAAACCCGGGAACTTACAACCTTATATTTATTCTACCCGTGTTTCTCCGAAAACAAGACAGGGTCTTATATTATTTTTTGCTCCAAAAGTTGGGTTAGGGCTTATTTTCATGGGATGTCTTATTTTTTTTCATGAATAACAATTCACTACCCACACCCCCTTAGACCCAAAATAATTAGTCTGCAAGTGCCAATGGCTCTCACACACAGATCTGAGTCACTGTCAGGTTTCTTGTCATTGCATCGGTGTCCCACTGCAGCCAAGTTTAGCGAATAATAATAATAACAAATTTTATTTCTATAGCGCCAACATATTCCGCAGCGCTGTACAATTTGTAGGGTTCAAATACAGACAGAAAGATACATTACAAAGAAAGTCATTTCACACAATGGGGCTGAGTGCCCTGTTCACAAGAGCTTACAATCTATGAGGTAGAGGGGGTGACACAAGAGGTAGCAGGGGCAGCATTGCTTATACAGGGGTCAGACACGTCTGTAATAGAGGTGACTGTCATTACACAAACATAAAACTTTATGAGCCATCACCAGTCGTGTCCTGTAACATGTGGATGGAGCTTGGACAGATAAAGTTATCCTGAGATGACATCATATCATGTGGGGTAATGTGGGAGCGGGGACAGAGGAGGGTTAAGGGTTTACGTTAGAAATTGTGATAGGCCTGTCTGATAAGATGCATCTTTAGTTTGCGTTTGAAACTGTAGAAATAGGGAGTTAATCTGATTGTCCGGGGTAGAGCATTCCAGAGAAGTGGTGCACCTCAGGAGAAGTCTTGTATACGAGCGTGGGAGGTTCTGATAATAGAGGATGTAAGTGTTAGGTCATTGAGTGAACGGAGAGCACGGGTTGGGCGGTAGACAGAGATGAGGGAGGAAATGTAGGGAGGTGCGGCATTATGGAGAGCCTTGTGGATGAGGGGGATAACTTTATATTTTATTCTATAATGAATAGGCAGCCAATGTAGCGACTGGCACAGACCGGAGGCATCGCTGTAGCGTCTAGCCTGATAGATGAGCCTGGCCGCTGCATTCAGAATAGATAGTAGAGGAGAAAGTTTAGTGAGGGAATCACTCCCCCTGGTGACCGGAGGCAGCCACAACAGAGTGATGCCAGCAGGACTACCTGATTTGTGTGTATGAGCCGACACAACCGGTATGCAACCTTAATTTTAATTTTTTTAATTTTTTTTCAATATAGATTATATATACCAGTGTAGCACCCCATTTACACACTCTATAATGTCCCATAGCAGCCCATCCACACAGTATAATGTCCCACCGTAGTCCTTATACACAGTATTATGCCCCATTGTGGACCACCCATGAACAATTTTTATACTCTGGGGTCTTTTCAGACCCCTGAGTATAATGATCTGAGACCCAGGGGAGGATATAAACATAAAAAACACTGTTACTTACATCTCTCAGGCTCCGGCACACTCCCTTCTGTTTTCAGCTTTCTTCAATGTTGGTACAGATGTCACATAAGCCAGGCCGACGTTGCAACACATAATGACACTGACTTCACCCACGTGACATCTGGGATGTCATCAAATAAGCCTGAAGCATTGCCAAAGCACAGGAGAGGTGAGTAACAGTGTTTTTTATGTTCTCTCACCTCCCCTGGCTCTCCGATCATATACTCGGGGGTCTGAAAATCCCCCCCCCCCCCCAAGTATAATGAAAGCAAAGTTTGTTGGAGTTCACAGACTCACAGCCTCACTTACTGATCCCGGGTAATGCTCACAGCTGCCTCCGCTTCCCAGGTGACTGTGAGAAGGAGCAAGGATCAGTAAGTAAGTAGGGCCCGTTACCTGCTAGAGTTACTCCAGAAAGTAATGGCCTATTAAGAAAAAAAAAAACATCAGGGGCCCGCCTAATGGGCCATGCTATGAAATCTACTGGTCTGTGCTACAGCAGACCTGTAGTTCACTCCTATAAGGTCTACTGATCCCTGTTATGAGGTCTACTAGTCTGTGCTACAATAGGAGACCTGTCATTCACTCTCTTATTGGTCCATACTATGAAATTTCCCCAAGGTGGGACTATTAAAGAATTATCTTATCTTATGAGGTCTACTCGTCCATGTTATGAGATCTACTCTCGTCCCTGCTATGATGTCTACTGGTCTATCCTATTCGGCCACCACTGTATCAAAGTAATGTTAAAACAGAAATAAATTTGCTTTTTCTAAACATAAAGGTTTTTGGCAGTGGCATAACTAGGAATGGTGGGGCCCCGTGGCAAACTTTTGACATGGTGCCCGGGCCCTCCCCCAACCGACACCGACGTCGAAGACCTCAACCGGCACCCTTCTCCGCACTCTATTATGTCCCTTAGTGACCCCTGCACACAGTATTATGTCCCTTAGTGACCCCTGCACACAGTATTATCCCTCATAGTGGCCTCTGAACACAGTATTATGCCCCATAGTGGCCTCTGAACACAGTATTATGCCCCATAGTGGCCCCTGCACACAGTATTATGTCCCTTACTGGCCCCTGCACACAGTATTATCCCCCATATTGGCCCCTGCACACAGTATTATCCCCCATAGTGGCCCCTGCACACAGTATTATCCCCAATAGTGGCCCCTGTATACAGTATTATACCCCATAGTGGACACCCATAAACAATTATTATACTCTGGGGCTTTTCAGACCCCAGAGTATAATAAACGGAGACCTGGGGGAATAAAAACATAAAAAATTACTGTTTCTTACCTTTCCCCGGCTCCTACGCTGTCTTCTCTGCTGCCGTCCTTCTGAAATGACGTCAGAAGTCACATGACCCAGACCGGGTTCATGTGACATCAGACAACTAGGAAGGAGGCCTGGCAGGATCGTGGAGAGGTAAGTAACAGTGTTTGTTATGTTCCCTTACCTCTCCCGGGCCTCCGATCATTATACTCAGGGGTCTGCAAAGACCCCCGAGTATAATGATAGTATTTGTGGGGCCCGCAGTGTCACTTACCGATCCTGGCCCACCCAGGATCGGCAAGTAAATAGGGCCCGTAACAGCCTATAAAAAATAAAAAAAAACGCAGTGGTAGCGGCTGTCACTGGGCCCCCTGATGGCCCGGGCCCTGTGGCAGCCACCTCCGCTGCCTCTACGGTACTTACGCCCCTGGTTTTTGGCAAAACCCCATATTCAGACCTGTATCACTTTGGCTTATCATCTGCCCTTTGTCAAGTCAAGAACAGAATGTCACCCAATGTGGCCACCTCAGTTGTGGTGAATACATTGCAGAACACTCCGATCTACTTGTGGTTTACATTGTGCAACGTGAATGTAACAATTGAATGGAACTGAAGGTAAAAAGGTCAACTTCCTGGAATCTGTATCGGCAGCCAATCGCTTTGTGCCTCGTCTTTTTCCCTTCAGGCTTTAATCCCAGTTGGTTCCAGTTCTCGTCATCTTTGTGATAAATTTTTTGGTGAAACTACATGTATCCTGAAAGCAAGAGAGGACAACATCTGCAATGTTCTCGAGCAATGCAATATTTATGGTGGTTTTCCGATGTGCAATGCTTCACCAGTCGGAGGCACAAGTAAGTAGTAGATACCAACGAACGTTGGAAAATATAGGATAGAATTTTAATGTTATTGAGAGTCATGTATGTTTTATAACTACATTTGGTATAAGGAAAACGTTTGTTTTTGTACCGTGTTAGCCAGTGGGTAGGAAATATAAAAAACAAAAAACTTGAGGGTCTTCAGTAGTTATACCTTTTTTAATGGCTAACTAATAATGATGACAGATTACAAGCTTTCGAGGCTCTCGGCTTCTTCCTCAGGCAAATTTAAAAACAATTTCGGAAGGATGTGTATTTATGTACAGAGGGACACATAGGAATAGAATTTTAGGAGGGAGGGTGGAAGAAGTTTATTGGTTAGAGATGAGTGAGTACTATTCGAAACGGTAGTACACTACCATAGGAATGAATGGACGCTGACAACAGACAACCGGGGCCGGTGTCCTGCCGCTTAAACCCTTGCACGCCGGACACTCCCATTCATTCCTATGGGAGCGTGCTATTCGAAATTACCATTTCGAATAGTACTCACTCATCTCTATTATTGGTTATTGGTACATACAAGTAAACAATTCATCAGTTCGCAATGTTCTTATCAGTTCAAAGAGTCGTCTTTTATGGTTGTTTCAGTTCATTGATTTCTGTAGGATTCCATGAACCCATGTGATAGATTGATCCTGCCCTCACATCATGACCACCGACAAGATAGCAAATTCTAACAGGGAATATAAAATCCCAGCTACTTTCACCTGTAACACACCTAATGTAGTGTATTTAACCCCTTCCCGACATGCGCCGTAATAGTACGGCGCAAGTCGGGTCTGTAACTATGGCGACCGCCCAGGAGCCGGGCGGCCGCCATAGCCGCTGGGTGTCTACTGCTTTAAGCAGTAGACAACCAGCTCTAATGCCTCTAATCGGTCCCCGGACCGATCGGAGGCATTAACCCCTCTGGCGCCACGAGCAAAGGCGCCGGAGGCACCATTTTCCTGGGCGCCGCCATTTTTCCAGTGATCCCCATGCTCCAGGGCCGAAGTCACGTTGGCATGACAGCTGGGAGCCTTTACAAGGCTCCCAGGCTTGTCTGCAAATTCTCTCTTTTGCAGGCTGGTCTATGCAGCCTGCAAAAGAAAGGATGATTTTTTTGCAATGCATTGCAATGCATTAGCATTGTAATGCATTGCATTAGTGATCAGACCCCCTGGGGTTCAACACCCCTAGGGGGTCTAATAAATGCAAAAAAAAAAAGTTAAAAAAAATTCAAATCACCCCCCTTTCCCTAGAACACATATAAAAGTAGTTAAAACTGTGAAACACATACATGTTAGTTATCACGGTGTCTGAAATCGCCCGCTCTACAAATCTATAAAAATATTTTTCCTGTTCGGTAAACGCCGTAGCAGGAAAAATAGTCAAAAGTGCCAAACCGCCGTTTTTTCACTGTTTTGATTCTGATAAAAATTTGAATAAAAAGTGATCAAAGCAATAGCATTTCCCAAAAATGGTAGAACTAAAAAGTACACCCGGCCCCGCAAAAAAAGACGCCCTATGCATCCCCGTAAACTTACGTATAAAAAAGTTACGACTGTCGGAATATGGTGACCTTTAGAAAAAAAAAATTTATCACAGTTTTGGATTTTTTTTAAGGGGTCAAAATGTAAATAAAACCATATAAATTTGGTATTCTTGGAACCGTATCGAAACACAGAATACAGGGGACATGTCATTTTGGCTGCACAGTGAACGCCGTAAAACCAAAGCCCGTAAGAAAGTCGCAGAAATGCATTTTTTTCTTCAAATCCACCCCATTCTGAATTTTTTTCCTGCTTCCCAGTACATTATATAGAATAATTAATGGTGGCATCATGAAGAAAAATTTGTCCTTCAGAAATAAAAAAAGTTATGGGGTTTAGAAGGAGGGGAGTCAAAAACGAAAATCAAAAAATGCCATCGGCGGGAAGGGGTTAATAATATGCACCAAGTGTTCCACTGAAAACTTGTATGTTGGAGAGACTGGTCAGAAGCTTAGAATGCGGATGTACTCACATCGCCATACAATTAGAGAACAAAGAATGGACCTTCCCGTGTCAAAACATTTCTGCAATGAAGATCATAATATCAGCAATGACATGAAAATTTTGGTTTTAAGAGGGAATTTTAACCCCTTCCCGCCGATGGCACTTTTTGACTTCCTGACCAAGCTCGATTTTTCAAAACGGACATGTGTCACTTTATGTGGCAATAACTTTGGAACGCTTTAACTTACCAAAGTAATTTTGAAATTGTTTTTTCGTAACACATTGTACTTCATGTTAGTAGTAAATTTTGGTTGATATGTTTTGTGTTTAATTATGAAAAAATTGGAAATTTGGTGGAAATTTTGAAAAATATGCATTTTATAAAATTTGAAATGATGTGCATTGCATACAGAAAGTCAGACCGCCAAAATTATATCCTAAATCTAATGTCCCAGATCTCTGCTTTATGTCGGCATCAAACTTTAGTCACCCTTTTATTTTTTACGGACATTAGAAGATTTAAAAGTGAAACAGCAATATTCAAAATTTTCAAGAAATTTCCAAAACCCATTTTTTAAAGGACTAATCCAGTTATGAAGGGGTTTTGAAAGACCCTTGTATTAAAGCCCCCATAAATCACCCCATTTTCAAAACTGCACCCCTTAAATAAGCCAAAACAACATATACCTAGTAATTTAACCCTATAAGTGCTTAACAGGAATTAATACAAAATGGAGGTGAAATTTTCAAATTTTATTTTATTTTACTAATATTTTCGTTTAGCCCTAGAATTTGCACATTCACAAGGGGTTAAAGGAGAAAACGCATACCACAATTTGTTAGGCAAGTTCTCCCGACTACCACAGTACCCCACTTGTGGGTGTAAACTAATATATGGACGCACAGCGAGACGCAGAAGGGAAGGCGCGCCAAGGAGCTTTTAGAGGGCAGATCTGGCTGTGATCAGTTTCAGGAACCATGTCGCATTTACAAAGCCCTTGAGGTGTCAAAACAGTGGAAACCTCTAGAAAGTGACCCCATTTTGAAAACCGCACCCCTCAAAGAATTTATCAAGTGATGTAGTGAGCATTAGTAACCCCGAAGTGAATGTGTAAGCTGTGCGGAGTAAATTGGGTACACCAAATCCCATTCTATTTTCCCACTAGCTCCTATGACACGGATGGGGAAGAGGGGCATTCTGGGGGATCAGCACTGGTGTATTATCTCTCATAAGCTCTAAATATGGGGGGTCCCCTGAAAACGCTCGCACCGCTTACACATTTCCTTCTAGTCGCAGCCACTTATGTCCTAATGATTTGGCGACTTTTGGGGTTTTTGTCTTCACATTGTACAAGGTAGATTTTTATTTTTATTTTCTGGCAATGTGGCCATATGAGGGCTTGGTGTTTGTGGCATTAGATGTACTTTTCAATGCCACCATTTTGGGGCCTGTAACTTATTGACTATATTTTATTAACTCTTTATGGGTGGGATGTAAAAGGAAACATCAATTCTGGCATTGCTTTTTAGCATTTACTTTTTTTCCCCGTGCAGCGTACAGCAAAAATAACATATTACCTTTATTCTGCGGGTCGGCACGGTTACGGCAATACCTCATTTATATGATTTTTTAATGCTTTGCTATTTGTGCAGAATAAAATTCAATTTAGGGAAAAAAATCTACTATTTTTGCATCGCCATCTTCTGAAAGGCATAACATTTTTATTTTTCGCTAGACAGAGCTGGTTGAGGGCTTATTTTTTGCGGTATGACCTCTTCTTTTAATTGGTACCATTTTGGTTTTCATCTAACTATTTGATTACTTTTTATTGAACATTTTGTAAGGGAAAGGTGGTGAATAATCATTATTTTGTGCGGTTTTCTACGGGTTTTTTTTACGCCGTTCGCCGTTCGGGTTAAATAATGTTTTAATTTTATTGTTCAGGTTATTACGGACGCGGCGATACTAAATATGTAATTTTTTTTCTTTTTTTCTTTATTTTACATAATAAAACATTTTATATGGGGAAATAGGGATTTTTGGGGCTTTATTTATTTCTAATTTATTTTAAACTTTTTTATTTTTACTTTTTTTTCACTTTTTTTTCTGTCCCCATGGGGGATTGAAGCAGTGATCAGCTGATCACTGCTTCAATAGAGATACGCTGCAATACACGTGTTACACGTGTATTGCATTGTATAGGAAGCTGTGAGCCTGTGTAAACGCACAGGCTGACAGCTTCATTTACGGCAGGGTCAGCCAGGCGCGAGGAGGGGGTAAGTGAAGGGGCAGACCCAGGGTCACTGATCAGACTCTGGGCTGCCCCCTACAAACACTGGCACCCCCCGAAACCGGCGTGGGGGATGCCGATCGCCTCCATATTATGTTGAAACCCTGGAGGTGCCGGTGGTCATGTTGACCGCCGGCATCTCAGGGGTTAACACCCGCGATCGGACCCGGTTCCCGCGGGTGTTACGGGGCATTGTCAGCCGTGTATTACGGCTGACACCCGCAGTGCATGGTGCGCACACAGTTTCTGTGTGCGCACCATGCATCCGCAGTAATAGTACGGCGGTTTGCGGGAAGCCCTTCCCTGCAGCGCCGTACTATTACGGCACATGTCGGGAAGGGGTTAAATCAAGGAAAGAGAGAAGGATTTAGGAGTACAAGCTGATGACTTTGTTTCATAGGAAGGGATTAATCTCTCACATGGGTTCATGGCATCTTACAGAAATCACTGAACTGAGACAGCCATAAAAGATGAATCTTTGAACTGATAAGAACACTGCAAACAGATGAATTGTTTACTTATGTACCAATAACCAATAACCTTCTTCCACCTCCCTCCTAAAATTCTATTCCTAAGTGTCCCTCTGTGCATAAATATGTATCCTTCAGAAATGGTTTTCAAATTTACCTGAGGAAGAAGCCGAGAGCTTCGAAAGCTTGTAATCTGTCATCATTAGTTAGCCAACAAAAAGGTATCAACTACTGAAGACTCAAGTTTTTTGTTTTTTATATCTAAATTTGGAAATTCATATTTTAAGTATATGTTACAAATCTTCTTATATTTTGGAAAAAATGATGGTGTACATGGATATGACTTGTCTTATTTGTATCATTTTATGTGGGAATAACTTTGCAACAATTAAACTAACCGAAGAGATATAAGACAAATGATACTTCATGTTAGTGGTGTTATTTGGTTAAAGTTTGAAAAATATATAATTTTCGAAATATGAAATTTTATAGTTTTCGGACATAGACCACATATGATTTACCTTATCCCTGCTTTATGTTGACATCATCTTTTAATTACACTTAGATTTATTTTAGATTTTACAACAGCAATTTTTTTATAAATGTATAAGAAAATTTCCCAAAGATATTTGGGAAAGCATTTTGTGGAAATTAAAAGGAAATGGAGGTGAAATTTAGAGTTGATTTTGCTGGAATAGTTTTCAGGTGCCATGATGCAGTGGTAGAGCCCTTGAGGTACCAGAAAATTGCAAACCCACATTGAATGACCCCATTTTAGAAACTTGACCCCTCGAGGAATTTATTAATGGGTACAGTGAACATTTTGATTCCAAAGCTGTTTTACATTGAGATATAAGACTAAAAAAAAATAAGCACGTGACCCTAAATTTGACCTTGTGGCTGGGGCACTGCCTGGCGGAAATGCTGCCCCCAAAAAGTGGTGTTTTACAATCACAGCAAAGTGGATGGTATTCTGGCAAATCCTATGCCCACATTGCGGCAAAATATGAAGTACAGACATGCAGCGATTTCTAAAACAGTTGCGATTTTGAAAACTGCACCATGTCAGATGCCAGAGGTTTCCCTATAGATATAATTGAAGCTGAAAATCCACAAAGGAAACCTCTGTGCAGGAAGAACAGTTGCTGCCGCGGCTTTTCCCGCAGAGCTTTTTTTGCTGCTAGATGCCACGTGAAGCATTAGCCTAAAAGAGGTACCACACAAAGGAACGAAGCAACCCCAACATCCACACAAACAACTGCTACTACGTGTCACTTACAGTAGACAACACATTGGTATATCCAGATCACACCTTCACCCTCTGGCCACACACAGTGAACCTGGTGTACAAAAGGTAACACAGCTAAGGGCTCGGTCACATCTGCGCCCCGGGTCTCCGTTATGCAGTTTCCGTTTCCTGCCCGAAACTGGACAGGAGACAGAAACCTGCAATCACTTTTCAAACCTATTCATTTGATCTGATGAATGGGTTTGATGAAAGGGGTCCTTTCCATGACCAATTTTGTAGGAACTCTAACCCAACCCACTTTTGGAAGCTTTCCACCTGTGTCCCCATTTTGAAAACTGCATCCCTCAAAGCATTATCAAGGAACATAGTGAGCTTTAGTTTTACATATTTTAATACACAGCAGATGGTGAAAATTGAATATGAACCTAGGTTACACCAGATTCCCACTATTTTCCCATTAGCTTCTTGGGTTGGGTGCTGTGTCTTTCCTTATAAACTAAACCTAGGATGTGTTTTTTTATTTTTATATTTTCACTTAATAAAACATTTTATATAGTAATGGGGTATTTTTTGGTATGGTTATTTATTTATTTTACATATGAATTGTTCTAAAAACATTTTTATAGAATTTTTACAATATAGAAGTATTAGGGGAGCCAAGTCAAAATAGGGTCAAAACCCGCCTGCCACAATGTCACGGTCACGGCTTCCTCCACCCCAGAGTCGGCTCAATTGAATGGGCCGACACCGGAGGTTGCGGCTGCCAGGCGGAAGCTGCGGCTCAGCGAGCCACGGAATCCGCCTGAAGAAAGGGCAGCTCGCTTCTTTTTTTCCGCTATCGGCAGTTGCCAATAGCGGAAAAAAGAACGCTAGTGGTCTCCATAGACCACCATTGTAAAGGGGCGGATTATGATGTGGATTCCGCTGTCAAAATCTGCCCCTTTGGCCCCGTGTGAACTATCTCTTAGAAGGTATAACAGCTATCAGCAAATAAATATATGCATAGGCTTACAGCCTTCAATAATTAAATCTGCCGGAGGCAGTATCTAGGGCGGATTCGGCTTTAGTCATCATGCCTTAAGTTCACCATCAATTTGGCATGGGTGTGGAGGGGGAAGGTACAAACAACTTTATCATTTTTTACCACTTTCCCAAAAAAGGGTCGTAGCATTGCTATACAGGGATAGAGGCCATCAACTCCGTCATATTTATTATTATTTATACCAGAAAACTGCATGCAAAATCTGCAACATTGTTTATGTCCAATGGATGAAAATCAGTCCTTAGACATCTGTCAGACACACAGGTGCATGGCTCCTAACAATGCAGGTATCTGGTTACTGCGCTGTGAGTGTTATGAGCCTTGCATAGTCTATGGGGTCCATGTGCTTTCTTAGCTAACCATTTTCTGATGTGTTTGGTATTCTGTTCAGGGGTCCCCAAGCAGACTCCCCGAAGGGAATACAGAACACAGATATGAACCGGGCCTATGCAGACTAGGATACCTTTTGCCAACTTTTGAAGGAATTATTGTCCTCCAAATAAAAGCATCCGCTGTCCTGTCAACTGGACACTCAATTTTCTAGTTCTTTGGTTGGTAATGGTTTTACACAGATCCTTTGTGGACTTCAGTTAATCGAGGGATCTGTGAAAACGGGCTGATATATATGACAATAGATATTAGTCAATGGAAGGGTCACAAAAAAAACTGGTGCATGAATGGATCCATTTTACAGATTTATGTAGGGATCTAGTTTAACGTGGGTTATGACGCTGGAGATGATGGAGTACTTAAATGTAACAATTCTGTCCAGTTACAGGGCGGCATCATTCGCGTGAAAGAAGAGCTTAATATTACTTACAGTCGCAAAGTTGAAAGAATAAATGTGGATCTACCAGCTGCAAACATGGAGACGTCGGTAAGTTATCATAGTGATTATTATTGTAATAGTGTCCACTGATCTAAAGGTAATAACATTTTTCATTTCACCGTTCTATCTTAGCCATTAGGAGTTGTTGGGAGCACAGGCTGCATGAGGGAATGCCACATAGTCAACAGGCTCTGGACTAGAGATGAGCGAACAGTGTTCTATCGAACACATGTTCGATCGGATATCAGGGTGTTCGCCATGTTCGAATCGAATCGAACACCGCGTGGTAAAGTGCGCCAAAATTCGATTCCCCTCCCACCTCCCCTGCGCTGTTATTGGTGCAAAAAAGGACAGGAACTACGACACTGGGGGCATTGAAAAAAATTGGAAAAAGTCATTGGCTGCCGAAATCAGGTGACCTCCATTTTAGACGAATAGTGGATTTCAAATCCGGGTCATATGAGAATGTGAACTTTGTGACTATGAAACAGGGATAGCTGTACAGGCAGGGATAGCTAGGGATAACCTTTATTTAGGGGGGAATGTTATTAAAAATAACTTTTTGGGGCTCTATCGGGTGTGTAATTGTGATTTTTGTGAGATAAACTTTTTCCCATAGGGATGCATTGGCCAGCGCTGATTGGCCGAATTCCGTACTCTGGCCAATCAGTGCTGGCCAATGCATTCTATTAGCTTGATGAAGCAGAGTGTGCACAAGGGTTCAAGCGCACCCTCGGCTCTGATGTAGCAGAGCCGAGGCTGCACAAGGGTTCAAGCGCACCCTCGGCTCTGATGTAGCAGAGCTGAGGCTGCACAAGGGTTCAAGCGCACCCTCGGCTCTGATGTAGGAGAGCCGAGGGTGCACTTGAACCCTTGTGCACCCTCGGCTCTGCTACATCAGAGCCGAGGGTGCGCTTGAACCCTTGTGCACACTCTGCTTCATCAAGCTAATAGAATGCATTGGCCAGCGCTGATTGGCCAATGCATTCTATTAGCCCGATGAAGTAGAGCTGAATGTGTGTGCTAAGCACACACATTCAGCTCTACTTCATCGGGCTAATAGAATGCATTGGCCAGCGCTGATTGGCCAGAGTACGGAATTCGGCCAATCAGCGCTGGCTCTGCTGGAGGAGGCGGAGTCTAAGATCGCTCCACACCAGTCTCCATTCAGGTCCGACCTTAGACTCCGCCTCCTCCAGCAGAGCCAGCGCTGATTGGCCGAATTCCGTACTCTGGCCAATCAGCACTGGCTAATGCATTGTATTTGCGTGATGAAGCAGTGCTGAATGTGTGTGCTTAACACACACATTCAGCTCTACTTCATCGGGCTAATAGAATGCATTGGCCAATCAGCGCTGGCCAATGCATTCTATTAGCGTGAACTGAGTTTGCACAGGGGTTCTAGTGCACCCTCGGCTCTGCTACATCAGATTGCTACATCTGATGTAGCAGTGCCGAGTGTGCATCAGATGTGTAGTTGAGCAAAACTGACTCAGCACTGCTAAGTCTCTGCATTCGCATAGGAATGCATTGGCCAGCCTTCGGCCAATCAGCGCTGGCTCTGCCGGAGGAGGCGGAGTCTAAGGTCGGACCTGAATGGAGACTGGTGTGGAGCGATCTTAGACTCCGCCTCCTCCAGCAGAGCCAGCGCTGATTGGTCGAGTTCCGTACTCTGGCCAATCAGCACTGGCCAATGCATTTCTATGGGGAAAAGTTAGCTTGCGAAAATCGCAAACTGACAGGGATTTCCATGAAATAAAGTGACTTTTATGCCCCCAGACATGCTTCCCCTGCTGTCCCAGTGTCATTCCAGGGTGTTGGTATCATTTCCTGTGGTGTCATAGTGGACTTGGTGACCCTCCAGACACGAATTTGGGTTTCCCCCTTAATGAGTTTATGTTCCCCATAGACTATAATGGGGTTCGAAACCCATTCGAACACTCGAACAGTGAGCGGCTGTTCGAATCGAATTTCGAACCTCGAACATTTTAGTGTTCGCTCATCTCTACTCTGGACAGCCCAGGTAGACCACCAGTGGAGAGGATCATCTGATCCTGAAGTAGGACTAGATTCCAGAGTTTCCTGATCCACCCTACAGATGTAGGTGGCACCTCCTTTACATACCTCTGTCTCAGCCCAGTCCATTCCCATGCACTTAAGCAGAAGGAAGCATCCATTACATGTCCTGCCATTGGCAGCCACTGTCTTCTACATTTAGAGTGGTGTCATAAATGAGAAATCTGGACTACTAAAAACTGGAAGAATATCATCTTTTGCAACGATTCCAGGTTCTGTTTGAGGATCTGACAATGTTTGGATAGAGGCCTCATGGTGAGTGCCTCAATCGTGCTTTGGAGTGAGACACGGCTCCAAATCTGGAGAGATCGGGGTAGGATAGGACGACAGCGTCACCAACCTATAAATATTCATGGTCTAAAGGACCTCATTATCCCCCTTTTCATGGGTATATTTTTATTATTTTTAAATGTCAGTGAATATATTAAAGATATTATATAACTGATGATGCAACTGTTACTGACAAATTTGGTGGCCTCTTCAAAGGATTAGAGGAGGCAACAAATTTCCATTATAAACCTCCAACGACAGGGTTCAAAGAAATACATTGTCCCCGTGGTCCCTGTGCTTGTGGTAATTATTCACAAGAAGCCTGAGATCTGTCCCTGCCCTTTCTTTGCTTTCTTATGCACAAAATGGTTCCTTTTTGTATATAATCTTATATAGTACCTATAACACCACTCAATGACCTCTCCACCCACAATCCTTCTGATAACACTAGGGATGATGTATGACCTAGGTGGAAAAGCCCATCATGTGATGTACCTTCTTGCTGCTTCTTTCTGATGTTTCATATGGCGATGGCCACTGTTCAAAATGAATTGCAAAAGTTTTGGTCTCGTTAGAGACCAAATTTAGAATTTGTTTCTCTAGGATGCGGTTGGGTTGCCCATCTCTAGTAGATATCAGGTCAGGTGTTTTTTTTATTGTTTGGCCTGTTCTCATGAACCCCTTAAGAAATGAAGTTGTGTACTGGTAGCAATGAGTTGGTGGAGCAGAAGAAACGGTAGTTTAGGAAGCCTTTTACAATCTTAGTCTCAAAAATATAACCGCAACCATCAACTGTTCTGACAACCCTATGCTCTGCTGGCTAGGATGCTGGTATTCTAATCCCTTCTGTTATAGGTCTTAGATTCTGGGGCTTGCCTTGTATGAGGGTGCTCGTTCTATGACACATCATTTGATTGGCCTCATTAAAAAAAATTATTGAATACTGTAAGTTTTTTCTCGTAATACAGGGGTGTCTGGTTTAGAATAGGGCATTCTCAGCTAACATAAAGCACTACTTCACTGGGGATCTCCATTACATAGAAAGTATAGCAGAAAGTTACAAACAGTCTCTCTCTGGAGGACCCAGAACTACAAAGATTTACAGTATATACAGATATGAGTTCTGACCGACTAGAGAGAATGTGAACATTTAATATTCTTTCCATTTACAGGGTGAAATAATTCCCTTGTCAGAGGAGGATAAGCAGAAAATTGTCGATAGCCACAATTCTATAAGAGCAAATGTGAATCCACCAGCAGCAAACATGATGAAGATGGTAAGTTATTATAAAGATTATTATATCAGTATCCACTAATCTAAATATAATTATATTTTTCATTTCACTGCAAAGAGAAGAGAACCCATCAAGAAACTCAATAAAAAATTTTTTTATTTAGGAAAGTCTCACTATAGGGGTTCCTATTAAAACCCCTTAAGGACCAGGCCATTTTTTGGTTTCGCATTTTCGTTTTTCCCTCCTCACATTTCAAGAGCCATAACTTTTTCATTTTTCAGTTCACAGAGTCACATGATAGCTTATTGTTTGCGGGACAAATTGTACTTTGTAATGGCACCATTCAATATGCTGTGCAATGTACTGGGAAGCTGGAAAAAAATTCAGAATGAGGCGCAATTGGAGAAAAAATGCATTTGCGCCATTTTCTTATCGGGTTTAATTTTTACAGCATTCACTGTTTGGTACAAATGACATGTTACCTGTGTTCTACGTGTCAGTACAAACGCGGTGATACCAAATTTATATAGTATTTGAAATTTTTTGATACTTTTAAAAAAATGATAAACTTTGCAAAATAGAAAAAAAAATTTGTGTCATCATGTTCTAACACCTGTAACTTTTTCATATTTCCATGTATGGAGCTGGTTGTGGTGTCTTTTTATGCGGGACAAGATGACGTTTCTATTGATACCATTTGGGGAAAGATCCGATGGTTTGATCACTTTTTATTCAATTTTTTATAGGAGGCAAAGTGTTGAAAAAAACGCTTTTTGGCTGTTTTTATTTTTTTTGCCGCTACGCCGTTCGCAGTACGGGATAAATGTTTTAATATTCTAATAGTTCGGGCATTTTGGAGCGCGGGGATACCTAATATGTTTATGTTTAATGTTCTTTAATTACTTTTATAGCTGATCTAGGGAAAGGGGGGTGATTTGAACTTTTATATTTTTTTTATTTTTTTAATACTTTTAAAAACTTTTTTTTTTCTTCTGTTACATTTATGATCAGACCCCTTAGGTACCTTGAAACCTAGGGAGTCTGATCGCTCATACTATTCACTGCAATACTACAGTATTGCAGTGAATAGGAAAATCGCAGCACTTCTATTAGAGGCTGCCTCTGGCATCCTGTAATAGATCTAGTGCAGAGACAAGCCTGGAAGCCTTCAATAGGCTTCCGGCTGTCATAGCAACCGATCACCGCCCTCATGTGACGTTCAGGAGGGTGGCGATCGGCGAAACATGGCGGCGCCCATGCCATGTCACGTTTGACCGCAGTGTGTAAAGGGTTAACAGGGCGGCGCCCATGCCATGTCACGTTTGACCGCAGTGTGTAAAGGGTTAACAGCAGCGATCGGCTCGGGCACCGACCGCTGCTGTTAGTGGCAGGTCCTGGCTGTATTATACAGCCAGCATCTGCCGTGTATGGAGCGAGCTCAGCGTGTGAGCTCGCTCCATACATCCCCATGCGACCCATGACGTACAGTTACGTCAAGGGTCGCTAAGGGGTTAAATTGTAATACATCCACAATTTATTAAGTAGGAGAGCTTACAGATCCTCTATATACTACACCACACAGGACAGATCCTCTATATACTACACCACACAGGACAGATCCTCTATATACTACACCACACAGGAGAGAGGACAGATCCTCTATATACTACACCACACAGGAGAGAGGACAGATCCTCTATATACTACACCACACAGGACAGATCCTCTATATACTATACCACACAGGAGAGAGGACAGATCCTCTATATACTACACCACACAGGACAGGTCCTCTATATACTACACCACACAGGACAGATCCTCTATATACTACACCACACAGGACAGATCCTCTATATACTACACCACACAGGAGAGAGGACAGATCCTCTATATACTACACCACACAGGAGAGAGGACAGATCCTCTATATACTACACCACACAGGACAGATCCTCTATATACTACACCACACAGGAGAGAGGACAGATCCTCTATATACTACACCACACAGGACAGATCCTCTATATACTATACCACACAGGAGAGAGGACAGATCCTCTATATACTACACCACACAGGACAGGTCCTCTATATACTACACCACACAGGAGAGAGGACAGGTCCTCTATATACTACACCACACAGGACAGGTCCTCTATATACTACACCACACAGGACAGATCCTCTATATACTACACCACACAGGACAGGTCCTCTATATACTACACCACACAGGAGAGATCCTCTATATACTACACCACACAGGAGAGAGGACAGATCCTCTATATACTACACCACACAGGACAGGTCCTCTATATACTACACCACACAGGATAGAGGGCAGGTCCTCTATATACTACACCACACAGGAGAGAGGACAGGTCCTCTATATACTACACCACACAGGAGAGAGGACAGATCCTCTATATACTACACCACACAGGAGAGATCCTCTATATACTACACCACACAGGAGAGAGGACAGATCCTCTATATACTACACCACACAGGAGAGAGGACAGGTCCTCTATATACTACACCACACAGGAGAGATGACAGATCCTCTATATACTACACCACACAGGAGAGAGGACAGATCCTCTATATACTACACCACACAGGAGAGAGGACAGATCCTCTATATACTACACCACACAGGAGAGAGGACAGATCCTCTATATACTACACCACACAGGAGAGAGGACAGATCCTCTATATACTACACCACACAGGAGAGAGGACAGATCCTCTATATACTACACCACACAGGAGAGAGGACAGGTCCTCTATATACTACACCACACAGGAGAGAGGACAGATCCTCTATATACTACACCGCACAGGACAGATCCTCTATATACTACACCACACAGGAGAGATCCTCTATATACTACACCACACAGGAGAGAGGACAGATCCTCTATATACTACACCACACAGGAGAGAGGACAGATCCTCTATATACTACACCATACAGGAGAGAGGACAGATCCTCTATATACTACACCACACAGGAGAGAGGACAGATCCTTTATATACTACACCACACAGGAGAGAGGACAGATCCTCTATATACTACACCACACAGGAGAGAGGACAGATCCTCTATATACTACACCACACAGGAGAGGACAGGTCCTCTATATACTACACCACACAGGAGAGACTACAGATCCTCTATATACTACACCACACAGGACAGATCCTCTATATACTACACCACATAGAATAGATACATCTTGTTTAAATGTTATTTGAACACATGCAACAAAAAATAGTTGATCTTTATATATTTGTATTAAGGTATGGAATGAAGAAGTTGCAGACATGGCAAGGAACGTTACAGTAACATGTTCGGCTGAACCCAGCCGTCTTTCCAGTACATATTCAACAGGTAAATATGCAAAAATAATAATGATAAAAACAATCTTCTTTTTGCATTGCGGTTCCAGAATTAATAGAGTGTCCTCAAATATTTATTTTACAGTTAAACACTGTCTGTGATTTAATCGTTAATGTAAAACCAGTTTAGCATCATTATATAGATAAGAGGCCTTGAAAAGGAGGTAACAGCTACTTATTATGGAGCAAACGAAACACAGCATATGTGTCTAGATAGATAGATAGATTGATAGATAGATAGATAGATAGATAGATGATAGATAGATAGATAGATAGATAGATAGATGTGTTCTTCCATCTTTGTATGACTTATTGAAAGATATGTGGCACAAAATAACCAGTTTTAATAAAATATATTAATGTGGTGCATCTTGGGGAGTGCTGCATATCATAATAGAAACTACAGGCCATTGATAGGTAAATGAGAAGATGTATAGGTGAATATAAACATATTTAGTCAGCTACAACAAGCAGCAGCACACCAGAATTATCTGGGTGTGTTTTTGGCTCTTCCTAGCTTTATTATACTAGACTGCAACCACCTTAATACCATTACTTCATGTTGTTGAGTATGGTTCGGAAGTTACCCAGCTCTTCCCGGTAACCCTCATAGAGGTATGCTACCATACATACAGTGACTCAGATCTGTCCATGTCTGCCATTATAAAGGTTTGCTACCATACATACAGAGAGATGAACCACTGTATCTAAGCTGATATGTTACAAAAGTTGTCTTATAGATTTATGAGAAACTGTATATTTGGAGGAGGAGAGGGCAAAACAGGACTTGGGTCTTTTAAGACCCCAGCAACATACCTGGTTGAAGGGTACAAGACCACATTGTTCAAGTGTAAGATGAAATTGCACCAGGGGCCTGAGCTGAAACTTTGCATCAGTGCATTCTTAGCTATACCTATAATTGTAGCAAATGGTCGTTGCAAGTGAAAAAAAATTTTAAAACAGAAAAAACTCTTATTTTGTAGAGGCTTATTGTGGAAATATTTTCTACGCGTCAGCTTCTTTGAACCCTTTGGATAAAGTTGTTTTCTCTTGGGCAAGTGAAAAAAAGAACTCTACTTCCGATGTAGGAGGGAACGTTAATCCTATTCTTGGTTATAGCCAGGTAATAAAAAAAAACTTTATAGCTCTATTTTCTTTTTTTTTCTCTATAAAAATGTTTTCATTTTAGGAAGTTGGTGACTAAATTACTAGAGATGAGCGAACAGTGAAATATTCGATATTCGTTTCGAATAACCCCTCAATATTCGACTATTCGAACGAATATCGGATCCCATTATAGTCTATGGGAAAAAAATGCTTCGTTTCAGGGGATCCCACATTCGACTCAGGAGGGTCACCAAGTCCACTATCACACCTCAGCAAATGATGACAACACCCTGGAATGCAACTGGGACAGCAGGGGAACCTTCTTTCCTCCCCAATTGTATGGACAGAATCCCAAATTTTAAGCTAAAGAAACATTACCAAGCACCCCTTTAAATCATGTTGCCCATGACAGCCACACATAGAATAGGCAATGGGAAATCCATCAGTACCCACCCTCAACTGTCATTGTGGATGTGTGTGTGTGTATGTGTGTGTGTGTGTGTGAGGATTTCATCACAACGCTGACAGACCCAACTCCAAATGCTGAGCACAAGCAACCAGCAGTCAGACTAAGATTGTCTCTTTTTCAAGTAAGACACGAGATTCTTTGGAACCAGAACAGGAAAACCCAGTGATTGCCATTGCAGCAGTGCCTAGGCCATCTGTCAGAGCAGTTCATTCACAGATTGAATTGGAGAAAAATAAGGACATTTACTGTGATCGAGTCTTCATGCATATTAGTGGGCATGGACAACCTAACGTAGAATATCCTCATGCTGAGCTGGCCTCATTACTGAACACGATCAACCAGGATAATCAGGGCCTGAAACAGCCATCAGATCTTACTGAAAGGAATTAGAGATGAACGAACACCGTTCGATCGAATAGATATTCAAATTTCCATTTTTGGTGCAGCAGGGTTCAACGCACACTCAGCACTGCTACATCAGATGCAGCAGAGCTGAGTGTGCAGCAGGGTTCAACGCCGAGTAGCCGAGCTGAGCGCACATCCAGCACTGCTTCATCTCCGATGTAGCATCTTCGGAGTAGCCGATATGACTGCGTGGCCAGCACTGCTTCATCTCCGATGTAGCAACTTCCATCTTCGGAGTAGCCGAGCTGAGTGTGCGGCCAGAACTGCTTCATCTCTGATTTAGCATCTTCGGAGTAGTTGAGCTCAGCGCAGGCCAGCACTGCTACATCTCGGCATAGGAATGCATTGACCAGCGTTGATTGGCCGAATGCTATACAGAATACAGCATTAGGCCAATCAACGCTGGTTCTGCCAGTGGAGGCGGAGTCTAAGATCGGTCCACAGCAGTCTCCATTCTGGTCCAATATAAGACTCCGCCTCCTCCGGCAGAACCAGCGTTGATTGGCCGAATGCTTTCTCTGTATGGCATTCGGCCAATCAACGCTGGTCAATGCATTCCTATAGGAAAAAGTCAGCTCGCACATATCGCAAGCTGACAGGGATCCTGATGTAATCCTGTGACTTGGGCATGTTAGATGCCCCCAGACATGCTTCCCCTGCTGTCCCCGTTGCATTCCAGGGTGTCGGCATCATTTCCTGGGGTGTCATAGTGGACTTGGTGACTCTCCTGAGTCGAATGGTGGGATCCCCTGAAACAAAGCATTTTTCCCCATAGACTATAATGGGGTTCGATATGCGTTCGAATAGTCGAATATTGAGCAGTTATTCGAAACGAATATCGAATATTTTACTGTTCGCTCATCTCTAAAAGGGATCACCCTCGGTTTGGAAAGAAGCCATCTAAACGTTGTACCTTTAATTGAGTTGAGCATTGCACCATCAGAATGTTAGGCCCTTTGGGTGAGTTGAACCTCTAACCAGCTTAGTTTTTGGCCCTTTGGGTGAGTAGAGCCTTGCACCTGCAGAATAGTAGGCCCTTATAGTGAATTGAGCCTTGTAGCAGCAGAGTGTAAGGCCCTTTGGGTGACCCCTAAAACAATGATTTGCAGGCACTTGAGGTGGAGCCCTAAAAAATTGATTTGCAGGCTCTTGAGGTGGAGCCCTAAAAAATTAATGAGGTAACCTCAGTGAGGTTCTTTAAGTATTACATTAGGGTTGGAGGAGGAGGATGAGTGAAGTGGGTGCTGGCAGCCCCTCTCCAGTACCTAGACTTTGGACTGGATACCCAGCTGGATATCCACGTCTTTTCCCACATCCCCTGCTGCTACCCTACTGCATCATTGGTAGGTTCACTGTATGTGTACAGTGTTCCTTCACTGTAGTTCTGAAAAGAGCTGTTTTACAAAAATGTTTTCCTGCCTAGACAACGCTAAAATCTGTTTCTCACCCTGAGACCAAGCTCTCCCTATCTGTCCAAAACTAAAATGAAACAAACATAGCAGACACTATTCTTATGAATCAGAGATCACCTAATTTCGGCAGCCAATGGCTTTTTACAATTTTTTTCGATGCCTCCGTTGTCGTAGTTCCTGTCCCACTTCCCCTGAACAATTATTGGTGCAAAAAAAGCACCAGTGAAGGTGGGAGGGGAATCAAACTTTTACTGTGTTTGCCGCGTGGTATTCGATTGGAATTGAATACCTCGAACAGCCTGATATTTGATCGAATAGCTATTCAATCGAACACTGTTCATCTCTATAAATTACCAGTTAGTTGGAAAAGTAGGGGGAAATGCAGCAGCTACTGGAAAATTTCAAAAATTAAAATGGCCGGAGTGTTTGGGTGCAGTAGATGCTGGGTGCTGGAGAAGGGGAGGGGGTGTTTTGGTTGTCTGTCTGCCCCTTCCCTGAGCTTGAGGACTGTTTTTTTTTTTTCCCCACTTGGAATTCAGCCTGGCTGACTATAGGGTATCTGCGGTGCTCCTATTAACCCCTTCCCAACGGAACAGGAGCACTGCAGATCCCCTGTATTTAGCAGACCGGGCACTTTCTGACAGAGGGATACCTAATGTGTTTGTGTTTCAGAGTCATTTGCAACTTTTATATGTATTCTAGGGAAAGGAGGGATTTAGAACTTTAATTTATTTTATTATATTTTTTAAAGCTTCTTTTTTTTCCCCCACTATATTATGGGAGATTCTATACATTACTATTAAAGCTGGTCATAGACACTCCCCCCCCCCCCCCCCAATAAAAAATAATAATTTTTTGCTCGACTCGAGTATAAGCCGAGGGGGGCTTTTTCAGCACAAAAACTGTGCTGAAAATTTCGGCTTATACTCAAGTATATACGGTACTCATAGGACTGCCAGAGTGGCAAATCAGAACTCCCACTTGACTGCAAAAGACCTTCAAGAAGATTTAGCAGACTCTGGAGTTATGGTACATTGTTCTACTGTTCAGCAATAGCTGCACAAATATGGCCATCATGAAGTCATCATGAAGTCATCAGAAGAAAACCACTCCTGTGTCCTCACCATAAAATTCAGCCTTCAGAAGTTTGCAAAAGAACATCCATACAGGTGTGATGCATTTTGGAAACAAGTCCTGTTGACAATGAGGATAAAATAGAATTCTTTGGGCACAATGGTCAAGGGTTTGCTTGGAGATAAAACGGCACATAATTTCAGGAAAAGAACATCTCTCCTACCACAAAGCATAGGGATGGATTAATCATGCTTTGGGGTTGTGTTGCAGCCAATGACACGGGGAACATTTCACTGGTAGAATGAAAAATGGATTCAATGAAATTTCAGAAAAAAATTCTTTAAGTAAAGTAAAGAGGTGGAGGAGGAGGAGGAGGATGAGGAGGAGGATGCTTCTAAAAATAGATAAAGATGCTAAACACACATCAAAATCACCCATAGATTACGTAAATCGGCGTCAGCTGAAGGTTTTACCATGGCCCTCACAGTCCCCTGATCTAAACATTATTGAAAATCTTTGGCTAGTCCTTAAAAGAGCAGAACATGGAAGACGACCCAAGAATCTCACAGAACTGGAAGACTTTTCCAAAGAGGAATGGATGAAAATCCCTGAAACAAGAAATGAAAGACTCTTGGCTAGCTACGAAAACTTACAAGCTGTGATACTTTCCCAAGGAGGTGCTACTAGGTACTAGCCATGCAGGGTACCCAAACTTCTGCATGCCACTTTATATGTCAATAGTACCAGTAGATTATACTCCTATATAACACCCCTTTACCGCACTCTGTAAATATATACTGAAACAAATGCAGGTATACAAATACAGGAAATAAATAGACCTATACCTTATACGTATCACACACATATGATGTACATAACGATACCGATGTGGAAGACTGTAAAGCACAAAAACAAAACACTGCCTTATCACAAACACATACTGGATAGGCATCTCGTGACACAATATCATAACATTATCTATTCACTTGCATCCATAGCTGATACATTATACACAAAATTAATTCCTTCCACACTTCAGCTGTTACAACACTTGAGGTTTGACAAGACAAAACACAGACAAAAATCCGGCCAGCTCCTGCTAGTCCATCAATTCAAGGTTATCTGCAAGTTCGAACAAAAAGTCTTGGTAGGACTAAGTCTGGTGGTGCAAAAACTCATACTCAACTTTCCCTGGCACTCCGTTGTACAGTCCAGGTCCCATTCCCTACCATGCTGGGACTCACTGCGCCAGAAGAAAAGAGGTTCACATGACTGCTGGACCAATCGGTGGCCTCAGCTATTGTTGGTAAGGAACAGGTGATGTATGTGAGTGACTCTCCACTGACTACTGAGGTTAGTGAATGGTCTCATTAGTCATGTGAGCTTCTTTGCTTCTGGCCCGGCGAGTCCCAGCATGGGAAGGAATGGGGACCTGGACTGTACAACGAAGTACCAGGGGTAGATAAATAAAGTATAGCATTCATATTTAACACCTGCCCTGGCCACTCATGAGTTTTGTATGATTCCAGGAGAAACCCTAGAACTTGTTGTACACATATATGAACAGGTAAGGGATATACAAATATTGTGGATGTGCAGTATATACTGTAGCACTATACTCTGTGTAGCACAATTGTCTTCCAGTTGATGTATTCACTGATACAAATGTCCTATACAAATGAGACACCGAAGATGTTATTTTTACCTTCTTTTTTATGTTCCATTTGTCTTTGTTTAGGCCATTAGGGCAGACTCAAACCAGATTGGATGTGCGGCTACAAAATGTACAAATGTTTCATCTAGATACATAGTTCATTGTCAATACTGCCCAAGGTAAGTCATATACACAGGTTAACTGAGAGCAGCAGAGTGCTGAGAGATCCTCTATATACAACACCACACAGGACAGATCCTCTATATACTACACCATACAGGACAGGTCCTCTATATACTACACCATACAGGACAGGTCCTCTATATACTACACCACACAGGACAGATCCTCTATATACTACACCACACAGGAGAGAGGACAGATCCTCTATATACTACACCACACAGGAGAGAGGACAGGTCCTCTATATACTACACCACACAGGAGAGAGGACAGATCCTCTATATACTACACCACACAGGAGAGAGGACAGATCATCTATATACTACACCACACAGGAGAGAGGACAGATCCTCTATACACTACACCACACAGGACAGGTCCTCTATATACTACACCATACAGGACAGGTCCTCTATATACTACACCACACAGGAGAGAGGACAGGTCCTCTATATACTACACCACACAGGAGAGAGGACAGATCCTCTATATACTACACCACACAGGAGAGAGGACAGGTCCTCTATATACTACACCACACAGGAGAGAGGACAGATCCTCTATATACAACACCACACAGGACAGATCCTCTATATACTACACCATACAGGACAGGTCCTCTATATACTACACCATACAGGACAGGTCCTCTATATACTACACCACACAGGACTGATCCTCTATATACTACACCACACAGGAGAGAGGACAGATCCTCTATATACTACACCACACAGGAGAGATCCTCTATATACTACACCACACAGGACAGATCCTCTATATACTACACCACACAGGAGAGAGGACAGATCCTCTATATACTACACCACACAGGACAGATCCTCTATATACTACACCACACAGGAGAGAGGACAGATCCTCTATATACTACACCACACAGGAGAGAGGACAGGTCCTCTATATACTACACCACACAGGAGAGAGGACAGGTCCTCTATATACTACACCACACAGGAGAGAGGACAGATCCTCTATATACTACACCACACAGGAGAGAGGACAGATCCTCTATACACTACACCACACAGGAGAGAGGACAGGTCCTCTATATATTACACCACACAGGACAGATCCTCTATATACTACACCACACAGGAGAGAGGACAGGTCCTCTATATACTACACCACACAGGAGAGAGGACAGGTCCTCTATATACTACACCACACAGGAGAGAGGACAGATCCTCTATATACTACACCACACAGGAGAGAGGACAGATCCTCTATATACTACACCACACAGGACAGGTCCTCTATATACAACACCACACAGGACAGATCCTCTATATACTACACCATACAGGACAGGTCCTCTATATACTACACCATACAGGACAGGTCCTCTATATACTACACCACACAGGACAGATCCTCTATATACTACACCACACAGGAGAGAGGACAGATCCTCTATATACTACACCACACAGGAGAGAGGACAGGTCCTCTATATACTACACCACACAGGAGAGAGGACAGATCCTCTATATACTACACCACACAGGAGAGAGGACAGATCCTCTATACACTACACCACACAGGAGAGAGGACAGGTCCTCTATATACTACACCACACAGGACAGATCCTCTATATACTACACCACACAGGAGAGAGGACAGGTCCTCTATATACTACACCACACAGGAGAGAGGACAGGTCCTCTATATACTACACCACACAGGAGAGAGGACAGATCCTCTATATACTACACCACACAGGAGAGAGGACAGATCCTCTATATACTACACCACACAGGACAGGTCCTCTATATACAACACCACACAGGACAGATCCTCTATATACTACACCATACAGGACAGGTCCTCTATATACTACACCACACAGGACAGATCCTCTATATACTACACCACACAGGACAGATCCTCTATATACTACACCACACAGGAGAGAGGACAGATCCTCTATATACTACACCACACAGGACAGATCCTCTATATACTACACCACACAAGAGAGAGGACAGATCCTCTATATACTACACCACACAGGAGAGAGGACAGATTCTCTATATACTACACCACACAGGAGAGAGGACAGGTCCTCTATATACTACACCACACAGGAGAGACGACAGATCCTCTATATACTACACCACACAGGAGAGAGGACAGATCCTCTATATACTACACCACACAGGACAGGTCCTCTATATACAACACCACACAGGACAGATCCTCTATATACTACACCATACAGGACAGGTCCTCTATATACTACACCATACAGGACAGGTCCTCTATATACTACACCAAACAGGACAGGTCCTCTATATACTACACCACACAGGACAGATCCTCTATATACTACACCACACAGGACAGATCCTCTATATACTACACCACACAGGAGAGAGGACAGATCCTCTATATACTACACCACACAGGACAGATCCTCTATATACTACACCACACAGGAGAGAGGACAGATCCTCTATATACTACACCACACAGGAGAGAGGACAGATCCTCTATATACTACACCACACAGGAGAGAGGACAGATTCTCTATATACTACACCACACAGGAGAGAGGACAGGTCCTCTATATACTACACCACACAGGAGAGAGGACAGATCCTCTATATACTACACCACACAGGAGAGAGGACAGATCCTCTATATACTACACCACACAGGAGAGAGGACAGATCCTCTATATACTACACCACACAGGAGAGAGGACAGGTCCTCTATATACTACACCGCACAGGAGAGAGGACAGATCCTCTATATACTACACCGCACAGGAGAGAGGACAGATCCTCTATATACTACACCACACAGGAGAGAGGACAGATCCTCTATATACTACACAGGAGAGAGGACAGATCCTCTATATACTACACCACACAGGAGAGAGGACAGATCCTCTATATACTACACCACACAGGAGAGAGGACAGATCCTCTATATACTACACCACACAGGAGAGAGGACAGATCCTCTATATACTACACCACACAGGACAGATCCTCTATATACTACACCACACAGGACAGATCCTCTATATACTACACCACACAGGAGAGAGGACAGATCCTCTATATACTACACCACACAGGAGAGAGGACAGTTCCTCTATATACTACACCACACAGGAGAGAGGACAGATCCTCTATATACTACACCACACAGGAGAGAGGACAGATCCTCTATATACTACACCACACAGGACAGATCCTCTATATAGTACACCACACAGGACAGATCCTCTATATACTACACCACACAGGAGAGATCCTCTATATACTACACCACACAGCACAGATCCTCTATTTACTACACCACACAGGACAGATCCTCTATATACTACACCACACAGGAGAGAGGACAGATCCTCTATATACTACACCACACAGGAGAGAGGACAGATCCTCTATATACTACACCACACAGGAGAGAGGACAGATCCTCTATATACTACACCACACAGGAGAGAGGACATATCCTCTATATACTACACCACACAGGAGAGAGGACAGTTCCTCTATATACTACACCACACAGGAGAGAGGACAGATCCTCTATATACTACACCACACAGGAGAGAGGACAGATCCTCTATATACTACACCACACAGGACAGATCCTCTATATAGTACACCACACAGGACAGATCCTCTATATACTACACCACACAGCACAGATCCTCTATTTACTACACCACACAGGACAGATCCTCTATATACTACACCACACAGGACAGATCCTCTATATACTACACCACACAGGACAGATCCTCTATATACTACACCACACAGGACAGGTCCTCTATATACTACACCGCACAGGAGAGAGGACGGGTCCTCTATATACTACACCACACAGGAGAGATCCTCTATATACTACACCACACAGGACAGATCCTCTATATACTACACCACACAGGAGAGAGGACAGGTCCTCTATATACTACACCACACAGGAGAGATCCTCTATATACTACACCACACAGGACAGATCCTCTATATACTACACCACACAGGAGAGAGGACAGATCCTCTATATACTACACCACACAGGAGAGAGGACGGGTCCTCTATATACTACACCACACAGGAGAGATCCTCTATATACTACACCACACAGGACAGATCCTCTATATACTACACCACACAGGAGAGAGGACAGGTCCTCTATATACTACACCACACAGGAGAGAGGACAGATCCTCTATATACTACACCACACAGGAGAGAGGACGGGTCCTCTATATACTACACCACACAGGACAGATCCTCTATATACTACACCACACAGGACAGAACCTCTATATACTACACCATACTTTTTTCTGCAGATAGAAATTATAACCTATTTCTTTTCAATACCCTTCAGAAATAATCCTCTGGTTAAAACGGCTACCCCATATGTATCCGGTGAATGGTGCTCACAATGCAAAGGCACATGTGAAAATAATTTATGTGGTAAGAACTTTGACATTTAACGTTACTCACAACAATCTGTAATAATTTGCTTTAGAAGATCAATCATTAGACTCTCCAACCTTCTTACAAACATCAATCTGACTGTAACAGGAATGATCCACGACTGCTCTGTCTGCAATAAGAGACAAGGACGTCTAAGCCCTGCTATTGTAGCTAAGCTCCGCCTCCAATGCACTTGCCATCCAAAATGAAAGCTGTAGACGGTCACTGTGGTATAGTGCTGAGTTTAGTGTTCCTTTTAGATAACACAGTAGGTTTTGGTTAGTGTTACTTTAGTGTTTTTCTGCAGCCTTGTCAAAACAACAAATTCATCCTTTTTTTGTGTTACCCAGTACCCCCTTCCCTATCACAATATTAGGTAGCTATAGGCCTGGAACTCCATTGTCATTTTCTATTATTTGACAGATATCCTGGGTATAGATACAATATGATGTACTGGGACTGCCAGTGGTTTGCACTGTTGCCTTGCAGACATGGGATCCTTTGAGTCTCCCTGGGAAAATACATTACAAATGCATTATAGTCTATGAGAGCACAGAGGAGCAAAGATAATACATGGGCGTATATAGGAAACATGATACTATACGGGGGTATACTCTAAGTAGAATGAGGATGTGTTGGAAGAGCGAGGAGTCAAAGTGATTTCTGTGCATTAAATTCAGTAGAGACAACTGATGGCTTGACGGATCAGCCGGGTGAAGATAAGGGGGCGACTCCAGGCATAGATGATGTCAGCAGTCCAACTGGTAAGTCATTGGATATAACTTTTATGAAGTACAGAGCTCCAGTGTAGTCAAAAAAATTTCTGTGCATTAAATACAGCAGAGACAACTCATGACTGGACAATATGGTGGGATCAGCCAAGTGGATGAAGTGTATGTGATGATGAAAAGCAGTCATGGTGCAGATGTAATATATGGTTATCATCTAATGTTATCTAAAGATGAGCAAATCAGTTTGGAACAAAATGGGTTCGGACAAAACGTTAAAAAAAAATTGGGTTCAAATCCATTTTCCAAACTGATTGAAAGGAATGGTCTATAAAGCAAAGGCAAAGTTTCTAAGCTTGTGTTCCTAAACATGACCACAGTGATCAGAAGGCTTCCTCATAATACCTTGCAAGTAACCGTTATTAAAAAGGGCAAATATTGATGACTTATAATTAGCCAGTAGTCAGTCAGAACTCACAGTTTGTATAAATAGCCAAGGCAGAAAGAGTAGGCGTCCATCTTGTGGGGAGAGATTAGAGAGATAGGGTCTCAAACTGAGACAGGTAGTATATGGGAGGGTTCACACGGAGTTACGTGCCGCGTGATGTGGCACGTAGACGCCACATGAACTTTTGCGGGCCGTTCATGCTCCGTGTGAACCCTCCCTAATACATAGATAACATACTTTGGGGGTTCTGGGGAAGATAGGATTTAGGACTGGGTAAACATTCCCAGCAAATTGCTGTTAAGATTGAGATTGTGGGGAAAGATTAGAGAAATAGGGTGTCAGACTGAGACAGATAGTATAATACACAGATAATACACTGTGGGGGTTCTGGGAAAAATTGGATTTAGGACTGGAGTAAAAAAAACCTTTGAAACAATGCTTTATTCCCATTCTCAGCAAATTGCTGTTGAGATTGAGAAATTTGCTCTCTTCCCTCCCTAATTATGGAAAAAGGAGCATTGTTCTGCTCATCGCTGTTCCTGTAGTTACTCTAGATGAGTATGGGAGAGAGTGTAGCACAGTTGAGCTACACTGTTTCAGTAGCTTAAAAGTTCAGAATCAGTATAGATAGATCTTGTACGCTGTTTCCATTCTCCGATATGGCAGTTACGGAACAGTGTAGAGCTGCTCTGCTCGCCTGTGGAGCCTGGACTTAGGAGCAGCTATTCCCATTTTAGCAGTGGTTTGTAGAGATAGGAATTACCCTGAGATTAATAAACATCTCTATTCAGTAACAGGCTGCTTTAGGCCCAGGGTCGTAACTATATGCAGTATACATGTCGTGTTGGGCTCTGGAATCTAAGGGGATCCAAAGGCCTCAATATGGTGTAATACAACACCAGTATTATATACAGCACATGGTAATTGGGGGCCCCGTTATAGATTATCCCCCAGGATACAGGAGCTTCTAGCTACGCCTCTGTTCAGACTTGTGACCTACCAAAGATCATGAAATATGCAGAGAATATCCTGCAGGGCAATAAAGAACTGTATCACACCATCAGCATTGGGTCATTTTCTATATGTGGGCACAAGCTGTATAGTATATGAAATCTCAGTGGAGGAAGTATACTACATGGGTGTACATGGGAAGCACAATACTATATGGAGGTTGCACTTTGAATAGAATGGGGATGTGGTGGAAGAGTGAGGAGCTAAAAATATTTCTGTGCATTAAATTCAGCAGAGACAACTCATAGCTGGTCGGATCAGCCGCTTGGAGAAGATAAGGGGGCGACTCCAGGCATAGAAAATGTCACCATTCCCACTGGTAAGCCATTGGATATAAGTGTAGTGTATTATCTTATATAATGTACAGATCTCGCATATGACATGTGTGTACCACTATAGTATATGGTCACTGTATGGTGGTTATTTTGGGCATTTGTATTGTGTTTTTTTAAGCACCATTATAATAATATTATTTAGAGACTGTCATGACAAAAAGCAGCCATGGTGCAGATGTAGAGCGAGGAGTCAAAAAGTTTTCTGTGCATTAAATTTAGCAGAGACAACTCAAGACTGGACGGTATGGTTGGATCAGCCAGGTGGAGAAGATAATACGATTGCTCCAGGAATAGAAGAAGTCACCAGTCCCACTGGTAAGTCATTGGATATAAGTGTAGCGTATTCTCTTATATGAGCTGCAGATCTCTGATATGACCTGAAGTATATGGGCACTGTATGGTGGTTATTTGGGAACTTTGTATTGGGCTTTTTATTCATCACCAGTATAATGGTATAATTTAGAGACTATGTGATGACAAAAAGTAGTGATGGTGCAGAAGCAATATGGCGATACGGTCTAATATTTAAGGATGTGCAAAAAGAATGCTGACCTCCATGAGATAGCATGGAGAAAGCAAAGACAAAGTTTCTAAACATGGGTTTCCAAGCATGACCACAATGATCAAGAGGCCGCCCCAAAATGCCTTACAAGTGATCCTCATCAGAGAGGACAGAGATTCATGACTGACTATTGGTCAGTGGCCACTCATGCCCCACAGGCAGTATAAAAAGCCCATGCAGAAGGGGTAGGGGGTTATTTTGTGGGGAGAGATTAGAGAAATAGGGTGTCAGACTGAGACAGATAGTATAATATACAGATAATACACACTGGGGGTTCTTGGTAAGATTAGATTTAGGACTGGAGTGAAAACCTTTGAAACAATGCTTTATTCCCATTCCCAGCAAATTGCTGTTGAGATTGAGAAAACTGCTCTCCTTCCCTCCCTAATTATGGAAAAAGGAGCATTGTTCTGCTCATCGCTGTTCCTGTAGCTACTCTAGATGAGTATGGGGGAGAGTATAACACAGCTGAGCTACACAGTTTCAGTAGCGTAAGGCTGCGTTTACACGGAGTTATTTGGTCAGGGAAAATCCGCTCAGGAAAATTCCTGAGTCGTTTTTTTTAGGCGTTTCCTGAAGCGTTTTCCACCTGAAAAAAAAATCAATGCAAGTCAATGGGAGTAGGAAGCTGACTGGGGGGGGCAGCAGCTGACTTCCTAATTACATCATGGTAGACAGATTTGCATATTCTTTTTAAGAGTTACAGAATCAGTGTAGTTAGATCTTCTACACTGTTTCCTTTGTCATCTATAGATGTTTTGGGAACAGCGTAGAGCAGCTCTGCTCACCTGTGGAGCCTGGACTCAGGAACAGCTATTCCTATCTTAGCAGTGTTTTGTAGAGATAGAAATAATCCTTTAATGGATCGAGAGTAATAACAATCTCTATTCAGTAAGAGGCTGCTTTAGGCCCAGGGTCGTAGCTCTATGGGGTATAGGTGTAATAATTGCTTCTAGGCCCTGGAGTCTAAAGGGACCCAAAGGCCTCACTATAGAGTAATAACACCCGTATTATATACAGCACATGGTAAGTGGGGCCCCATTATAGATTATCAACCAGGATACAGGAGCTTCTAGCTATGTCTCTGTTCAGGACTGTGACCTAGCAAAAATCGTGAAGCATGCAGAAAATATCATGCAGGGCAATAAAGAACTGCATAACACCACCGCCATTTTGGTCATATTCTGTATGTAGGCACATGCATTATAGTATATAAGGAAATATATGACATGGGTGTACATGGGACGCACAATACTATATGGGGTTTGACTTTGAGTAGAATGGGGATGTGGTGGAAGAGTGAGGAGCTAAAAATATTTCTGTGCATCAAATTCAGCAGAGACAACTCATAGCTGGTCGGATCAGCCGGTTGGAGAAGATAAGGGGGCGACTCCAGGCATAGAAAATGTCACCAGTCCCACTGGTAAGTCATTGGATATAACTGTAGCATATTCTCTTATATGAGCTGCAGATCTCTGATATGACCTGAAGTATATGGTCACTATATGGTGGTTATTTGGAAACTTTGTATTGGGTTTTTTATTCAACACCAGTATAATGGTATAATTTAGAGACTGTGATGATGGTGCAGAAGTAATATGGCGTTACAGTCTAATATTATTTAAGGATGTGCAAAAAGAATGCTGACCTCCATGAGATAGCATGGAGAAAGCAAAGACAAAGTTTCTAAACATGTGTCTCCAATCATGACCACAATGATCAAGAGGCCGCCCCGAAATGCTTGACAAGCGATCCTCATCAGAGAGGACAGAGATTCATGACTGACTATTGGTCAGTTGCCACTCATGCCCCACAGGCAGTATAAAAAGCCCATGCAGAAGGGGTAGGGGTTTATTTTGTGGGGAGAGATTAGAGAAATAGGGTGTCAGACTGAGACAGATAGTATAATACACAGATAATACACTGTGGGGGTTCCTGGTAAGATTAGATTTAGGACTGGAGTGAAAAACTTTGAATCAATGCTTTATTCCCATTCCCAGCAAATTGCTGTTGAAATTGAGAAAACTGCTCTCCTTCCCTCCCTAATTATGGAAAAAGGAGCATTGTTCTGCTCATCGCTGTTCCTGTAGCTACTCTAGATGAGTATGGGGGAGAGTATAACACAGCTGAGCTACACAGTTTCAGTAGCGTAAGGCTGCGTTTACACAGAGTTATTTGGTCAGGGAAAATCCGCTCAGGAAAATTCCTGAGGCGTTTTTTTGAGGCGTTTCCTGAAGCATTTTCCACCTGAAAAAAATCAATGCAAGTCAATGGGAGGAGGAAGTCAGCTGCTGAGGCAGCAGCTGACTTCCTAATTACATCATGGTAGACAGATTTGCATATTCTTCACATGGTCCCTTGCGAAGTGGAGTACTAAAGGCTTAATAAGTCTCCACACACCTATATGGTGGTCTCTCCCCAAGCAGTGACAATATCCCCTTAACCCTGTCTAAGCCTCTCACCTCTACCAGGTTAGTCTTCTTTACATTGGGCTGACGAGATGCAAGTACATCGAAACGGCCGTCCTCGATTGAGAGACTATACCTGGTAATAATCCCAGTGTCATTGCAAAACAAAGGCCTCTTGGAAGGTCGAGCATGATGTTAAAGGGAGCAGCCTTTATTGGGTTATTTCACTGAAACTCTGTCTTCCTAATTACATCAGGGAAGAAAGGCTTGCACATTCCAGTGAGCGCCCTCTATTGGTTTGCAACACTGAGGCAACAGCTGACTTCCTAATTACATCATGGAAGACAGATTTGCATATTCTTTTTAAGAGTTACAGAATCAGTGTAGCTAGATCTTCTACACTGTTTCCTTTGTCCTCTATAGATGTTTTGGGAACAGCGTAGAGCAGCTCTGTTCACCTGTGGAGCCTGGACTTAGGAGCAGCTATTCCTATCTTAGGGTGAATTCACACTGAGTAAACGCTAGCTTATTCTGAACGTAAAACACGTTCAGAATAAGCGGCGTCTAAAGCAGCTCCATTCATTTCTATGGGAGCGGGGATACGAGCGCTCCCCATAGAAATGAATGGGCTGCTTCTTTCACTCCGTGCAGTCCCATTGAAATGAATGGGGAGTGCCGGCGTATACGACAAGCTCTGCTCATGCTGAAGCGTACACGCCGGCACTCCCCATTCACTTCAATGGGACTGCACGGAGTGAAAGAAGCAGCCCATTCATTTCTATGGGGAGCGCTCGTATCCCCGCTCCCATAGAAATGAATGGAGCTGCTTTAGACGCCGCTTATTCTGAACGTGTTTTACGTTCAGAATAAGCTAGCGTTTACTCAGTGTGAATGCACCCTTAGCAGTGTTTTGTAGAGATAGAAATAATCCTTTAATGGATCGAGAGTAATAACAATCTCTATTCAGTAACAGGCTGCTTTAGGCCCAGGGCCGTAGCTCTATGGGGTATAGATGTAGTACTTGATTCTAGTCCCTGGAATCTAAAGGATCCCAAAGGCCTCAATATAGAGTAATGACACCAGTATTATATACAGCACATGGTAAGTGGGGCCCCATTATAGATTATCCACTGGGATACAGGAGCTTCTAGCTATGTCTCTGTTCAGGCCTGTGACCTAGCAAAAATCGTGAAGCATGCAGAAAATATCATGCAGGGCAATAAAGAACTGAATAACACCACCGCCATTTTGGTCATGACTTTGGATATGGGATGTCCCTCACTCCTTCTTAAAACCACCCAAACTACGGTAAATAATGACTTTGGAATAAATGCACAAAATACTTTATTTTGGTTGTCAAAATGGCCACAGCTTTATTAAACTCACAGAAGTAAAATAATGACAGAAGGAGTCAGGTGAAGTGCTAGACCATTGGGATTCACGAATACTGTGAGATCCCCAGCTGTCTGACATACAGTACCCGGCCAGACAGCAATAAATAAATAAAGGGGGGCAGCACGCTCCGGCTTGCAATTCTAGCAGAGCCAGTACACTTTAAGGGCACCAACGACCCTGTGCTTAACCACTGTGCCCGCCCCTGGATGACGTTACTATTACGACATCCTTCAGGCTGGCCATTTCTAAAGCTCAGCCTGTTCACCACCATGTGGTTTAACCTCCTCTATTAGTTAAAATAAGTCTACAATAACTTGCCTGCAACTTCCACCTGACTCCTCAACCGCAAAAGTAAAGCTGTGACAGTTTATCAATGGACCATGTGACACGTAATACTTTATTACACATGACTGACTAAATAATGGCAAACCCCCGACTCACAAAGAGTCATCCTACAGCACTCAGGAGAGGAAAAAAAACCTGTGGAGGAAACCTCTAGAGAACCATGGCTGGAGGACTGCCCTTCCCTTGGGCTTAGAAGGATAATACCCAACAATAACTCATCAGTCATCTCATAATTGAATATATAGAGCCAAATACACAATTACAGTAACAAAGCAATGATACAATAATACATTAGATAGGAAAATGTGAAAAAAATAAAAATAAAAAACAAGTATAACATAGTGATGCAAAGAGGGCGGGAGGGCGGGAAATGCTTCATCCAGGTCTTGTGATGAGAAAGAGGATGAAGATGGAGGAGACAGGAAGTGACATCTATTCCTAACTCGTCCCTCCCTACAGTAACACACTAAGCACCATATACTAAAGCAGAACATACACAGATATATACTCCTACAACAGATATATACTCCTACACAGAACATACAGATATACACTCCTACAGCAGAACATACACAGATATATACTCCTACAGCTGTATATACACTAAAGCTGAATATACACAGATATATACTCCTAAAGCAGAACATACACAGATATATACTCCTACAGCAGAACATACAGATATACACTCCTAAAGCAGAACATACACAGATATACACTCCTAAAGCAGAACATACACAGATATATACTCCTACAGCAGAATATACAGATACAGTCCTATGAAAAAGTTTGGGCACCCCTATTAATCTTAATCATTTTTAGTTCTAAATATTTTGGTATTTGCAACAGCCATTTCAGTTTGATATATCTAATAACTGTTGGACACAGTAATATTTCAGGATTGAAATGAGGTTTATTGTACTAACAGAAAATGCGCAATATGCATTAAACCAAAATTTGACCGGTGCAAAAGTATGGGCACCTCAACAGAAAAGTGACATTAATATTTAGTACATCCTCCTTTTGCAAAGATAACAGCCTCTAGTCGCTTCCTGTAGCTTTTAATCAGTTCCTGGATAAAGGTATTTTGGACAAACAATTCAAGTTCAGTTAAGTTAGATGGTCGCCGAGCATGGACAGCCCGCTTCCAATCATCCCACAGATGTTCAATGATATTCAGGTCTGGGGACTGGGATGGCCATTCCAGAACATTGTACTTGTTCCTCTGCATGAATGCCTGAGGATTTGGAGCGGTGTTTTGGATCATTGTCTTGCTGAAATATCCATCCCCGGCGTAACTTCAACTTCGTTACTGATTCTTGAACATTATTCTCAAGAATCTGCTGATACTGAGTGGAATCCATGCGACCCTCAACTTTAACAAGATTCCCGATGCCGGCATTGGCCACACAGCCCCAAAGCATGATGGAACCTCCACCAAATTCTACAGTGGGTAGCATGTGTTTTTCTTGGAATGCTGTTTCTTTTTGGACGCCATGCATAACGCCTTTTTTTTATAACCAAACAACTCAATTTTTGTTTCCAAAATGAAGCTGCCTTGTCCAAATGTGCTTTTTCATACCTCAGGCAACTCTATTTGTGGCGTATGTGCAGAAACGGCTTCTTTCTCATCACTCTCCCATACAGCTTCTATTTGTGCAAAGTGCGCTGTATTGCTGACCGATGCACAGTGACACCATCTGCAGCAAGATGATGCTGCAGCTCTTTGGAGGTGGTCTGTGGATTGTCCTTGACTGTTCTCACCATTCTTCTTCTCTGCCTTTCTGATATTTTTCTTGGCCTGCCACTTCTGGGCTTAACAAGAACTGTCCCTGTGGTCTTCCATTTCCTTACTATGTTCCTCACAGTGGAAACTGACAGGTTAAATTTCTGAGACAGCTTTTTGTATCCTTCCGCTGAACAACTATGTTGAACAATCTTTGTTTTCAGATCATTTGAGAGTTGTTTTGAGTAGCCCATGATGCCACTCTTCAGAGGAGATTCAAATAGTAGAACAACTTGCAATTGGCCACCTTAAATACCTTTTCTCATGATTGGATACACCTGTCTATGAAGTTCAAAGCTCACTGAGGTTACAAAACCAATTTTGTGCTTCAGTAAGTCAGTAAAAAGTAGTTAGGAGTATTCAAATCAATAAAATGATAAGGGTGCCCATACTTTTGCACCGGTCAAATTTTGGTTTAATGCATATTGCGCATTTTCTGTTAGTACAATAAACCTCATTTCAATCCTGAAATATTACTGTGTCCATCAGTTATTAGATATATCAAACTGAAATGGCTGCTGCAAACACCAAAATATTTAGAACTAAAAATGATTAAGATTAATAGGGGTGCCCAAACTTTTTCATAGGACTGTATATACTCCTAAAGCTGAATATACACAGATATATACTCCTAAAGCTGAATATACACAGATATATACTCCTAAAGCTGAATATACACCGATATATACTCCTAAAGCAGAACATACACAGATATATACTCCTAAAGCAGAACATACAGATATATACCCCTAAAGCTGAATATACACAGATGTATACTCCTAAAGCAGAACATACACAGATATATACTCCTAAAGCTGTATATACACAGATATATACTCCTAAAGCTGAATATACACTGATATATACTCCTAAAGCTGAATATACACTGATATATTCTTAAAGCTGACCCAGCCTGTATAAATCTACTCAACTACTGCACGAAGAAGAAACTGCAGGAGTTATTGGTTCCCCCATCCCAAAGTCATGTCCCCCTTTGCTGATGGCTCCGGGGGTGTCTTATTCTGTATGTAGGCACATGTATTATAGTATATAAAGAAATATATGACATGGGTGTACATGGGAAGCACAATACTATATGGGGTTGCACTTTGAATAGAATGGGGATGTGGTGGAAGAGTGAGGAGCTAAAAATATTTCTGTGCATCAAATTCAGCAGAGACAACTCATAGCTGGTCGGATCAGCCGGTTGGAGAAGATAAGGGGGTGACTCCTGGCATAGAAGATGTCACCATTCTCACTGGTAAGCCATTGGATATAAGTGTAGTGTATTCTCTTATGTAATCTACAGATCTCGCATATGGCCTGTGTCTACCACTATAGTATATGGTCACTGTATGGTGGTTATTTTGTGCATTTGTATTGTGTTTTTTTAAGCACCATTATAATGGTATTATTTAGAGAGGGCAATGCAGGGCAATAAAGAACTGCATAACACCACCGCCATTTTGGTCATATTCTGTATGTAGGCACATGCATTATAGTATATGAGGAAATATATGACATGGGTGTACAATGGACGCACAATACTATATGGGGTTGCACTTTGAATAGAATGTGGATGTGGTGGAAGAGTGAGAAGCTAAAAATATTTCTGTGCATCAAATTCAGCAGAGACAACTCATGGCTGGTCGGATCAGCCGGTTGGAGAAGATAAGGGGGCGACTCCAGGCATAGAAAATGTCACCAGTCCTGCTAGTAAGCCATTGGATATAACTGTAGGGTATCATCTTATATAATGTACAGATCTGGCATATGTCCTGTGTGTACCACTATAGTATATGGTCACTGTATGGTGGTTATTTTGGGCATTTGTGTTGTGTTTTTTTAAGCACCGTTATAATGGTATTATTTAGAGACTATGTGATGACGAAAATCAGCCATGGTGAAGATGTAATATGTACGATAAAAAAAAATTGTTTTGGATCAACTTGAATCTTCAAGGTTTCGCTTACCTGTAGTGGTATTGTTTGGCCGCTATATACTGGTACTATTGGCCTTCACGGTCCTAGTTTGTGCAGTATGGAAATACTTGGTCCCTGTGTAGTTGTGTTATCTCATAAATTATGACCTTTTGGCAGTGCCAGTCAACCTTTCACAGTCAGTTTAGATACATGGGGCACTCTCGGGACCTCATTACTGTGTTGGTCATAAAGCGAACACCATTACAGTTTAGGGACTCTTTACTGTATGTAACACCAGGATGGGCTTTTTCCCATCTTTGAATGAGGAAGTGCAAGAAGAGCGAGGAGTCAGAAAGTTTTCTGTGCATTAAATTTAGCAGAGACAACTCAAGACTGGACGGTATGGTTGGATCAGCCAGGTGGAGAAGATAAGACGATTGCTCCATTCATAGAAGAAGTCACCAGTCCCACTGGTAAGTCATTGGATATAACTGTAGCGTATTCTCTTATATGAGCTGCAAATCTCTGATATGACCTGATCACCAGTCCCATTGGTAAGTCATTGGATATACAGTGTTGGCCAAAAGTATTGGCACCCCTACAATTATGTCAGATAATACTCGTGTTCTTCCAGAAAATGATTGCAAGCACAAATTCTTTGGTATTATCTTCATTTATTTTGCTTGCAATGAAAAAGCACAAAAGAGAATGAAAAAAAAAGTTATTTTACACAAAACTCAAAAAATGGGCTGGACAAAAGTATTGGCGCCCTCAGTCTAATACTTGGTAGCACAACCTTTAGACACAATAACTGCGCACAACCGCTTCCGGTAACCATCAATGAGTTTCTTACAAGGCTCTGCTGGAATTTTAGACCATTCTTCTTTGGCAAACTGCTCCAGGTCCCCCCTGAGATGTGAAGGGGGCCTTCTCCAAACTGCCATCAAGAGATCTCTCCACAGGTGTTCTATGGGATTCAGGGCTGGACTCATTGCTGCCACTTTACAAGTCTCCAGGGCTTTCTCTCACCACCATTTTCTAGTGCTTTTTGAAGTGTGTTTTGGGTCATTGTCCTGCTGGAAGACCCCTGACCTCTGAGGGAGACCCGGCTTTCTCACACTGGGCCCTACATTATGCTGCACAATGTGTTGGTAGTCTTCAGACTTCATAATGCCATGCACACGGTCAAGTAGTCCAGTGCCAGAGGCTGCAAAGCAACCCCAAAACATCAGGGACCCTCCGCCATGTCTGACTGTAGGGGGCGTCTTCTTCTCTTTGAAGGCCTCTTTTTTTTCCCTGTAAACTCTATGTTGAGGCCTTTTCCTACTTTTGTCTCATCTGACCAGAGAACATTCTTCCAAAACATTTTTGGCTTTCTCAGGTAAGTTTTGGCAAACTCCAGCCTGGCTTCTTTATGTCTCTGGGTAAGAAGTGGGGTCTTCCTGGGCCTCCTACCATACAGTCCCTTCTCATTCAGACACCGACGGATAGTACGGGGTGACACTGTTGTACCCTCGGACTGCAGGGCAGCTTGAACTTGTTTGGATGTTAGTCGAGGTTCTTTATCCACCATCTGCACAATCTTGCGTTGAAATCTCTCGTCATTTCTCTTTTCCGTCCACATCTAGGGAGGTTAGCGACAGTGCCATGGGCTTTACACTTCTTGATGACACTGCGCACGGTAGACACAGGAACATTCAGGTCTTTGGAGATGGACTTGGAGCCTTGAGATTGCTCATGCTTCCTCACAATTTTGCTTCTCAAGTCCTCAGACAGTTCTTTGGTCTACTTTCTTTTCTCCATGCTCAATGTGGTACACACAAGGACACAGGACAGAGGTTGAGTCAACTTTAATCCATTTCAACTGGCTGAAAGTGTGATTTAGTTATTGCCACCACCTGTTAGGTGCCTCAGGTAAGTAACAGGTGCTGTTAATTACACAAATTAGCATCACATGATTTTTCAAACAGTGCCAATACTTTTGTCCATCCCCTTTTTTATGTTTGCTGTGGAATTATATCCAATTTGGCTTTTTGACAATTCTTTTTGTGGTTTTCCATTGCAGACAAATTGAATAACAATATTAATACCAAAGAATTTGTGCTTGCAATCATTTTCTGGAATAAAATGAGTATTATCTGACAGAATTGCAGGGGTGCCAATACTTTTGGCCAACACTGTATCTGTCATTCACACTGTGTGTCAGAGAAGTGATGCCATGAAGTGAGTCAAAACATTCAAATTTAATAGGTACTGTGTCCATGACCAAGAACAGACTATTGGTGACACACGTCATTCTTTTTGGAAGCATCTGACATAAATTGGCTTTTCTTTTTCTCACAGAAATCTAAAACACCGAGTGGAGTTATAACTTTTATTTGCAAAAAGTGTTACTGTAAAATATGGCCTTGTTTTTTCTAAGTAAATACCAAAAAAATACCTGTGAATAAAAAATAAAAATAAATTCCAAAGTACAGTGTTCTTCTAAATGGATTGTTACTAGAGTTTCTTAGGCCTCGTTCACATCTGCGTCGGTAATCCGTTTGGGAGAGTCCGCATGGGGACCCCCCTGTATGGACTACCGAACGCATTGGCAAGCGGTGTACAGTGAAAGCACATGGACCTCAGACTATAACGGGGTCCGTGTGCTTTCCGCATTGTTTCCACACAGAACATGCGGACAGAAAAGTATTTCACGATCTATTTTCCAGTCCACATGACTCGTGTAGAAAGCACACGGCCCCCATTATAGTCTATGATCCATGTACTTTCACTGTAGACCGATTGCCAATGCATTTGGTAGTCCTTTTGAGGGGGTCCTCATGCGGACTCCCCCGAACGGATTACCAACAAAGATATGAACGAGTCCTTATTCTTGGTGAGTCATATACATTTTTTGTGAGCAGTTTATTTGCACTTCAGAACAAACTCAAACTACACTTTTTTATGGAAAAGCTAACCTGTACCCAGTTCGAAACTTAAAGGGCTAACTTATCTCTACTAGCTCTAGTATGTACTATATGGTCAAAATAGGTGTTCCTTGTATATTGCAGGGTAATTCAACCTAGCAGGGTCGGTGTTGCTGCTTGAAGCACCATGAGGACCCCATTAGGGAGCTTTCACATGGGGCAAAATGGCTTGGGTTCTGGCACGACTCCGTGCGGAATTCATGCGGTGTCCATGCAAATTCCAGAATCCGTGCTGTTAAAAAGCCTCTCCATAGAGTTCTATGGGGAGGCTTTTTAACCTGAGCAGATTCTGGCGTCAATACCGCATGGACAGCGCATGAATTCCACGTGGAGTCGCACCAGAACCCAAGCCATTTTGTCTCATGTGAAAGTTCCCTTAATGAAGAGGCCATAAATGGAACACAAGTACAGTTTGGGGATATTTTTACTGTGTGCAACACCAGGGAGATCTTTTTTCCCAGTTTGTGTTGAACGGGGATGTGGAGGAAGAATGAGTAGTCAAAAATGTTTCTTTGTATTAAATTCAGAAGAGACAACTCATACATGGAGGATATTGTCAGATCAGCCAAAGGTAGATGTCGTCACCAATCCAACTGGTAAGTCATTGTATATAATGTAGCATATTATATTTTCTGCTCTGCAGAGCCTCCATGTAGATCTGGTGTCTACCTCTACAGTATATGGTCACCGTATGGTGGTCCTTTTGGTTCATTCTATAATGGATTTTTATCTAGCACCATATTAATGGCATTATTTTGAAGAATATTAAAAAAAAGTGGTCATGGTGTAGTGGTAACATGTGTTATACTCTGGTGTTATTTAAAGATGAGCAATATGGGTTCGAAACCACACACTTTCTAGCTCGATTCTCAGTAATAGTCTATAGGAGTGACACGGAGAAAGGAAAAAATGAAGAATTACATGACTGTTTGGATCAAGAGTTTTCCCCATAATAGCTTGCCAGCAAACCTCATGGGAAGGGGCAGAGAATCATGAGGGGCTATTAGTCAATGGTTACTGACAAGAGGCCGTAAAAAGAAAAAAATAAGACAGGAAGACTAGGTGTCCATTTTGTGGGGAGAGATTAGAGACATAGGGTGTCAATATGGTCAAGATAGTATAACACACAGATAAAATTGTGTGGCGAGATCTCGGATCCATCCTGTTTCTATTACAGCTGGGAGTCTTATGAACACTCTCAGGCCTGTCATACTATTATAGTTATATAGAGAATCTCCCATAGCCTGCAATAGAGGCTGCATCTTCATCCAAAAGCACCGACTGCGCAAGTCTGTCAACCATTTTCCTGTGGCGGAACGGGCGCTCGCGTAAGAGGCCGCTAGAAAATGACTGACGGACATGCACAGTTGGCGCTTTTGGATGAAGATGCGGTCGGTGACGTGGCGAAGAGGCGGCCAGCAGAAGAAGACTGAGGCGTCGCTGGAGAGTTTTCGGACAGCCCAGGGGACACGGTACGAATCAGAGAAAGAAAGCTAAGAGAAGAATGACATTCTTAAGAATATTCCAACGTGTTCTTAGCTAAAAAAGGGATTCTAATGATAGAATCCCTTTAATAAATGTATTACACATTGGCAGTGCAAGTCAACCTGACAGGGTTAGTTTTGCTGTTGGGTCTCACTGAGGACCCCATTGCTGTTTGGGACATAAAAAGAGCATGATTTCCCATGTCTGTAGGTTGAGTTTGTGTTGGATGGGTAGGATGTGATGTGAGTGAGGAGTCAAAAATATTTCTGTGCATTAAATTCAGCAGAGACAACTAATCCATGGTTATGGTCGAATCAGCCAGGTGAAGAAGATAAGGGGATTTCTCCCGGCATAGATGGTGTCACCAGTCCCACTGGTAAGCCATTGGATATAACTATAGTTCATTCTCTTTTCTGCTCTTCAAAGCACCACAGTAGATATTGTGTAAAACACTACAGTATATGACCACTCTATGGTGCTCATTTTGGGCCAATGTATAGGACTAGAGATGAGCGAGTAGTACTCGATCGAGTAGGTATTCGATCGAATACTACGGTATTCGAAATACTCACTCGATCGAGTACCACTCACTGTTCGAATGTAAAAGTTCGATGCAGAACCAGCATTGATTGGCCGAATGCTATACAGTCGGCCAATCAACGCTGGTTCTTCTCCTACCTTTAGAAGTCTTCTCTGTGCAGCTTCCCCACGGTGTCTTCCTGCTCTGAATTCACTCTGCCAGGCATCGGGCCTGGGCAGAGCCGACTGCGCATGTCTGCTTGTAGTGCGGCCATGCGCAGTCAGCTCTGCCCAGGCCCGATGCCTGGCAGAGTGAATGAAGAGCCGGAAGATGCCGTGGGGACGCCGCACGGAGAAGACTTCTCAGAGGATCCAGACCGACCCTCACTTGTGGACTTGGTAAGTATAATTTGATCGAACGTTGCCTACCCCTGAAACGAGCATTTCCCCCCCATAGACTATAATGGGGTTCGATATTCGATTCGAGTAGTGGAATATTGAGGGGCTACTCGAAACAAATATCGAACCTCGAACATTTTACTGTTCGCTCATCTCTATATAGGACCATTGTATAGGGCCATTGTATAGTGGTTTAGATCTAGCACCAGTATAACGGTATTATTTAGAGAATATTTGATTACCAAAAAGTGCTCATAGTGAATTGGTTATATGTGCTTATGGTCTGGTGTTAGTTAAAGATGAGTAAATTGGGTTTAAATCCATACTCTTTTCAGGCAATTCGCAAAAAAGTCCATATCGATGGCCTCCATGCAAAAGCATAAAAAAAGCCAAGAAGAATTACATGACCATTTGGATCAAGAGTTTTCCCTATAATGCTTTCCTGTTCCGATCACGCTTATTCAGACTCTACCTGACCTTTTGTTCTGAAAGAGCTAACCCGTGCCCAATTCGAATCTTGAAGAGATCACTTACCTCGACTGTGATTGTTTGGCCACTTATACAGTGATTATTTACGTAATATTGGCCCTCATGGCCCTATGATATAATACTGTTATGGCATACAATGCGATCTTAATAGTAGTTCTTTGTATAGTTGATTTATTTAATAAATGTATGACATTTTGGCAGTGTCTTTTTGGATATATCTGGCGTAAGTTGGCTTTTTGCTTTTTCCTTGGCAATCTCCAACACCGGTGCCGTTATGATTTTTATTTTTTTTTTCCAAAAAGGTTTTACTGTAAAATATGTCCTGTTTTTCTTAAACAAATACCAAAAAGAAAACCTGTGAAACTTTTTAAAAGTATAAAAAAAAATTCTAAAGTGCAAAGTCTTTCAACTGGTTGTTTTCTTACAAAAAGTTTCTTAGGGTAAGTTCAAATGGGCTTTTTTGTATTGGAACCTAAGGTGGAGGCCGCCTCAGGTTCCGCTCCAAAAAACAGGTAACCGAGTCTGAAAGCCGGTGCACTGCACCAGCATCCAGCCACGTACTCTGCTCTGGATTAGGCCCAATGAATGGGCCTAGTCTGCAGGAGGGTTTGTCTTCAGACCGAATTGTGAGGTGACTCGGCCTGAAGAATGAGCACCTTGCTTCTTTTTTCCGGGAGCCGTCTTTTTGGTCAGGGTATTGAGGCGATTACGGCCTCAAAACCCTGACCAAAAAACTCAGAGTGAACTTACCCTTACCCTCAGAAAGTCAATTTTTTAAAAAACAATTTGCATTACGGGAACAATTATTGAACCATATCTTAACTTTTAAGTTTAAGAAGCAAACCCTTAGCCAATCGGAATCGGGAATGGTTCACAAATCTGTACTGGTATTGTTTGGTCACCTCTATTTTGGCACTAGTAATAATTTTGGCCTTAATTAACCTAATATGTACAGTATGGTGATAATATTTGTTCCTTGTATGGTTATTTTAAAAATATATGACTTTTGTACTTTTGTTATACCATTTTGGAGAATTGCTATTGCTTTGATCACTTTTTATTAAATTTTTTATCAGAGGCAAAACCAGTAAAAAAATGACTTTTTTTTCCCGCTATGACATTTACTGTATGGGAAACATTTTTCTCTAGATCACGGGCATTAGAGCCGGGTCTCTGCTGTATAAAACAGCAGACACCCGCCGGCTCCCAAGCTGCTTACATGTTTAAACACTTGGCACTTGGTACTAGTACGTCGGATGTCGGGAAGGGGTTAGAAATTTTAAAAAGTTAAAAAACTTATAATTGTTTGTTACCAGAGTTTCTTGCCCTTGGAGAGCCATGCACAATTTTTGAAAACAATTTGCACTTCTGGTTCAAAAGAAACGTGATCAAACAGAACCCAAACTTTTGGCCTGAACAAGAACCCCCGTAGCTAAACTGAAGTGCTCACTTATCGCTATTGGTTTTGTTTGGCCCCTATATAATGGTACTATTAGTCATATTGGCCTTCATTGGCCTAGTAGTGATAATAGTTGTTCACTGTATAGCTGTGTTATTTCATAAATTTATGTCAGCGTCTGTCAAACTGTTTTGATGCCTGGGGTACTCTAAGGACCCATTACTGTGTTGGTCATAATGGGAGCACAATTAAAGTTTGGGAGCTCTGTTACTGTGTATAACCTAGGGAGGACATTTTCCCATCTCTGAATGTTGAGCTTGTGTAGAATGGGGATATGTTGGGAGAGTGAGGAGTCATACATTTCTTCTATGCATTACATTAAACAGATACAACTCAGGGCTGGTGGATATGGACGGACCAGCCGGGTGAAGGAGATAAGGGGGTGACCCCAGGCATAGATGAGGTCAGCAGTCCAACTGGTAAGTCATTGGGTATCACTTTAGTGTATTGTCTTATGTGATCTTCTGTGTGACCAGTGTAGATCTAGTGTCTACTATACAGTATATGGTCACTGTATGGTCTAGTGTTAGTAAAAGTTATGCAAATTGGTTTGGAACAAACTGGATCTTGAACACTTCACTTAGTTCTATTGGTATTTGGCCCTCTTTATAGTTATACCTTTGGTAATTTTTTTTTTTTTTAATGTAGATTGTGAGCCCCACACCGAGCTCACAATGTACATTTTTCCCTATCAGTATGTCTTTTTTTGGAATATGGGATGGAAATCCATGCAAACACAGGGAGAACATACAAACTCCTTGCAGATGGTTTTTTGCCCTTGGTGGGATTTGAACACCAGGACTCCAGCGCTGCAAGGCTGCAGTGCTAACCACTGAGCCACCGTGTGGCCCCTATACCTTTGGTAATATTGGCCTTCATGGCTCCAGTATGGAAATCAGCTTGAATCTTGAAGGGTTCCCTTACCTGTTTGCTTCCTATATACTGGTACTATTGGTAATATTGGCATTGATGGCCCTACTTTGTACAGTACGGTAATAATAGTTGTTCCTTGTATATTTGTGTTATTTTATAAATGTATGACTGTTTGAGGATACTTTTACTGTCTGTAGTACCAGAAGGGGCGATTTTCTATCTATGAAAGGTGACTTTATGTTGATTGGGGTTGATGGAAGACGGAGGAGTCAAAGAGATTTCTGTGCATTAAATTCAGCAGAGACAACTCAATCCTTGAGGATATGGTTGGATCAGTCAGTGTTACGATTGGCAGGTTATATTAAAAAAAAAATAAAAAAAATAATAACCTGCGGAGCCCACTGGGCTCTGAACCGCAGAGCACCCTGGTGTGAACAAAGCCCAACAGTTAATGTCACTGCCGGGCAACTACACCATCTGGGTTCAACAAAAACTATATAAGTTCTCTGCCAGTTAGAGCAGCCGCAACTGAATACAAAAGTCTTGCAGTTCGTGCACTGCAAGACCAACACAAACTACGGGGCCACACCCACACCACAGCCACCTGCCTAAGGTAGGAGATTCACAATTATAATTAAGGGACAGGGAATCCACAATTTTAACCCATAAGGGGAAATTCTCCCTACCTGACTAACTAGGCAGCTTACTGCCAACTAATGTCTTGTGCAGACATGCACCATGTGGAATTTGAGACTATAGCACCCGACGGCCTAAAACAGCCTCCTTAAATGGAGGAAAGGTGGGACCGATCAGCCCGTCCAGGTGCTCAAGCCAGATGCCGATAAGCTGACACCAGTGTCAGTCTGCAGACCGATCAGATGGCCACACCTGCTGCACAATCCTAACAGCCAGTTGGAAAAGAGGAGATGTTTCCAGATTCTTCCATACTTAACTTAAAGGGGTTGTCCCATCACAAGGATCCTATCTATACTGCTTGTTAATGTGAATGTAAGACTTTTCCTAAATACACTGCTTCAGCAAAACTGCTTTATTTGTCCACTATCTTACTTTATTCAATTCATTGTTGACACAGTCCTTGACTTATCTGCTCAAAAGTCAAGTGATGTATCTGCTGCTCTCAGGGGGGAGGGAGGAGGGGCTAAGTGCAGGGAGCGAGCCTGTGTTTCTAGCTATTCCTGTGTCTACACCACGTGACCTAGCTCCCTGCTCTCAGATAGGGGAGAGGAGCTGCTTTCATATCTGAACGTCTTCTGTTCTCCCAGTTATCAGGCTAGCTAATTCAATTGTGTTCATTATGGCAGAGACAGGCAGTCTCTGTATGTAACACAGAATGGAATTGCTCCTGCCTGTACTTCATAGAACAATATTGTGCATATAGTCTTTAAGGACTTTTGATGACATCACAGGCCCTTCAGCCGCCCCATAGGATCACGCTATGTGGTGGGCGGAGCTACATGGTAATTTGGGGCGGAGCTAAACGGCAGGTTGCATGTGAAACATCGCCCACCAAATGATGCAAAAAAACAGGAAGAAAGAAGATTTTACAGCAGTGAAGACTGGTGAGTATGCGACGTGGGAATACCCCTTTACAGATCTAGTGTGAAATGACAATTCCAAACCAGAACTAAATCTTGAAAGTTTTCCTTATCTCTAGTGGTCTTGTTTGGCCCCCTATATAGTGGTACTATTGGTTATATTGGCCTTGATGGCGCTAGTATGTACAGCATGATAATATTTGTTCCTTGTATATTTCTAATATTTATTAACTGTATGACTTATTGCTAATGTCAGTAAATGTAGCATTGCCAATTTTTCTGCATGAGGACCTTATTACTGTGTGGATCAGAAGGGGGGCACATAAATAAGAGAGCACTTTTACTGTGTGCAGTACCAGGGATGGCTTTTTCCAATCTATAAAGGATGAGTTTGCGTATTTTGGGGATGTGACGGAAGACTGAGGAGTCAAAGATGTCTCTGTACATTAAATTCAAAAGAGACAACTCACCAATGGAGTCCTCGGTCAGATAAGCCAGTTGAAATTATAGGGGTTCTCCCAGGCAAAGTTGGTGTCACTGCTATGACTGGTAAGTCAATAGATAACTTTTAGGCTAAGGCACCATGGGACGTATCGCAGTTATTCTCACAATGCTTTAAACAGAAAGGCCACAGAGTTTTCCTCCGTGGATACTGAGAGGGGACAACCAATTGTAAGGGACGATAGGTTAGTGTTAATTGATAACACATAAGCAGTATAAAAAGCTCAGGCATAAGGATAAGTGTCCGTTATGTGGGGAGAGATTAGAGAGATAGGATGACGGATCAAGATAGACATAAGACAGGACTGGTGGTGTAAGTACAGGAGGCGAATACAGAAAATTACTGATGTGATGGGGAAAACTACACTTTGTTGCATGGGGTACTCTGAAGACTCCATTACTGTGTGGGTTATGAAAGGGACAGAATTAAAGTTTAGGGGATTCTTTTAATATGTGCAGCATCAGCGAGGCCATTTTTCCTTCTATGAATGGTGAATTTGTGTAGAATGGGATGTCTTGGAAGAGCGAGGAGTCAGATATTTCTATTCAATAAATTCAACAGAGACAACTAATGGCTGGTGGATATGGACGGATCCGCCAGGTGGAGACAATAAGGGGGTGACTCCAACCACAACCAATGTCACGGGTCCAACTAGTAAGTCATTGGATATAACTGTAGGGTATTCACTTAAATTATCTGCAGGGCTCCAGTGTCGACCTGGTGTCTACCACTACAGTATATGGTCACTGTATGGTGGTGTTTTTGAGCCTTTGTATAGTGTTTGTGTTGGTATAACTGTTTTATATAGATGCTATGTATGGTGCAATGGTGATATGGTCAGGCTTTATTCACAGTAATGGTCTATAGTGGTGGCCGCCATGTTTAAGTATAGAAAAAACAAATATGAAAAGTTACATAACTATATGGTTGAGAAGGCTTACACGGGTTTCACTGCAGGGACTGATATAAAATAAATAAATTAGCATTTTTTTTTTTAATGTAGATTGTGAGCCCCACATAGAGCTCACAATGTACATTTTTCCCCTATCAGTATGTATTTTTGGAATATGGGATGGAAATCCATGCAAACACGGGGAGAACATACAAACTCCTTGCAGATGGTTTTTTGCCCTTGGCGGGATTTGAACATCAGGACTCCAGGGCTGCAATGCTAGCGACTGAGCCACCGTGTGGCCCCTATAAATTAGCAAGTTTGTGATATAGTGTATAGACTCAAATGCCTCTCTTCTAAAGTACCAGAATGCAAACTCACTTACAAAAACTATACAAAATCATTGATAAAGCAAACAGGAAAAATCCCAAGACCTGAGATCAGATGGGTTTCCCCATGTAAACAGCCCTCATGGTAGAGTGTTCCAATAATGAGGGACTATCGGTCTATTGTCACTGAGAAAGCCAGGCAGGAAGAATAGGTGTCCAATGTGTGGAGAGAAATCAGAGACCTAGGATATCACGCTGAGATGGAGAGGCTAATACACAGATACTACATTGTGGGGGTGGCGGATTAATGAGGTGTTACGACTGGGGACAAAAACTTTGATTCATACTCATCTTGGCAATTCTTTGCCGAGATGGAAAACTAATATCTGTCCTTTCCCAACCAAGATGAAAGTTACGGCAACAGTTTAGAGAGTTGTTGCTTGTGTAGTTGCGTTATACATTAACTGTAGGACACATTGGTAGTGCCAGTCAGCCCCGCAGGGTCATTTTAACTACATGGGTTACTCGAAGACCCTGCTACTAAAGGGAACACAATTAGAATTTATTAGGCATTATTACAGTCTGTAGCAAAAGGGGCGGGGGCATTTACCCATCTATGAATGGTGGGTTTGAGTAGAAGAGAGGATTGGAAAGTGAGGAGTCAAAAATATTTCTGTGCATTGAATTCCGTAGAAACAACTCAAGGCTGGAGGACGTGGTCGGATCAGCCAGGTGTTAATGCTACAGGAAAAGAAAATGTCACGAGTACCCCTGGTAAGTCATTGGATATAACGGTATTGTATTCACTTATTTAGTCCCCCCCCCACACACACACACACACATTGCACTCCTTTTGTACGTATCTGGTGAAATTTTGCTGTTTTTTCCTTGACAATTGCCAAACCCAGTGAAATTACGTACGCTACCTCGCTACCTCTACAACTGATACTGTACCCCTGAAAAAGTGGTCCTAATAAATACGACCTGTTGTCCCATGCCAAATGCCTAAATACGCCGGTGAAATTTAAAAAAAATATGTACAATTTTATATTGCAGATATGGGCAGGGTCGGACTGGGGTGTCTAGGGCCCACCAGTGGAATTGTTTGTAGGGGCCCACCACCAGGACCCTGCAGACCAGCGATACTGAGACAGGGCAGCTAAAGGTAATACCATCTCGGGAGCCATGCTGCTCACCTGCCATACAATGTGCAACAACACACTACCTAAACCTACTGCTACACTCTGTATGGAAAGTGAACAGCGCGGCTCCTAGAAATGTTACCATTACCTGTAGCCACACTGTCCTGGAAGAGCTGATCTGCAGATGTCCTGGCTGTTGTATCATCACAGATGTAATATTGATGACCTATCCTAAGGACGGACCATCAATATTATAAAGTTGGATAAATCCTTTAAAGATTTGTTCAGGAATTGGATCAACCCATTTGCCTGACGGGAGGTGTAAAATAAAAAATAAATAAAAAGTGCCTTCACCTGTCCCCATTGCTCCATTGTCCACCGTCAGTGTCCATTTAGTCTCGTTCCGGCGCCTCCATGCTGGGAGTCCTGCACCTCATGGGACCACTGAAACCAATTAGATACAGGATTTCCAGAAATAAGACCATGAGACTGAACAGACACAGGCAGGAGGATAACGGGGCACTGGGGACAAAAGCTCAATGAAAAACACTGCGTCTCACTGTTGCACCTAGTCCTTAAAGAGGACCTTTCACCATTTGGGGCACATGCGGTTTAATACACCGCTACAAAGCCGACAGTGTGCTGAATTCAGTGCAGCTTTCATGTTCTGCGCCCTGGGTGAAGAGCTATCGGTGCCGGTACCGTAGCTCTTCACTGTCAGAAGGGCGTTTCTGACAGTCAGTCAGTAACGCCCTTCCTCACAGTAGCGTCTATTGCGCTGTACTGTGTGAGGGGGCTTTGCTTACCGCCTAGTGATGATGCTGAGCGGTGAGGAACGCTACCTCCCCCCAGTACACGTCTATGGACGAGCATTATCAGGAGGGGAGGGGGCGTTCCTCCCCGATCTCACAGTACAGTGCAATAGGCGCTGCTGGGAAGAAGGACGTTCCTGACTGACTGTAAGAAACGCCTTTCTGACAGTGAAGAGTTACAGTACCGGGACCGATAGCTCTTCACCGGGGGCACAGAACAGGAAAGCTGTACTGAATTCAGCGCACTGTCGGCTTTCTAGCGGTATATAAAACCGCATGTGCCCCAGGTGGTAAGAGCTCCTCCTTAACATCTCACTATACTGTACATCACATTAAGGATAAGGCCTAACACAGCGTCCCGAAGCAAAAAAGCGCTGCAGGAAAAACCCCGGCGGCAAAGCATCAGTTTTCCTGCAGCGCTTTTTGCAGAAACTCCACAGAGGTTTCCTCTAAGGACTTACTGCTTCCATTATACCTATAGGGACACTGTAGATGTTTCCGTAGGTATAAGTGCTGCGATTTCCAAAAACTGCAACAGTTACCTACACACTCATACATATACATTCATATATATATATATATATATATATACACACACACACACACACACACACACACACACACACACACACACACACACACACACACATATATATATATATATATATATATATATATATATATATAATTAGCATATACACATTTATATACATTCATATACCATATATACTCACCTATATACATACACTCACACATTATTATAGCATACTGTATATACACACACACCTGTATACAAACATACAGTCCTCACACAGTATACAAGACACATGCTTTAACCCTTAAGTACTATCATGGTGTCTATCATAATGATATGTGTATGGTAGTGGTGTATGATAGACACCATGATAGGACTTAAGGGTTAAACAAATGTGCACATATACATATTAAACATTACATTTTACCAAAAAAAAAGAAAAAAAATATACTCACATTTGTGAAGCAGCAGCAGCAGACTGCTCTGTCCCCACACGGGCCGATGTAAGCGATGACTCACTGCTGGGAGGGGGAGGGGGGAAAGTCCAGGCTTGCAGAGAGATCGCTTCCTAAGATTGCACTGGCAGGAGGCCTCTGTGTAAGTGTCGGGCCCTGGGAAACTGCCGGTAGCCGTGCTTCTTTATTCATTACAGCGCTGCCAGCAGCCTGGGGCCCCGAGCTTACATATCCGGCCCCTGCCACTAGCAGTGGTCAGGTTATCAATGCAAATGCACTGGACAGGGGACCGAACCAGCCCCTGACATCCCGATCGGGCCCCTGACCAGTGCTTCTGTGTTGAGGAAAGGAGCACTGACAGTCAAGGCTCGGGGCCTACCGGGGGATTCCCGGTTCCCCGGCGGGCCAGTCCGGTCCTGGATATGGGGACTACTCTAGGCAAAGATAATGTCACCAGTACCACTGGTAAGTCATTGGATAGAACTGTAAGGTATTCACTTATATGATCTGCAGAGCCCAAGTGTAGAATCAGCATCTCCCACTACATCATTGTATGGTGATCATTTTCCTAGGACTTAGGGGACATTATTCCTATTTTGGCATTCAAAGGTGATTTACTGCCTATAATGAATAGAGAGCAATAGCAATCTCTGTTTGTCACACTGGGAGTGTCGGTGAAGTGATGTCATACTGTCACCGTGCAGCAGTAGATGTATCCATTACAATCACAATACTCAGACCATCAAACAGTTTTCAACCAAACCAAAATGTATAACAAACCCGAAACCCCATAATGATGTCACTGTGCTCTGTTGTATTATAATACCCCATTGTGATGTCACTGAATTACAATACAATGTAACAATTCTCCATTAAGATGTCACTGAGGTCTGCTGTGAAGTCACAATGCCCCATTGTGATGTCACTTAGTTTCGTGGAGATTTCACATATCATCTTTGGATGTCGCTTATTTCCGTTTTGATGTCACAGGGTTCCTCTGTGCCGTCACAGAGTTATGTCACAATGCCCCATTATAATGTCACTGAATTATATTGTGATGTCGCAATTGTGAAATCATTGATTTCTGATGCAATGTCACAGTTCCCCTTTGTGATGTCACTTAGTTACTTTGTGATGTCCCAACGTTCCATTGTGATGTCACTGAGTTCAGTTGTGATGTCAGAATTCTGCATTGCCACGTCATTGACTTTTGTTATGTCAAAATGCCCCATCACAATGCAGAGTTTCATTTTAATGTCACCGAATTCCATTGCAATATCCCAAAGCCCCATTGAGAAATCACTGATTTCCTTCGCGATATGACAATGTCCCATTGTGATGTCATTGAATTCTGTTGTGATGTTACTAAGTTCTATTGGATGTCACAGTGCCCCAATGAGAAATCACTGAGTTCAGTTGTGATCTCACAATACCCCATTGCCCCAAATTCAGCTCCCTAAATGTCCAGAAGCTGAAACAGAAGAGGAGAACAGGGGAGCGTGGCAAGGTGAATGTTACTAAAGTGACATTTATTGATAAGGTGACATCACTGTACTCTTTTACGATGTCGAAATGCCCCAATGTGTATGTGACTGAGTTCTGATGTGAAGTCACAATGCTTCATTGTCATGTCACAGAGTTCCAATGTGATGTCACAGAGGTCTGTTATGATGTCAGAACACCTCGTAGTGATGTCACTTATGCTCTGTTAGGATGTCACAGAGATTAACTAGGATTGAGAGATCGGATTGGATTCCAATTGGCGATTGAGTACATTTCACAATCGCGATCGGAATTCTGATCCCGATCTTTTCCGGCGGGATAGAGGTTGGAGGTTACGTCAAGATTGGCTCAACCCTATTCATGTATAAATCATAAATAGGGTTGAACGATCGGGATCGGGAAAGATCGGATCCTGGTCATTGATCAAGCAAATTTCACGATCGGGATCGGCTGGAAAATGATCGGAAATCAGATTTTAAAATCGATTCTGAAATCTTAAGATTGGCTCAACCCTAACATTAACTTTTTAATTCATTCCCCTTAAAAAGGTCCTATACAACATGGCCAGTTTTTCATGCCACATTCCCAAATAACCCAATGAAATTTAAAAAAATAAATACAATTTTACCTTGCAGCGATGGCGACTACTCCAGGCAAAGTCACTATCACCAGTACCCCTGGTAAGTCATTGGAGATAACTTTCAGTTTTTTACTTACATGATCTGCAGAGCTCCAGTGTAGAATTGGTACCGTATATACTCGAGTATAAGCCGAGTTTTTCAGCACATTTTTTGTGCTGAAAAAGTCTGCCTCGGCTTATACTCGGGTCATTACGGTAATTCAGCAATATTTATAGTTACAGACCCAGCATACAGACACCGGGACGGGTGTCGGGCCGCAGCATCAGCTCATAGCAGGAGCGTGGCCATGCTGCTCATTTCAAACTGCAGAAGTACTTACGGCATCTACCACTACATTAAGGTCACTAAATGGTGGTCATATTTATGGGACTAGGAGCCATACACAACTTTTTTTTAAAAAAAAAATTTGTGCTTCCGGTTTGCAACAAACAGATTCAAACCATCTGAAAAATTTGGCCTGAACCGACAAATGCAAACGGAAGCTTGATGATTTTTTTGCAGTGGTATTGTTTTGCCCCTATATAGTGGTACTATTGGTAATATTGGCCTTTGTGGTCCTAGTTTGTACAATGTAGTGATAATAATTGTTCCTTGTTTTATTTTATAAATGTATGACTTGGTATAGACGTGTTACTTATAAAGTGTACGACTTATTGACAATGTCGGTCAACCTGGTGGGTTCCGGTTTTCTGCATGGGGCACGTTGAAGACCCTACTACTATGTGGGTCATAAAGGGTGCAGAATTAATATTTAGTAGTCATTTTTACCGTGTGCAGTAAAAGTGAGGGCACTTTCCCTTCTATCAATAGTGACTTTGTGTAGATGGGGATGTGTTGGAAGAGTGAGGAGCCACAAATATTTTTGTGATTCAGCACAGACAACTAAATAAGGGACTAGGGTTGAAAGATCAGATTACAATTGGGATTGGGATCGGATTGAAAATGATCGGAAAAAGGATTTTAAAATCGATCCTGAAATCTCAAGATCGGCTCAACCCTTCTCTATAAACAAAGTAACTAGGGTTGAGCGATCGGGATCGGAAAAGATCGGATTCCGATGGCGATCGAGTAAATTTCACAATCGGGATCGGATGGAAAATGATGAGAAATCGGATTTTAAAATCGATCCTGAAATCTCAAGATCAGCTCAACCCTATAAGGGACAACAGGGTCGGAGAAACCAGTTTGAAAAAAATAAGATATAACTGTAGTGTATTCTCTAATATGATTGTAGAGCACCAGTGTAAACCCGATGTCTACCACTACAGTATATGGTCACGATATGGTGGTAATTTTTGACCTTTCTATAAAGGGCTTTGTTTAGTACTAGTATAATGTTATTATACAGAGAATATTTGACTACAAAAAGTTCTTGAGCTCAGGGATCAGACAGTCTTCCCATAATGCCCTCATGATTGGGGATAGCCAATCATGAGGGACTATAGGTTAGAGGTTAGTGATGACTCAGTATGAAATGCCCGGGCCAGAGGTGTAGTTTATAATTTTGTGGGGAGAGATTAGAGACATAGGCTTCAAACTGAGATAAGTAGGATAATGCACAGATTATAATCTATTTAGATTCTGGGGTGGTATTGTGTTAGAACTAGAGATGAAGCGAACAGTAAAATGTTCGAAATTCGATATTCGTTTCGAGTAGCCCCTCAATATTCGACTACTCGAATCGAATATCGAATCCTATTATACTCTATGGGGGAGAAAATGCTTGTTTCAGGGGTAGGCAACATTTGATCAAATTACACTTACCAAGTCCATGAGTGAGGGTCGGGCTGGATCCACCGAGAAGTCTTCTCCGTGCAGCTTCCCCGCGGCATCTTCCGGCTCTGAATTCACTCTGCCAGACATCGGGCCTGGGCAGAGCCGACTGCGCATGCCCGCACTACAAGCAGACATGCGCAGTCGGCTCTGCCCAGGCCCGATGCCTGTCAGAGTGATTTCAGAGCCGGAAGATGCCGCAGGGAAGCTGCACGGAGAAGACTTCTAAAGGTAAGAGAAGAACCAGCGTTGATTGGCCGACTGTATAGCATTCGGCCAATCAATGCTGGTTCTGCATCGATCTTTTCCATTCGACTAGTGAGTGGTCCTCGATCGAGTACGAGTATTTCGAATACCGTAGTATTCGACCGAATACTACTCGCTCATCTCTAGTTAGGACTTGAACCTCCCATGGAAGTCACTTATAGGAGCAGGTGAGCAGTGCTGCCCTATACAAATCAATTAAAGGGGTTGTCTTATACTTTATATTGATGACTGCTCCTGATGAGTCATTAATATGGAAGCTTTGGGGTCGGATATCTAGATCCCTCACCGAACAGCTGTGATCAGAAGCAGATGATTCTATCTATAACATAGAGGCCCAGAGAGTCAAGATGTCAGAGCATGCCGAATCCACCGTACCAATGGATTGGTTGGACACTCACTGGTCTTATACTTATCCTTCCACCAATCTGCTTGCCAGTGTTCTTATATACAACCTAAATCTACATATGTTTTCTTCTATTTCAGTTCCAGTAAAAACGAAAACGAAGACGGGACTTATTCCAAATCTCTTATCTCGGCTCCTGTAGTCAGAGAATTGTTGTAGACGCTTCACAATCCTAACGAAATAGCTGATAATCGTTCGGGATAAATTGTCAGGTTGTTGAATAAATCCTGGATTTAATCACTGCTCACCATGGCTGTGTCCACTTACTGATCATGCATGGCTCATTGTGTGATACATACAGTCCTATGAAAAAGTTTGGGCACCCCTATTAATCTTAATCATTTTTAGCTCTAAATATTTTGGTGTTTGCAGCAGCCATTTCAGTTTGATATATCTAATAACTGATGGACACAGTAATATTTCAGGATTGAAATGAGGTTTATTGTACTAACAGAAAATGCGCAATATGCATTAAACCAAAATTTGACCGGTGCAAAAGTATGGGCACCTCAACAGAAAAGTGACATTAATATTTAGTAGATCCTCCTTTTGCAAAGATAACAGCCTCTAGTCGCTTCCTGTAGCTTTTAATCAGTTCCTGGATCCTGGATAAAGGTATTTTGGACAAACAATTCAAGTTCAGTTAAGTTAGATGGTCGCCGAGCATGGACAGCCCGCTTCAAATCATCCCACAGATGTTCAATGATATTCAGGTCTGGGGACTGGGATGGCCATTCCAGAACATTGTACTTGTTCCTCTGCATGAATGCCTGAGGATCTGGAGCGGTGTTTTGGATCATTGTCTTGCTGAAATATCCATCCCCGGCGTAACTTCAACTTCGTCACTGATTCTTGAACATTATTCTCAAGAATCTGCTGATACTGAGTGGAATCCATGCGACCCTCAACTTTAACAAGATTTCCGATGCCGGCATTGGCCACACAGCCCCAAAGCATGATGGAACCTCCACCAAATTTTACAGTGGGTAGCATGTGTTTTTCTTGGAATGCTGTTTCTTTTTGGACGCCATGCATAACGCCTTTTTTTATAACCAAACAACTCAATTTTTGTTTCCAAAATGAAGCTGCCTTGTCCAAATGTGCTTTTTCATACCTCAGGCAACTCTATTTGTGGCGTACGTGCAGAAACGGCTTCTTTCTCATCACTCTCCCATACAGCTTCTATTTGTGCAAAGTGCGCTGTATAGTTGACCGATGCACAGTGACACCATCTGCAGCAAGATGATGCTGCAGCTCTTTGGAGGTGGTCTGTGGATTGTCCTTGACTGTTCTCACCATTCTTCTTCTCTGCCTTTCTGATATTTTTCTTGGCCTGCCACTTCTGGGCTTAACAAGAACTATCCCTGTGGTCTTCCATTTCCTTACTATGTTCCTCACAGTGGAAACTGACAGGTTAAATCTCTGAGACAACTTTTTGTATCCTTCCGCTGAACAACTATGTTGAACAATCTTTGTTTTCAGATCATTTGAGAGTTGTTTTGAGTAGCCTATGATGCCACTCTTCAGAGGAGATTCAAATAGTAGAACAACTTGCAATTGGCCACCTTAAATACCTTTTCTCATGATTGGATACACCTGGCTATGAAGTTCAAAGCTCACTGAGGTTACAAAACCAATTTTGTGCTTCAGTAAAAAGTAGTTAGGGGAATTCAAATCAATAAAATGATAAGGGTGCCCATACTTTTGCACCGGTCAAATTTTGGTTTAATGCATATTGCGCATTTTCTGTTAGTACAATAAACCTCATTTCAATCCTGAAATATTACTGTGTCCATCAGTTATTAGATATATCAAACTGAAATGGCTGTTGCAAACACCAAAATATTTAGAACTAAAAATGATTAATATTAATAGGGGTGCCCAAACTTTTTCATAGGACTGTATTTAGTATATAACTAGACCTTACGGCACATACAGATATGTCACCTCTTAGCTGCTCCTATAACTAGATATATCCTGAGATGTATGACTCGAAATGTATAAGATATCTCGCGATAGACTGAGGCAGAGGGAAGGACCAGCCTTGTGGAGGACAGGCGGAGAATCAGCGCTCACCAAATTTTGATAAATGGAAGTCAACTTTATTAGGCACAACGCGTTCCGGGCAAACAGCCCTTTTTCAAGTGCAATAATGATCTTTTAAAATGAATATTCATAATTACATTTAAATTAAATTAAAAACCAAACAACAATACACAATAATTACATCATATGTATGCGCCATAGGGAGTATAAATAAGTATATAAAAAACCCTATTGTAATAGTATAAAATACATTATATACATACAGTATATATACACATGATGATAATAAAACAATAACAACACAATAATAAATGAATAAAAAAAATACTGAATAAATAGTATATAAATAAATAAATAAATAGAGTGGTTTCTTTCATTTACTAAACAAGACTACCAAAAATAATAACCAAGAAATGATGCTGAATATGATTTAAAAAATTCTATTAGATATATGTCACAGCTGTGTGGCTAGATTTTCACAAATATCAAACATGTATGCCCAAAGAAATGCCTATTACATATCCAAAATACGTCTGAGCTATACTGCCATTAAGCCCAAAACAACAACACATCGGCATATGGCCAGTATTTAAGCCACAGTAGACTAAGTAACAAAAAGTATATATAAATGAAGCTGGAAGCTTGAGCTAAAACACACTTACCCCGCCACTATGGACAGATAGCTTGTCCTGCTTGGGTGTTTTTGGGTTTATAAAGGGCTGGTAGTCATCATGTGTATGGCAGGAAAGGACATCACGCGCCAAACCGCCGATACACACTCAGACAGGAGCTGCGTGTTTGCGGCGTTCGAAATAGTTTAAAGCACATGCGCGGGGATAAATTCCGGGCGCATGCGCAATAGCCGGCAAGCCTGATCTCACTATACCGCTGGGCATGCTAGGCGTATTACTCGCTCGATCTCAAAGCAAACTTAAGATGGGAACAGATTGTCTTCATGCCGGTTTGAGGATGTTTAGTGCATGTATGTCTGAACCATGCATATCCTACTTGAAACTGGAGGCATAGAGTGGCTCCTAGAGCCTGAATACAGCAAGTGCTTCCGAACAGGGAAAGAGGAGTAAAATATAGTAGAATGTATGCTATGTACTAGATCACTAACATATTAAAAGAGCTAAATATACAGTTATATTATGTGACGTCATTCATATATTAAATACAGTACGGAGGGGAGAGTAACAGCAGCAGCATAATGATAACGGTGTTTAGGATATAAACGTAAAAAAAGGGTATCCCAAGGCCGTAATCTCAACAGCAAGAGAGAAAGCGGCATCTTTGACACAACAAACATGTCTAGTCCCCCGGCCCCCGCAAAACAGAGTCTGACTACCAGTGCAGGTTTTTGACCACCTATAATGGGGCGCATCAATCTATAAGAAATATTGTGAGGAAACATTGGAATATTCTTCTCAATGATCCCCACCTGGGAGATTTCTTGTCCCCAAACCCGGGGTTCATATTTAGGAGAGCAAGGACTCTCAAGAGCCTAGTGGCACCAAGTAGGCTCAAACAGAAGGAACTACTTGAACACGGCCCTCCCAGCACTAAAGGTAGTTATTGTTGTAATAAAAAATGATGCAAATGCTGTTCTTGCATCACGAACAAAACTACCAAAGTCATAAGTAACGTAACGAAAGAGTCTTTTTTAATTAATGGTCATCTTGACTGCTCGTCATCTTATGTAATTTATTTGCTAGAATGCCCATGTGGGTTACAATATATAGGTAGGACAATCATGCCTTTAAGGGTTAGGTTAAATAAACATAGGTCCAATGTCGTAAATGGCTTCCTCAAACACAGCGTATCGAGACACGCAGCCACTAAACATAATAGCTCCTTTGAAGGCTTTAAGGTTACTCCTATTGATCAGATCCCGGTTCATAAATATAATAGATTTGAGATCCTTAGACGTAGAGAAATATACTGGATCTACAAATTTGATTGCTTGTCTCCAAAAGGCCTTAATGAAACTCTGGAAGACATTACCCAATGAAACTTAGTTATATAGGATTCTCCGGTACCAGTATTTTTAGCTTTCGGTGTTTATTATCATATTGGGAGTATTTTCACATACATATGGTACTCCCATCTATTTAGACTCGGGTTTTTTCATATTTGTATGCTTGTCCATTTTGTTAATCATTTATTTATTTAGTACCCCCATATTTATTTATTTTTTTATTGTATTCATTTCATCCTCTGGTAGGATTTATACATTCCAATTTGTTTAGGGTTTATTGATTTAGTAAGTAGAGATGAGCGAACACTAAAATGTTCGAGGTTCGAAATTCGATTCGAACAGCCGCTCACTGTTCGTGTGTTCGAACGGGTTTCGAACCCCATTATAGTCTATGGGGAACAGATACTCGTTAAGGGGGAAACCCAAATCCGTGTCTGGAGGGTCACCAAGTCCACTATGACACCCCAGGAAATGATGCCAACACCTCTGGAATGACACTGGGACAGCAGGGGAAGCATGTTTGGGGGCATCTAACACACCAAAGACCCTCTATTACCCCAACATCACAGCCTAACAACTACACACTTTACACACTCAATACCACCTCTCTGACAGTAGGAAAACACCTTGAAACATGTGTATTTGGCACTTGCAGTGAGGAGAGCTTGTCACCAGCAGTGAATTTGGCCCTTGTAGTAAGTTGAGGTTGGCACCAACATTTGTTTTGAAAATCAGGGTGGATTGAGCCTCTAACCAGCAGAGTTTGGGCAAATTCATGGTGGAGGGAGCCTCTAAAAACCCCAGTTTGGACCAATTCATGGTGGAGGGAGCCTCTAAAAACCCCAGTTTGGACCAATTCATGGTGGAGGGAGCCTCTAAAAACCCCAGTTTGGACCAATTCATGGTGGAGGGAGCCTCTAAAAAACCCAGTTTGGACCAATTAATGGTGGAGGGAGCCTCTAAACAGCCCAGTTTGGACCAATTCATGGTGGAGGGAGCCTCTAAAAACCCCAGTTTGGACCAATTCATGATGGAGGGAGCCTCTAAACAGCCCAGTTTGGGCAAATTCATGGTGGAGGGAGCCTCTAAAAACCCCCAGTTTGGACCAATTCATGGTGGAGGGAGCCTCTAAAAACCCCAGTTTGGACCAATTCATGGTGGAGGGAGCCTCTAAACAGCTCAGTTTGGGCAAATTCATGGTGGAGGGAGCCTCTAAAAACCCCAGTTTGGACCAATTCATGGTGGAGGGAGCCTCTAAAAACCCCAGTTTGGACCAATTCATGGTGGAGGGAGCCTCTAAAAACCCCAGTTTGGACCAATTCATGGTGGAGGGAGCCTCTAAACAGCCCAGTTTGGGCAAATTCATGGTGGAGGGAGCCTCTAAAAGCCCCCAGTTTGGACCAATTCATGGTGGAGGGAGCCTCTAAAAACCCCAGTTTGGACCAATTCATGGTGGAGGGAGCCTCTAAAAACCCCAGTTTGGACCAATTCATGGTGGAGGGAGCCTCTAAACAGCCCAGTTTGGACCAATTCATGGTGGAGGGAGCCTCTAAAAACCCCAGTTTGGACCAATTCATGGTGGAGGGAGCCTCTAAAAACCCCAGTTTGGACCAATTCATGATGGAGGGAGCCTCTAAACAGCCCAGTTTGGACCAATTCATGGTGGAGAGAGCCTCTAAAAACCCCAGTTTGGACCAATTCATGGTGGAGGGAGCCTCTAAACAGGCCAGTTTGGGCAAATTCATGGTGGAGGGAGCCTCTAAACAGGCCAGTTTGGGCAAATTCATGGTAGAGGGAGCCTCTAACCAGCCCAGTTTGGACCAATTCATGGTGGAGGGAGCCTCTAAAAACCCCAGTTTGGACCAATTCATGGTGGAGGGAGCCTCTAAACAGCCCAGTTTGGACCAATTCATGGTGGAGGGAGCCTCTAAAAACCCCAGTTTGGACCAATTCATGGTGGAGGGAGCCGCTAAACAGCCCAGTTTGGACCAATTCATGGTGGAGGGAGCCTCTAACCAGCAGAGTTGGTGGAAATCAGGGTGGAGGGAGCCTCTAACCAGCAGAGTTGTGGGAAAGCAGGGTGGAGGGAGCCTCTAACCAGCAGAGTTGGGGGAAATCAGGGTGGAGGGAGCCTAGTATTAGCAGAATTGTGCAACGCTTATGGTGGATGAGTATGAGGATGCGGAGGAATTGGAGAGGTTGAGTACAGACATGGAGTTTCATGTTGGGGTGCTTTACACAGGTGGGCACAAAAATGAAGGCTCTATCCAGTGGTGGTTCATTTTTATCAAAGTGAGCCGGTCGGCACTCTCAGCTGACAGACGGGTGCGCTTGTCAGTGATGATGCCACCGGCTGCACTGAACACCCTCTCAGATAGGACGCTGGCGGCAGGACAGGACAGCACCTCCAAGGCATATAGGGCAAGTTCAAGCCACAGGTCCAACTTCGACACCCAATACGTGTAGGGCGCAGAGGGGTCGGAGAGGACAGGGCTGTGGTCGGAAAGGTATTCCCGCAACATGCGCCTATACTTCTCACGCCTGGTGACACTAGGACCCTCCGTGGCGGCACTTTGGCGAGGGGGTGCCATCAAGGTGTCCCAGACCTTAGACAGTGTGCCCCTCGTTTGTGTGGACCGGTGAGAACTTGGTTGCCTACTGGAGGAACTGCCCTCCCTGCCGCCAACGTCACATGCTGGAAACATCTCCATCATATTCTGCACCAATTGCCTGTGGCAAGCATTGATGCGATTGGCCCTCCCCTCTACCGGAATAAAAGACGAGATGTTGTTTTTATACCGGGGGTCAAGGATAGCAAAGATCCAGTACTGGTTGTCCTCCATGATTTTGACAATACGCTTGTCGGTTGTAAAGCACCCCAACATGAACTCAGCCATGTCTGCCACAGTGTTAGTTGGCATGACTCCTCTGGCCCCACCGGAAAGTTCAATCTCCATTTCCTCCTCATCCTCCATGTCTACCCATCCGCGCTGCAACAATGGGACGATTCGAAGTTGCCCGGAAGCCTCCTGTATCACCATCACATCATCGGACAACTCTTCTTCCTCCTCCTCCTCCATTAAACGCAGTGAAGCGGACAGATGTGTGGACCTACTCTCCAGCTGTGACGGATCGGATGCTATCCCTAACTCCTCTGTGTGATCTGAGTTATCCCTGATGTCAATCAGGGATTCTCTCAGAACACACAAGAGCGGGATTGTAAGGCTCACCATCGCATCCTCAGAGCTCACCCTCCTTGTGGACTCCTCAAACACCCGTAGGATGTCACAAAGGTCTCTCATCCATGGCCACTCATGGATGAGAAACTGAGGCAGCTGACTTTGTGGCACCCTAGGGTTTTGTAGCTGGTATTCCATCAAAGGTCTCTGCTGCTCAACCACTCTATTCAACATCTGAAACGTTGAGTTCCAGCGTGTGGGGACGTCGCACAAAAGCCGGTGTTGTGGCACATGCAGGCGTTGCTGGAGAGATTTTAAGCTAGCAGCGGCTACTGTCGACTTGCGAAAGTGGGTGCACATGCGCCGCACTTTCACCAGTAGCTCTGGAACATTGGGGTAGCTCTTTAGGAAACGTTGCACCACTAGGTTGAAGACGTGGGCCAGGCATGGAACATGTTGGAGTCCGGCAAGCTCCAGAGCTGCTACCAGGTTCCGGCCGTTATCACAAACGACCATGCCTGGGCCCAGGTGCAGCGGCTCAAACCATATTGCCGTCTCATCGAGGAGGGCATCCCTCACCTCGGAGGCAGTGTGCTGTCTGTCCCCCAAGCTGATCAGCTTCAGCACAGCCTGCTGACGTCTACCAACGCCAGTGCTGCAACGTTTCCAACTCGTAGCTGGGGTCAATCTAACAGCGGAGGAGGAGGCGGTGGCGGAGGAGGAGGCGGTGGCGGAGGAGGAGGCGGTAGAGGAGGAGGAGGAGGGGGGTGTTCTTCTCGTGTCCCTGCCAGGAATGTTAGGCGGGGAGACGAGGTACACCGGGCCAGTTTGGGAAGCAGTCCCAGCCTCAACTACATTCACCCAGTGTGCCGTCAGTGAAATGTAGCGTCCCTGTCCGCATGCACTTGTCCACGCGTCGGTGGTCAAGTGGACCTTTGTGCAAAGCGCGGAACTAAGGGCCCGCCTGATGTTGAGTGACACATGCTGGTGCAAGGCGGGGACGGCACACCGGGAGAAGTAGTGACGGCTAGGGACGGCATAGCGAGGTGCCGCAGTTGCCATCAGGTCCAGGAAGGCGGGAGTTTCAACAAGCCGGAACGCCAACATCTCCTGGGCCAGCAGTTTAGCGATGTTGGCGTTCAAGGCTTGCGCGTGTGGGTGGTTAGCAGTGTATTTCTGCCGCCGCTCCAATGTCTGAGAGATGGTGGGTTGTTGTAAAGAAGCGCCTGATGGTGCCTTTGATGGTGCAGGAGAAGGAGATAAGACAGGAACAGGGGAGGATGAGGGAGAAGTCAACAAAGTGGCGGAGGCAGATGAAGTGGTGTCCTGGCTCGTCCTCTGGAGTGCATCGCCAGCACAGTCAGTAGTGGCAGTGGCAGAGGCAGAGGCAGTGGCAGAGGCAGTGGCGTGAACGGCAGGCGGCCTTTGTCCTGCCGTTGCTGCCTGCCACTGATTCCAGTGCTTGGATTCCAAATGACGGCGCATTGAAGTGGTGGACAGGTTGCTCTTCTCAGAGCCCCTAATCAATTTCGAGAGGCAAATTGTGCAGACAACACTATATCTGTCCTCGGCGCATTCCTTGAAAAAACTCCACACCTTCGAGAAACGTGCCCTCGAGGTGGGAGTTTTTCGGGGCTGGGTACGAACTGGAACATCTTGGGAGATTCCGGGTGTGGCCTGGCTTCGCCTAAGCTGCTGACCTCTGCCTCTAGCTACCCTTTTTGGTGCTGCACTTGCCTCAACATCCACACTACTTTCCCCGCTTGACATCCCCCCTGTCCAGGTCGGGTCAGTGTCCTCATCATCCACCACTTCCTCTTCCAACTCCTGTCTCATCTCCTCCTCCCGCACAATGCGCTGGTCAACTGGATGCCCTGACGGCAACTGCGTCACATCATCGTCGATGAGGGTGGGTTGCTGGTCATCCACCACCAAATCGAACGGAGATGGAGGAGACTCTAGTGTTTGAGCATCTGGACACAGATGCTCCTCTGTTAGGTTCGTGGAATCGTGACGTGGAGAGGCAGGTTGAGGGACAATGAAAGGAGCGGAGAACAGCTCTGGGGAGCAGGGACAGTTGGGGTTATTGTTCTGTGAAGCTTGGGAATTTTGGGAGGAAGGAGGACAAGACTGTTGGGTAATAGGAGGAGAGGAGGCAGAGTCTGACTGGCTGCTGGACAATGTGCTGTAAGCGTTCTCTGACAGCCTTTGCAAGACCTGTTCCTGGTTCTCGGGCCTACTAAGGTTTGTACCCTGCAGTTTAGTTAATGTGGCAAGCAACCCTGGCACTGTGGAGTGGCGCAATGCTTGCTGCCCCACAGGAGTAGGCACGGGACGCCCTGTGGCTTCACTGCTACCTTGCTCCCCAGAACCATTCCCCCGACCTCGCCCACGGCCTCGTCCACGTCCCTTTCCGGGAGCCTTGCGCATTTTGAATTCCCAGTTAGAAATTGGCACTATACCAGTAGCAAAAATTGTGGGTGCACGTAACCCCAATATATTCTTTGAATTCCCAGTCAGACAATGGCACTATATACCAGTAGCAAGAAATGAGGGTATTTATAACCCCAATATATTCTTTGAATTCCCAGTCAGACAATGGCACTGTATACCAGTAGTAAAAATTGTGGGTGCACGTAACCCCAATATATTCTTTGAATTACCAGTCAGAAACTGGCACTATATGGCAGTAGCAAGAAATGAGGGTATTTGTAACCCCAATATATTCTTTGAATTCCCAGTCAGAAACTGGCACTGTATACCAGTAGTAAAAATTGTGGGTGCACGTAACCCCAATATATTCTTTGAATTCCCAGTCAGACAATGGCACTATATACCAGTAGTAAAAATTGTGGGTGCACGTAACCCCAATATATTCTTTGAATTCCCAGTCAGACAATGGCACTGTATACCAGTAGTAAAAATTGTGGGTGCACGTAACCCCAATATATTCTTTGAATTCCCAGTCAGACAATGGCACTGTATACCAGTAGTAAAAATTGTGGGTGCACGTAACCCCAATATATTCTTTGAATTACCAGTCAGAAACTGGCACTATATGGCAGTAGCAAGAAATGAGGGTATTTGTAACCCCAATATATTCTTTGAATTCCCAGTCAGACAATGGCACTGTATACCAGTAGTAAAAATTGTGGGTGCACGTAACCCCAATATATTCTTTGAATTACCAGTCAGAAACTGGCACTATATGGCAGTAGCAAGAAATGAGGGTATTTGTAACCCCAATATATTCTTTGAATTCCCAGTCAGAAACTGGCACTGTATACCAGTAGTAAAAATTGTGGGTGCACGTAACCCCAATATATTCTTTGAATTCCCAGTCAGACAATGGCACTATATACCGGTAGCAAAAATTGTGGGTGCACGTAACCCCAATATATTCTTTGAATTTCCAGTCAGACAATGGCACTGTATACCAGTAGTAAAAATTGTGGGTGCACGTAACCCCAATATATTCTTTGAATTCCCAGTCAGAAACTGGCACTATATGGCAGTAGCAAGAAATGAGGGTATTTATAACCCCAATATATTCTTTGAATTCCCAGTCAGACAATGGCACTGTATACCAGTAGTAAAAATTGTGGGTGCACGTAACCCCAATATATTCTTTGAATTCCCAGTCAGACCATGGCACTGTATACCAGTAGTAAAAATTGTGGGTGCACGTAACCCCAATATATTCTTTGAATTCCCAGTCAGACAATGGCACTATATACCAGTAGCAAGAAATGAGGGTATTTATAACCCCAATATATTCTTTGAATTCCCAGTCAGACAATGGCACTGTATACCAGTAGTAAAAATTGTGGGTGCACGTAACCCCAATATATTCTTTGAATTACCAGTCAGAAACTGGCACTATATGGCAGTAGCAAGAAATGAGGGTATTTATAACCCCAATATATTCTTTGAATTCCCAGTCAGAAACTGGCACTGTATACCAGTAGTAAAAAATTGTGGGTGCACGTAACCCCAATATATTCTTTGAATTCCCAGTGAGACAATGGCACTATATACCAGTAGCAAAAATTGTGGGTGTATATAGCCCCAATTCTATTGCTAGGGGACTTGCAGGGTATTTCTGAGGTGAAGGTGGGGGGGCACACCGTTGGAACGGTGATTTGGGGTGTATATATGGGGTATACGGGAATACACTGTCAGTGTGTTCCATTCAGGATCCTGGGAAAGCTGGGTTGCGGCGATTGAGCCCGTCAGTGCCACGTTACACTGACAAGCTTCTCCCTGGAATTGAAGTTATATGTAAGCCCAATATATTCTTTGAATTCCCAGTGAGACAATGGCACTATATGGCAGTAGCAAAAATAGTGGGTGTATATAGCCCCAATTCTATTGCTAGGGGACTTGCAGGGTATTTCTGGGGTGAAGGTGGGGGGGCACACCGTTGGAACGGGTATCGGGGGTATATATCGGGTATACGGGAATACACTGACAGTGTATTCCATTCAGGATCCTGGGAAAACTGGGTTGCGGCGATCGAGCCCGTCAGTGCCACGTTACACATACAAGCTTCTCCCTGGAATTTAACTCTTACAAGAGCTGTTGTGGTTGTCTTCTCCTTCCTATCTAGCCTGTCCCTGCCTACCCAGAATCTAAGCCGTAGCTAGCTGGACGGAAACCTCTGTCCTCGGTGAATTGCAAGCTCAGAATGACGCGAACCTGGGCGGCGCTGTTCTTTTAAATTAGAGGTCACATGTTTTCGGCAGCCAATGGGTTTTGCCTACTTTTCTCAACGTCACCGGTGTCGTAGTTCCTGTCCCACCTACCCTGCGCTGTTATTGGAGCAAAAAAGGCGCCAGGGAAGGTGGGAGGGGAATCGAGTAATGGCGCACTTTACCACGTGGTGTTCGATTCGATTCGAACATGCCGAACAGCCTAATATCCGATCGAACATGAGTTCGATAGAACACTGTTCGCTCATCTCTATTAGTAAGTACTTAGTGTGTTTATTCACATAATGTAATTTATCCTCATAGATTTTAATACACTAATATTGTCATATATTCGTATGGTATCAGTTTCAGGGTTAATTTTATGCTTATATCCATTATATATTTCAATATAGAGTTGATTAGTGTAGAGATAAAGGTTTTTTATTTATTTTTTTATATTTATATTTATTTTTACATTTATATTTGTTTATATCCTAAACACCGTTATCATTATGCTGCTGCTGTTACTCTCCCCTCCGTACTGTATTTAATATATGAATGAAGTCACATAATATAACTGTATATTTAGCTCTTTTAATATGTTAGTGATCTAGTACATAGCATACATTCTACTATATTTTACTCCTCTTTCCCTGTTCTGAAGCACTTGCTGTATTCAGGCTCTAGGAGCCACTCTGCCTCCAGTTTCAAGTAGGATATGCATGGTTCAGACATACATGCACTAAACATCCTCAAACCGGCATGAAGACAACCTGTTCCCATCCTAAGTTTGCTTTGAGATCGAGCGAGTAATACGCCTAGCATGCCCAGCGGTATAGTGAGATTGGGCTTGCCGGCTATTGCGCATGCGCCCGGAATTTATCCCCGCGCATGCGCTTTAAACTATTTCGAACGCCGCAAACACGCGGCTCCTGTCTGAGTGTGTATCGACGGTTTGGCAAGCTATCTGTCCATAGTGGCGGGGTAAGTGTGCTTTAGCTCAAGCTTCCAGCTTCATTTATATATACTTTTTGGGTTTTTGTCTATTATGTCCATTGGTTGTTGTGTTCGACACAACCAAGCCAGGTGAGCGGACACCTGATTGTCTTTATTTATTCATTAACATACCAAGGGTATTACACAAAGAACGGCTCGGTGCCGGGGACCTTGTTTTTTTTTTTTTTTTCTCGCGATAGACTATCAGGTTGTAGAGTCATCTGCCATCAGCTTACAGTGGTCAACAGTTACCAGTCTCCATATGCACTGTCTACCAATAAGTATTTGGACACCCATGCAAATGAAGATATCTGCAGTCGTGATGTGCGTCAAGTCTTCCGCCATTAAATAGGAAACAGCATTGGCATTAGTGCATTGGCATTAGTGCATTGGCATTAGTCGCATACAAGATGCCACAAAGTGCAGAGTTGTCCGATTTCGAGAAAGGGGTAATTGTGGGGGACCACAGAAATGGCCGATCCTTAAGGGACATAGCAAGTGAACTGAATTACCCAAAATCAACAGTAGCCTATGTGATTATGAAGTGGAAGGTGAACAGTGATTGTTGGAATGTGCCCCGAGTCGGCAGACCCCCGAAACTGGGAGATAGAGACCGACGGGTGCTGGCCAGAGAAACCGCCCCAACCGATGGCTCACATACACAGGAGTGTCACCAGTCATCCGGGAGTGTTGTGTCGATCAATCCCATCTGTAAGGAAGTATCTGCTGGGGTCTACCAACTACTGAATAGGAATAAATGTTGTTTTCCTATTCTACCACAGGTGTCCAAATACTTATTGGTAGACAGTGTAGATGTATCAGCCAGTGTGTAAGAAATCGAACTTATTATAAATTTCCCCTGAAATTCGGATTCTAAGAAATCACAATATTTTTGGGGTTAACACAATTTCAATAAAAATGGTCAAGCCGACTGCCATTTTTCTAGCAGTTTTCCAGGCAGGAAAAGCCCTTAAAAATAAAAAAGGTAATATTATTCACCTGTAGTTTTCCGGGGTTCAGACACAGCAGCTGGGTTGCCTCTACTCTGCATTGTGTGATTCCTACCACTTCATGCTCCTGTGCTGTTCTCCTGCTGTTGATGTATCTGGTGCACTGTTCCTTGATGCCCTAATGTGCACTCCTGTGGACCTTTCCAGCCAATCCAAGGAGACCCATCACCTATTTATATCTGCTTTGCCCTCAACACGATGCCTGAGCATTTTAGGATTTTATCTAGCTAGTTCCTGTGAGGATATTTCGATACTTTGTTCTGGCTTTGCAGCTCATTCTGATCTTGCTCTATTGATGTTACGTTACCAGTATACGCGGCTGGAATCCGGTGGTCAGATGGAATAAGCCAGGAGCAGATAGGTACTGAAGAGTAGTAGTCCAAGGTGCGGCTTGAAGTGTAGATCACAAGGGTAATAGCAAGGAATAGAAACAGTCTAGGAAAGATAGTTTTGAGCAGCAGGAGACTGGAACAAATCACAATACTCGAGCAGAGGCTGTACTACCTCATGGGTATACATAGGCCCAAACAGAAAACAAGATGGCTTCACATTGGTACAGATCGGTCATCTTTGTTAAGGCAATTCCTGGGATGAACACAGCAGCCAATAAGACCACGCGTAACCGTGGCGTAACCCAGACCAACCTCCTCCCATGGCTGAGCCCCTCATAAATAACACTGACACTTTTGGATGGTTAAATTGTGGGGGTCGGCCACAGCTTTATTAAACGTACACACATCGGCAGAACCCTGCTATCCCCTCCCTTTCTAGACCAAGCGCGTCACCAGAATGCCCCGCCACCGCATTGCGGTGTGCATGTGATGTAATATTCAGCGGGTGACGCGCCTCATCTTCTACACCGATGACCAGAGGGGATGGGAAGGGGAAGGCGCAAGGTCCCGCCAACATGCAAGCTGTGACACCTGAAATAAATAAAACAAAATAAATATAATGCAAGGAAACACAGAACCAATAAATAACAAAAAACCACAACAAAACGAGCAGAAGAACCAAATGGGGAGGGAGGGAGGGAAGATCAAACCGCTCCGAACGACGGCGGGGATCCAAGAGGAAGTCCCCGCCCAGCGCCGGAAGTTAAATAGCGCGGGTAAGCCCCGCCTCCTCCAAACCCCGCCCAGGCCAGCGTCAGCCGCCGGGAGGGGGGAAGGAGGAAGCGCACTCAGCACGCGCAGTCAAGACCCGGACAGCTTAATCAGCCGTCCGGATCGCAGACCACGCGTAACCGTGGCGTAACCCAGACCAACCTCCTCCCATGGCTGAGCCCCTCATAAATAACACTGACACTTTTGGATGGTTAAATTGTGGGGGTCGGCCACAGCTTTATTAAACGTACACACATCGGCAGAACCCTGCTATCCCCTCCCTTTCTAGACCAAGCGCGTCACCAGAATGCCCCGCCACCGCATTGCGGTGTGCATGTGATGTAATATTCAGCGGGTGACGCGCCTCATCTTCTACACCGATGACCAGAGGGGATGGGAAGGGGAAGGCGCAAGGTCCCGCCACCGGAACCCGACGTAAACCTACAAAGGGGTCCGACCCCCCCCCAAGAGCATAAAAAGAGCACGCTCAATACCATCCTGAAGCCCAGACAAAAAAATGTCTAGACCAATGTCAGACAAATGGACACCATCACCCCGGAGCAGCGCCCTGTTGTCACCCTCAAGCTGCCTGTGCCGAACCACCACTCCCGACCGGGAGCGGACGTGGCGCGACACACGCAAGTTAAGTAGGCGCCTCGCACTCTCCAAAGCTGCCGGATCTCGGGCATCACGCCACCTTGCCCGAGGGACAATTTCAGACCAGACAATAATGACATCTTGAAAAAAGGCAGGAAAGCGATCCACATCAGATCGAATCAGGGAAATCAACTCAGATAAACGCATCACACCCAAATCGTTGCCACCGGCATGAAACACCAGCACCACAGGGGCCTGGGAGGTTCTTCCAATCTCAACCACTTGTGGCAGCATCTGCGACCAGCTCATCCCTCTGATTCCGTGCCATCTCAGCTCCGCTTCCTGGAAACCGAGTTGCAAACCTCCAGGTCGGATTGCGGCACGCCGCGCCGCCCAATAAATATACGAGTGGCCTAAAATCCAAACCACTGGATAAGGACCTGAAAAACAAAGAGAGACGTCAATGCAAATATATAAAACCCCTTTTTTTTTTTTTTTTTTTTTTTTTTTTAATCTTATGAAAAACAAAGGAAAACCAACCCAGAAAACATAAAAGGAACACAAAAAAAAAAAAAACTAAGTTGTAAGAAGACCTGGGCGGACATAACGTCTGTAACAACTAGACCGCCAACGGCCAATACGCTTAATCTCATCCTCTGAAAGGCCTGCCGCGTCGGCAGCAGTAGCTGCCACGATGCGGAAAGAGTGCGTACCAAAATCATCCGACGGGACTCCCAAAGCAACAAGACAACGCTTAAACAAAGATTCAAACTGGAATCTCGTAAAAAAAGAGCCGTCAGCATGGACTAAAAACTGGCTAGCCAAGGGGCGAAGCGCCACAAAACGACGCACTCGATCGACGGGGCATAAAGGACCGTCCAAACGCGAAATAGTCAACCAAGTACCCTGACCGTAAGGGTCAGTCTTAGACCGTTTAACCCGGACACGGATGGAATCTTGCAATAGCACTACATCGTCCGCAGCCAACCCACCTGCTGCCCGACGGGATGGGGCGACTAGCTCACCCACGCGCAACGCCCCAAAAAATGCCAATACAAATGCACAACTCAATAATTCCGCCTCAAACGGGGAAGAACAAACTGATCCTGTTATCCCGGCCAAGCGACGCAAAAGAAAAAACGAAACCGGGCGACGCTTATCAACAGGGCGCGCAGACTTCTTCCAACCCCGCAAAATCAACTGAAAAGCAAAATCCTTCGTTACATCCGGAAAACCCAACAATTTAAGCCCAAAAGCTACTCCCGACAACCTCCGGGCCGCAGTAGCGGCCGACACGCCATCCGACTTCAAACGGGCTAAATAAGCAAAAGTCAAATCCTTACAACAGTCGGGATCCAACAGCCTTTCTGGTGAACCAAAGGACAGCCACTCATTCCACGCCTTACCATGTGCAGACCAAGTCGCAGCCGTGATGGATTCTTGCAACAACGGGCTCAGGACTGCAGAACCAGATCCCACAGCAAAGGAGGGCACGGGCAGCCCACCAAATCCGCTCTCGGGTGCAGGTCTCTGAAGCGCTCCCACTGAAAACGAGAAAGAGCATCAGCAACAACGTTATGAACACCCGGGACATGGCGAGCCTTAAAAACCAAATTGAACTGTAAACATTTCAAAACCAAACGGCGGAGCAAAGACAAAACAGGTAAAGAGCTGGACGAGAGACTATTAATTACAGAAACAACGCTCTCGTTGTCACACCAAAACAAAACACGCTGATTCGCCATGTCCGCGCCCCACAACTCCAAGGCAACCACAATTGGAAACAATTCCAATAAAGTAAGGTTACGAGTAAAACCAGCAGACAACCAGCTTTGGGGCCATGGGGCAGCGGACCAGTGGGAACCGAAAACGGCCCCATAACCAGACGAGCCAGCAGCGTCAGTGACAAGCTGGAGGTCAGAATTGCACAACTCCTTCTCTGGGAAACAAGAAACACCGGAATAATCTAACAAAAAGGACTTCCAGACCTTCAAGTCCTCCCGCAGGACGCTCGTTATCCGCACATAATGATGCGGCATGCGGACTCCAGCCGTGGCCATAGACAGGCGTCGAGAAAAAACACGCCCCATAGGAAAAATTCTACACGCAAAGGCCAGCTGACCCAGCAAAGACTGCAAACGAGACAGCTGGACCTTGCGGGCCGACAAGCAAAAATCCACATCCGCCCGAAGGCGAGACAACTTGTCCTGCGGAAGCTGAAGTATCATACGGTCCGAATCAATAAGAATGCCCAAGAAGGAGAGTGACGAAACCGGACCCTCCGTCTTGTCAAGCGCAAGAGGGACCCCAAAATAACCTGCAAAGAAACGAAAAGTGTTAAGTAAATATTCGCACAAACGAGAAGAAGCAGGACCAACAAAAAGAAAATCATCTAAATAGTGAATCACCGCCTGGGACCCCGTCTCTTGCCGAACAACCCACTCTAAAAACGTGCTAAACAACTCAAAGTAACGGCAAGAAATGGAGCACCCCATGGGCAAACACATGTCATAATAATACGAACCCCCAAACTGGCAACCCAATAAGTGATAGCAATCTGGATGTACCGGCAACAGACGAAACGCCGCTTCAATATCGGATTTCGCCAAGAGGGCACCCCTGCCGGCATTGACCACCAAGGAGACCGCTCTATCAAAAGAGACATATGACACCATCGTCTCCTCCTTCGGGATACCATCATTCACCGATTCGCCCGGGGGAAAAGACAAATGGTGAATCAATCTGAATTTACCGGCCTCCTTCTTCGGGACCAAACCCAGCGGGGACACCCTAAAATTTGGAAAAGGGGGTTGTGCAAATGGGCCAGCCAAACGACCCAACTCAACTTCCTTATCAATCTTAACCTGAGCTACAACTAAATCTTTCTGGACAGAACGTAAATTATCCGAAAACGTAACGGAACAACTAGGAACATGAGGTATATAAAAACCAAAAGTAAAACCGTTAAGCAGTAGGTCTGCTTCCTGTCTCCTGGGGTACCTGTCGAGCCAGGGGCGCATCCTTACTGCGCTCACCGGCGTCCTCGGGTTTACCCGTACCGGACTTAGGGGCCCTACCGCGCTTGGCACAGCGCAAGGCGGAATGAGCTCCTCCACAAATTGAACATTCATGCTTGAAACGGCATGATGTGAAGAAACGACAGTGTCCTTCATTAAACATCCAACAGGCGCCTGGCCTGCGAACGGCCGCGGAGGGAGAACCGGCTCCCCCAGCGGCCGCGGATGGAAAGGAAGAGGAAATCGGTTTTGGCGAAAGCATCAGCTGGATCCAAATGTCAGTAGCCTTGGAGGCCCAACCAACTTCCGGCTGAAGCGCCAACCGACGCCGAAATTCCTCGTCGTATCTCCACCATGCCGTTCCTCCATAAAGCTTGTGAGCTGTAAAAATAGTCTCAAGATATACAAAAAGATCAGCTGCCATAGAAGGTGCTGATTGACACAGGAAACAAGAATAAATAGCAAAGGCTTGTAACCAATTCGAGAAAGTTTTAGCTACTTTGGGCTTCTTATCATCACCCCGACCAAACCCTCTTTCTTTATCTACCGTAATCTGATCGGGAGATAACAAAAGCCAAATATCAACAAACTCATTAGACGTGATCTTTTGCCGAAGCTCCGCTGAAACATGAGTACCCAACGGAGCCACAGCACAAAAATACGAATCACAAAACCTTAAACCTGAAGGAGGGGGAATCGGCTCAGGCTGCGTACCAGCCGCCCCTGGAGAAGCAAGTGACTGCCCCCTACCTTCCAACTGACTAACCATAGCCTTTAACACATCCAATACATCACCACCAGCAGGTGGCGTTTGAGAGGACCAAGCCTGTGAACATGATAACTCACCAGCCGGAATCACTGGAATCTGCGACGAGGCGATCAGGGATGGAGGCAACGGAGCCACTACAGGAGGAGGGTCAGGAACCACAACAGCAGGCACGACTGGGACGCCCTGGGCGGAACCATATTCCCTCCTCCCACTCCGCCTCCTGGAACTCCTGCTGTAGTGCGAACGCCGTGACCTACGGGAATCGCGCGATGAAGAAGACGAACGGGACTCTGATCTACGCCTGCTGTAACGAGACCCCCGACGCCTACGGCGACTCCGCGACCTAGAGCGACTCCGATAACGCCGCGAACGACCTGAACGTAAGGACTCATCATCAGGCCCAAAGCTCCTGTAGGAGCGGGCCCCAGACCCCGGCACATGACCAGAAAGCGAACGGGAATGAGTACGCGGCAAAACATGCGGAGTTCCGGGGATATAATCTACGTCAAAGAACTCCTCTTCACTTTCATGAAACAAAACTGGAGAAACCGCGGCAGGTAGGGGAACCGGCGCCTGAGAGACTACATTCTGGCACATTGCGGCACTGTCTGTCCCAGCCGGGGTGGTAGATGCCCTCCCAAACCACCGCGCCAATCTACCAGGCTGCGGGGGGGGGTGCCAAAGTGGGAGCAGAAACAGAAGGGTCACTAGACCCAACAGGGGGCGCAACTACTGAGGCCTGCTGGGAAGCCACCATAGGGGGGGCACTCCCTTGAACAAACTGGGCAGGCACCGGGGGGGCAACATGCAGAGGGGGCTCAACAACCATGGGAACCTCCGAGGCAGCAGTAGTAACAGCCGTAGGAGGAGGGGGGGGAACCACCCCCCCAACCGATTGCCCAGACACCATTAAAGGGGGCCGACGCCCGCGAGCCCGGGCGCCCGCGCCACCCGACTGTGAAGTTGCGCGCCGCCCGGTACGTGCAGGAGCCCGGGCAGCACGCGACACAGAGCGCGCAGACCCCCGAGCCGGAGCCCTGCTCCGGCTGCTGGGGGCCGCATCGGGGGACAGCCGCACGGGAGGCCTCGCCGTCCTACTAGGCCGGGTAGAGGTCTCCCGCTGCGGCATCGGTGGAGCGGGAGGCAGGCTGAAACCACCGCTCGAAGAGAGCAGTGTTTCCAGCCATGCCGTCCCCTCGTCACTTACCCTTCGCTGCAGCAGCTCCATGAGCTGCTGTTGCCGGGTACCTTGGTCCATGATCTTCAGACGCGAAGATCAAACCGCTCCGAACGCTGGCGGGGATCCAAGAGGAAGTCCCCGCCCAGCGCCGGAAGTTAAATAGCGCGGGTAAGCCCCGCCTCCTCCAAACCCCGCCCAGGCCAGCGTCAGCCGCCGGGAGGGGGGAAGGAGGAAGCGCACTCAGCACGCGCAGTCAAGACCCGGACAGCTTAATCAGCCGTCCGGATCGCAGTCAATAAGTTTTCCTAGTTTTTTGTGGTAAAATTAGGGATCTCGGCTTATATTCGGGTCGGCTTATACGCGAGTATATACAGTAACCTCCAATAACACTACTGTCACCACACCACCATCTGAATAGTCTCTCCCCTCACCTTCTGTCTCTATCCCTCTTCCCTCATAGATTGCAAGCTCTTGCGGGCAGGGCCCTCTACCCCACTGTGCCAGTCGGTCATTGTTAATAATGTACTTGTTTTGTGAATGTTATGCCATGCATGTAAACACTGAAATGTAAAGCACTATGAAAGTAATATAATAATGTCCAGCACCATGGAATTAATATAATGTATAGCACCATGGAATTTACATAATAATAATAATAATAATAATAATAATAATTAATAATAAATAATATAGCTGTTAAAACAATAGACATTCCCCAAATTAGTATAAATAAAAAGCACCTCTGGCCCCACAATAAAAGAGAATAAAACTGTTATCTCTGGATTAGTTTATGAAAAAGGCAAAAGAATAATAAAAATTAATAAAACCATCATATCAAGGAAAAGGCTTTATATTAAGAGGACTATCGACAAGTAAAAATAGTAATAGAGAATCCATGTTACACATTGCTGATAGAGTACTGCAGATTGACCACTAGATGGCACCAGAGTTCCCTTGTTGTTGAGTGTGCTGGTGATGGCTCTTATCTATTGATTGGTAAGGACTTATATTATTTTCAGGAAATACAACAGTAAGTCTCAGCTGCTCAGGAATACAGACAGGTTATTATTATGATGTCTCAAATTCATAATGTGAAGGGTTAAAACAAAATATAAGAACTGTGTACGGGCTGAAACTGTGTACAAAGTCCATTAGCTTTAAGAGATAAGCAAGTACTGGTTCAAATTGGTTAAAATGAAGAAACCAAGTTAAGGGTGTGATGATTTTAACATGACCAAATAAAGACAAATGCTTTATAACTTGCTTGTGACTGTAGTGCTATATAAACCTGTCCTTCTGCGTTAATAAACTGAAGCATACTGAACATGATACCCTGTTGTCAGTTTGTATGTCTCCCGAGCTCATAAACTTCTTCCTGATCAATTAGAACTATGACAACATAACTCAGGGGTCTTGTACTCATAACAATTACAATCAGCAATGGCGTATCTCTAAATATTAAAATATCAGGTGGATCCCTTCACTTTTCAGAGACCTGCAGGATGGGGTAAGGGGTAACTTGTGGCGCTGCCTGATTCTGTGGTCAGGATATACTGTCCTATGAGACATACACTATAGGGCAGCCCCTGTAGATACAGCAGATGGATTAACTGGCTATAGGAGCAGTAAGAGAAAATATTCGGCATGAGAGATGGACAAACCTCAATATAAGTAGGCGGATTCAATACAAGTAGACAGAGCCGGCACAAGTAGCCCCTCCATGTAAAGTAGTCCTGTGTAAAGTAATTTTGAGGAACTCAATGACATCATAACGGAATTCGATGATATCACTATGAAACTTGATGACATCAGGACCAAACTCGATGACATCACTATGGAACTCGACATCACAACAGAACTTGACATCATTACGGAACTAGATGACATCACCATGGAACTAGGTGACATCACTACGGAACTTGATAACATCACGACGGAACTCGATGAGATCACAAAATAACTCAATGACATCACTATGGAACTTGTTGACCACTACAGAACTCGGTAACATCACCACAGAACATGATGACATCACGACGGAACTCGATGACATCACGACCAAACTCATCACTACGGGACGCAATGACATCATGACTGAACTTAATGACATCATGACCAAACTCATCACTACAGAACGCAATGACATCATGATTGAACTCGAGGACATCACGACAGAACTCGATTACATCATGACAAAACTTGATGACATTGCTACGGAACTCGATGACATCACAACGGAACTTGATGAGACCCCAGAGTATAATGGCAGTTTCGGTTAGGACCTGTTTAGTCAGAACGAAACTGCTGGGTGGCCTTTGCATGATGAATCTCGTGACATTCATCCCACACATTCTCTCACTGCTGCCTGGTGGCCGCCAAACTGCACTCTGCAGCAATAACGCCTCATACTACAGTCGCCCCACTGGAAATTTTTCCAATAATATACCTGGCCAATCTGCCTCTAGGTGGATCGCATCAATACTTTGACGAAACATGATGAAAGAAGAGAACAAATACAATGGGAGTGAAGGGTGTGGATTAAAAATAGTGGGGAACAAGCCGTAAAACTATTTTGAGGGACCATTTTTTTTGCTCCAAATTCAGCAGCAGATTCCATCATGAAACTTCCTCCCATTCTATTCAATGGAAGACAGAGATTGGAGAGGGAGATTGAGCAAGACGCTGAAAAATAAGAATCCTGCTCCATCGTGTCTGATTTAGCTGCAAAGTCTGTGGCTCAAGACTGGTTAGGCCCATTCATTGGGTCTAGGGGGGTGAAATTTTAAGAGGATGAATATTCACAGAAATAACTTGAATCTGACAAAAGTAATAATAAATAAGACTAATATGAAAATGGACAAATGAAAGTCAGACTTTGCTTTTCGCTTCAACAGAATTTTTTAAGAAATAAACCTCATGACACGGCCTGGACAGAAATGATGGCTCCAGTAACTTAATATTTTGTTGCACAACCTTTTGAGGCAATCGCTGCGATCAGATGATTCCTGTAACTGTCAATGAGACTTCTGCACCTTTCAGCAGGTATTTTGGCCCCCTCCTCATGAGCAAACTGCTCCAGTTGTCTCAGTTTTGCAGAGGGCCTTTTCCGGTCGGCATGTTTCAGCTTCTTCCAAAGATGCTCAATAGGATTAAGGTCAGGGCTCATAGAAGCCACTTCAGAATAGTCCAATGTTTTCCTCTTAGGCTGTATTCACACAGAGTAACGCCAGGCGTTTTTTGTGTGTTTTTTGCACATAGCGCCGCGTTAACGCCGGTCAACGCCACCGCAAAATAGCGCGGCGTTAACGCCGCGTATACACGGCGTTAATGCGGCGCTATGTGCAAAAAGCACACAAAAAACGCCTGGCGTTACTCTGTGTGAATACAGCCTTAGCCATTCTTGGGTGTTTTTAGCTGTGTGTTTTGGGTCATTATCCTGTTGCAAGACCCATGACCTGCAACTAAGACCAAGCTTTCTGACACTGGGCAGCACATTTCTCTTTAGAATCCCTTGATAGTCTTGAGATTTCATTGTACCCTGCACAGATTCAAGACACCCTGTGCCAGATGCAGCAAAGCAGCCCCAGAACATAACAGAGCCTCCTCCATGTCTCACAGTAGGGACAGTGTTCTTTTCAAGATATGCTTCATTTTTCCATCTGTGAACATAGAGCTGATGTGCCTTCCAAAAAGTTTGATTTTTGTCTCCTCTGTCCATAGGACATTCTCCAAGAAGCTTTGTCAACATGGTGTCCTCCTTGGTCATCTCCCATGAAGTCCCTTTGGCTCAGACAACAACAGATGGTGCAATTGATGTTACTTGAGCTTGACGTTCACCTTTAATCTCTTTAGAAGTTTTTCTGTACTCTTTTGTTACCATTTGCATTATCAGTCTCTTTGATTTGTTATCAAATATCCTTCTGCGGCCACGTCCAGGGAGGTTGGCTACAGTCCCATGGATCTTAAATTTCAGAATAATATGTGCAACTGTAGTCACTGGAACATCAAGCTCCTTGGAGATGTCTTATAACCTTTACCTTTAACATGTTTGTCTATAATTTTCTTTCTAAGCTCCCGAGACAACTTTTTCCTTGGCTTCCTCTGGTCCATGTTGAGTGTGGTCCTCACCATGTCACCAAACAGCGCAGGGAGTATCTGTAGCCCTATATACAGGCCACCAAACAGTGCAGGGACTATCTGTAGCCCTATGTACAGGCCACCAAACAGCGCAGTGAGTATCTGTAGCCCTATATACAGGCCACCAAACAGCGCAGGGAGTATCTGTAGCCCTATATACAGGCCACTGACTGATTACAAGATTGTAGACAACGGTGATGCTACTTAGTGGACACACCAAGATTTAACATGTCCCTTTGGTCACATTATTTGTTGTCATCCATACCAGCGCCACCTTTCTTCTTTTCTGTCGGCCTTCTTGTGGTGGTCTCCTGTAAGAAGAGGAGGAGAGTGACTGACGGAGCAGAAGAAAGGCAGCGCTGGAATGGATGACAACGCTGTGCTCAGAGTATAGGGGAAACAACCCCTGTGCTTTCTGAGCACAATGAAGAATGAAGAAAAAATTAAAAATGGCAGTATGGTTCTTCAAAATAAAGGTAAGAGATGGATACGTGGTTTTGGTTTAAACATGTTTTTTTTAATGATAAAATCCCTTTAATGTCCATTGCTGTCAACCTGTGATGAAAGACAGCAACGGACATTACCAATGGCAATGTGAACGCCCCCTGATTTCTCCAGTTTCAGGTATTATGCTGTCAGAGCAAATGAGAAACAAGATTACAGGAGAGAAATTCTGTTTGAATGAACAGTAGTAATTTGCAAAGAGGGTTCTTGCAACTCATAATGATTGATAACAGAAACTTAAAGTCCAGGATACAGTCCTATGAAAAAGTTTGGGCACCCCTATTAATCTTAATCATTTTTAGTTCTAAATATTTTGGTATTTGCAACAGCCATTTCAGTTTGATATATCTAATAACTGATGGACACAGTAATATTTCAGGATTGAAATGAGGTTTATTGTACTAACAGAAAATGTGCAATATGCATTAAACCAAAATTTGACCGGTGCAAAAGTATGGGCACCTCAACAGAAAAGTGACATTAATATTTAGTAGATCCTCCTTTTGCAAAGATAACATCCTCTAGTCGCTTCCTGTAGCTTTTAATCAGTTCCTGGATCCTGGATAAAGGTATTTTGGACAAACAATTCAAGTTCAGTTAAGTTAGATGGTCGCCGAGCATGGACAGCCCGCTTCAAATCATCCCACAGATGTTCAATGATATTCAGGTCTGGGGACTGGGATGGCCATTCCAGAACATTGTAATTGTTCCTCTGCATGAATGCCTGAGGATTTGGAGCGGTGTTTTGGATCATTGTCTTGCTGAAATATCCATCCCCGGCGTAACTTCAACTTCGTCACTGATTCTTGAACATTATTCTCAAGAATCTGCTGATACTGAGTGGAATCCATGCGACTCTCAACTTTAACAAGATTCCCGATGCCGGCATTGGCCACACAGCCCCAAAGCATGATGGAACCTCCACCAAATTTTACAGTGGGTAGCAAGTGTTTTTCTTGGAATGCTGTTTCTTTTTGGACGCCATGCATAACGCCTTTTTTTATAACCAAACAACTCAATTTTTGTTTCCAAAATGAAGCTGCCTTGTCCAAATGTGCTTTTTCATACCTCAGGCAACTCTATTTGTGGCGTACGTGCAGAAACGGCTTCTTTCTCATCACTCTCCCATACAGCTTCTATTTGTGCAAAGTGCGCTGTATAGTTGACCGATGCACAGTGACACCATCTGCAGCAAGATGATGCTGCAGCTCTTTGGAGGTGGTCTGTGGATTGTCCTTGACTGTTCTCACCATTCTTCTTCTCTGCCTTTCTGATATTTTTCTTGGCCTGCCACTTCTGGGCTTAACAAGAACTGTCCCTGTGGTCTTCCATTTCCTTACTATGTTCCTCACAGTGGAAACTGACAGGTTAAATCTCTGAGACAACTTTTTGTATCCTTCCCCTGAACAACTATGTTGAACAATCTTTGTTTTCAGATCATTTGAGAGCGGGCTGTCCATGCTCGGTGACCATCAAACTTAACTGAACTTGAATTGTTTTGTAGAAAGAAATGGTCCAAAATACCTTCATCCAGGATCCAGGAACTGATTAAAAGCTACAGGAAGCGACTAGAGGCTGTTATCTTTGCAAAAGGAGGATGTACTAAATATTAATGTCACTTTTCTGTTGAGGTGCCCATATTTTTGCACCGGTGAAATTTTGGTTTAATGCATATTGCGCATTTTTTGTTAGTACAATAAACCTCATTTCAATCCTGAAATATTACTGTGTCCATCAGTTATTAGATATATCAAACTGAAATGGCTGTTGCAAATACCAAAATATTTAGAACTAAAAATGATTAAGATTAATAGGGGTGCCCAAACTTTTTCATAGGACTGTATTTTTTTTCATATATTAGGCAGGGGATGGTGAAAAAAAAAAAAAAAAAATACTCACCAGTCCCCATGGGCTCGTTTGTCTCCTAGTGCGTTCCGGTCCTGCTGCTCCCTTGTTTTATAGTAGCAGAAGTCCACACCGCACTGTGACGTCCCGCATCCCTTTCGGTAGGCCGCCGATTGGCTGGAAGACACTGGAGCACTGGCGACTGGTGAGTATAGTTTTTATTTTTTTATTTTTTTTTCATCTTCCCTGGTCAAATATATATATAGATAGATAGATAGATAGATAGATAGATAGATAGATAGATAGATAGATAGAGATATAGATATAGATATAAAACTATTCTGGACAAGCCCTTTACTGCACTAGTTCCAAACCCATGCTTTCTTCATACTGGATCATGTTGTTCCTCTCCTCTACCCTACGCTGTTGACTACTTTCTTGTCTTATTATTGTACAGTATCTGAAGAAGAATGTGAATTGTCTTGTGGTTTACCTTGAGCAGCTTGACTGCAACAATAACTGGATGGAACTGAAGGTAAAATTTGCTTTATCTTATGTTTCAGCCCTTTAAACCTGCATAGATCACAGTGACATATCAAACAAATGCGCTTGTTAGGCAGCCAAATTTCTGGAATCTGCATCCGCAGCCAATCGCCTCCCGCCTCGTCTCTTTGCCTTCGGGTTTTAATTCTTATAGAAACTAGTTCTCTTCATTCTTTGTGGTCTGTTTTTTGGTGAATCTACATCTATCCTGACATCAAGAGAGGGCAACACCTGCAACATGCCCTCGATCCATACAATCTGTATGGTGCTTTGCCTGTGTGCAATTCTTCAGTCGGAGGCACAAGTAAGAAGGAGATATCGGGAACTAACCTGTAACCTATAGGGATAGAATTGCAATGTTATTGATCATTGTGCATGTTTTATATTAGAATTTTAGGACAGAATATTCTAAATATATAACAAAAATATTCCAATACGTACAATTGACATGCTGTAATTTCCAAAAATGCAGCGGTTTTGGAAATCACAATTTTTCCGTTATTTTTCTGCAATGTGTGGATATGACTCACTTTGCGCCATGTGGGGCTTCAGCTTTAAACTGAGTTTTTGCATTCATTATTTTTTTTTTTATTATTTGATTTTTTTTTTTTATGATCTCAGTTTGGATATCAGTGTTGTATTGTGCATGTGGAGTGACCGTGTTTATGGCAGTTGGAATATGAGTGAAAGACTTGCAGGTTTGTATCGGCTAATGCTGGTCATTGTTTTGGGAATGCTGTATCTCAGCACCGGTACGTCCTAGAGAGTTGAGGCCCAGTCTAAAACCTTCCTGGACACCTGATGTATCTGTGTGCCAAATTTGGTGAAGATCGGTCCAGTCATATGGTCGCGCATAAAGAACAGATAGATAGACTCTCTAGATCTTTATACAGGTGATACATAATTTTGTATTGTCAGGGATAGAATCATTGAGGTAGATGCAGTAAAGGCACTTTTTAATTTTATTTTCATTTTTTTCATCTAATTCATTCATTTATTTTACAGATTGTGCACCAATAAGTTCCTTTGGAGGCATTTTGGCATTACTTGATTTTTATTTTTTTTTGCTGGTTTTCCCTCTACCTGGGGCTGACAGATTAGTCTAGTTACGGGAGACATGCAGCCTCCTGGTATACACTGCATTCTGGGATCCCTAAGATGTTGAAGCTCCTGCACTTTCTGGTCCACTGGGTGCGAGGAAATGTATCATGGCAGCTTCCATCGTTGTATACACAGCATTCATTGAACATTGTGTGCAGGAATCAGACAAGGATTGTAATAGTCCCTGCCTTCTGTGTGACATGCCTAAGTGCTAATAACCGTTGTCTCCCTATTCCTGCAGGCAAAAAGCCACAGGATGTTGTGATGATGAATTCATTGTGCAAGCTCAACAAGGGCCTGGATGCCTTTCTAGTACGTAGAATTAGATTTTTGGTAGAGACAATTTTTTTTTTTTTTTTTTAATGTAGATTGTGAGCCCCACATAGAGCTCACAATGTACATTTTTCCCTATCAATATGTTTTTTGGAATATGGGTTGGAAATCCATGCAAACACGGGGAGAACATACAAACTCCTTGCAGATGGTTTTATGCCCTTGGCGGGATTTGAACACCAGGACTCCAGTGCTGCAAGGCTGCAGTGCTACCCACTGAGCCACCGTGTGGCCCCTAGAGACAATTTTATCCAAGGTTTTATACTCATTGCTCAGGAAGGATTTTTTTCCCCTGACATGGGGCAATTGGCAATGAGCTTCATGGAGTTTCTTTTTTTCCTTCCTCTGGACCAATAGGGTGTAGGGTTGTAGGTTTGACTTGATAGACCTGTGTCTTCATCCAATCTCATCTACTATGTTACTATGTAGTGAGCCTGCGCCACAAAATGGACCGGTCCTGAGTTATGCCCTGGGCTCACTACCGCATACAGTACATATGATAATACAGGGGTATGTGTATGGGGCAACAGAGATGACATATGCATACAACCTAATGTCAATCCATACAATACAATATATATATATATATATATATATATATATATATATATATAACTACAAATATCTGTAGCAATATTAATACACCCCAACCAAATACTGTAGGTCCCAGTACAACTGGTATCTAAAGTACAAGGAAAATCTAAGTACGTTGGAAAAGTTTTCCATAGAGTTATGGTCTCAAGATACAATGGCTTTAACTTACAATGGTCATCCCGGAACCAATTGATATTGTAACTTGCAATCAAAACAAATCACGACATAGAAATGAGAGAAGACGTAATAGATGCTTTGTGTATGCGAAGAAATTAGCGATTGTTAAAGTCTTGCGATTGAGTCGCGTTCCGGTAACTGTGACATACAGGACCTGGAGTAAACAATGGCTAATAAGAGTTTAATTTCATGCTTCAGCAGAGGGTGTCGCTGTGAATTGTTTTGGTGAAATCACTCTCATACAACCATTAATATTAAAGACCTCACAGTTATTAAAGGGCACCAAACTATTGTTGGTAAGTGGGAACAGACCATAACCTACTGTCAATTACTGCAATAGTACGAGTATGTGTAGTTAACATTATACTAGAGAGAAGGATGGAGAAACCAGAAAAGGATCACATGACTTGGGGGATCAACGTCTTGCAAATAGCCCTCATGACATTAGGAATTATAGGTCTAAGGTCACTGATGGACAGACAGTATAAAAAATCTAGGCAAATAGAGAGGATGTCTATGTTGTGGGGAGAGATTAGAGAGATAGGGTCTCAAACAGTCTGACTGATGGGAAAGTGTTGTGTCTGTGTTAAAAAGGGTTGGAGAAGAAAGACTTAGATTTAATTAACTAATTAATTCATTCATTCATTAATTGAGATGACAGAACACTGAGTAAGAGACGCCTGTCTAACACACAGTTAGACCAACCAGCAGTCTATTGTAGCACAGTCTGACCTAGTGGTTTGTGGGAAGAATATGCAAATCTGACTTCCATGATGTAATTAGGATGCCAGTGCTTCCGGTATGCACACCAATAGAGGGCGCTGACTGAGAATGTGCAAGTCTGTCTTCCATGATGTAATTAGGAAGACAGAGTCTCAGTCAAGCAAACCCATAGAGGGCGCTCCCTTTAACATCATGCCGACCTTCTCAGAGGCCTTTGTTTGCAATGATGTTGGGATTATACCAGATACAGTCTTCTCAGCCAAGGACAGCTGTTTCGATGTACTTGCATCTCGTCAGCTTGGCGCAGAGAGGACTGATCTCGCAGAGGTGAGAGGCTTAGACACCAGTGGTTTGTGTGATACTTAGAGATGTGTGGACCAGTTTGGATCAAATCAGATTCAATCTGAGTTTTTGAAAAGTTTCAGGCTGAATGGCAGCCATCTAGCATGGCCAGGAAATAACAGTATGTGTCCAGTCATCCACCTGCGTGTCAACTCGTACCTGGCCAAATGGCTAGTGGTTCACTTGGTGATGCACGAGTCAGTAGATTCCTCTTACTCTAGAGAACTGCTGGTGTGGATTCTGCCTTGATGGAGGATACCTAGCTCTCATTATTTCTCTAAGAAATATATCCCTGCCTTATACTTCATATGGTAATCCACAACATGCAATTGTCTATGCCAGTAAGGTACATGCCACTGTAAACATAAGGAGCAGCAATTGTGGGCAAGGTAAGCACATGACTTTCATAGCCCTCTGGGCCAATGTTTTGGAAGGAAGCAACAATCGTGCACCATCATTACAGGGTCAGGTATTAGTGTCACCTCCACATTTGTGCAGACCACGTTTGGAGTCTTCTGACACCAGGTGGTATTAATCCACCTCCGCCCCCTGCCACTGCTCCTACTCCTCCTCGCCACTGCCACGGCTAGCACCATACTGTCCTTCCATTACTTCCACTATTGCAGGTAGACAGCCAGATATCTCCTTTGACCTTGTTGGCCCTGTTCTGTGTTGCTCATATTTTTTGTAAAGGCCATTGCTTCTTCATTTTCCTTATAACAAACCTTCTTCCACTGTCTAGAACGGGAAACTGTCACTACGTCTTCCAATGACACTGTGCGTATAAGCATCGACATGCACCCCCCCTAAATAAGGGTAATTTTTGGGCTATTTTAAAAATCATAAAAAAATCTGAAAGTATAGTTTGGTTTTAAGTAGACTAGTTTTTTTCTTAGCATTCCACACAGCAAATAAGTCCAAGTGACAATTTTCTTGTCAAAGAAATGGTAAATTTAATTTACATTCTCCTTCTGACACTGCTAGGGGACAACATTATAAGTAAATGGGTTCTAGCAGTGCCCGAGGGACAGTCTATTTCATCCACATTAGATGGTCAGCCACCTGGTCATCCACTTGGCCAACTCAAGTGTAAAGAGTATGGACATCAGTGATGTGTTAGCGTAGGCTTCTTTTGGGTACTATGGTTTCCTTCCGCACGCCAAAAGACATACTGATAGGGAATGTAGATGGTGAGTCCTATATAGGACAGAGACCGACAATATCTGTAAAGCGCTGCAGAATATGTTGGTGTAAGAGAAACTGATAAAAAAGTAATGAATGTTACGCTGGTAGTAATGAGTCAGTGGGACAGCAAAGGTTTGGAGGGTTAGGATTAGAGATGAGCGAGTAGTATTCGATCGAATACTTGGCTCCCATAGGAATGCGTGTAAGCGGTCGAACACCAAGGGGTTAAGCACACTGAATATTTGATGTGCTTAACCCCTTGGTGTTCGGCCGCTTACACGCATTGCTATAGGAGCGAAGTATTCGATGGAATACTACTCGTTCCACACTAGTAGGGATCTATTCCTATACTCTATATGCACTTGGGGGCCTTTTTGTGATCTTAGGCTGCATTCACACGGAGTAAACGCTGGCGTTTTTTGTGTGTTTTTTGCACATAGCGCTGCGTTTACGCCGCGTAGCGTCGCGTTAACACCGCGTATACGCCGCGTTAACGCCGGGCAACGCCACCGCTAAATAGCGCGGCGTTAACGTGACGCTACGCGGCGTAAACGCGGCGCTATGTGCAAAAAACACACAAAAAACGCCAGCGTTTACTCCGTGTGAATGCAGCCTTAGACTGTGACCACATGCTACAAGTTTATAGGAGGATGTACATAGCAGAAATCTCACAGAAAAACAAAAAAATGTAGAAATGTTTTGATTTGGTTTTCAATGGAGGACTCATACTTCTATAAACACCAACTTATTCCAATGGCCAACGTGTAATACCTAATTTCTCCTGTGGGGGTGCTGCAGGTGAGTAGAGCACTTGATTTCAGGTCTTCGTGCTGATTTCCAATATTTGTTTTTTTGGGGACATTTTATGATCATTTCATTTCTGGGGGAATCCTCCAACAAAAAGGGATACTTACTGAACTGCTGTAGATTAATGTGGTTATGACACTTGAGCTACTAGAAAGTATGAGAACATTTATAAGAAGAAAATAGTGAATATTCTTTATATTTACAGTTCCATCACCATTACCATCACCGTCCACATCGCCCTCAGTATCACCATGTGAAGCCAAAAACAGTCATCATTCCCTTCACAAACGAAGATAAAAATAAAATTATTGAATGTCACAATAATGTAAGATCCAGAGTGAGTCCAGAAGCCGCAATGATGAAGAAAATGGTAAGTTATTATACAGAGTATGACTACAGTATCCAATAATCTAACTGCAGGAAAATTATGTATATTATATTATGTACAGTATATTATACTACACCACACAGGGGAGCTGACAGGTCCTCTATATACTACACCACATAGGAGAGAGGACAGGTCCTCTATACACTACACCACACAGGACAGGTCCTCTATATACTACACCACACAGGAGAGATCCTCTATATACTACACCACACAGGAGAGAGGACAGATCCTCTATATACTACACCACACAGGAGAGAGGACAGGTCCTCTATATACTACACCACACAGGAGAGAGGACAGGTCCTCTATATACTACAGCACACAGGAGAGAGGACAGATCCTCTATATACTACACCACACAGGAGAGAGGACAGGTCCTCTATATACTACACCACACAGGAGAGAGGACAGATCCTATATATACTACACCACAGGAGAGAGGACAGATCCTCTATATACTAGACCACACCGGAGAGAGGACAGATCCTCTATATACTACACCACACAGGAGAGAGGACAGGTCCTCTATATACTACACCACACAGGAGAGAGGACAGATCCTATATATACTACACCACACAGGAGAGCGGACAGATCCTCTATATACTACACCACACAGGACAGATCCTCTATATACTACACCACACAGGAGAGAGGACAGATCCTCTATATACTACACCACACAGGACAGATCCTCTATATACTACACCACACAGGAGAGCGGACAGATCCTCTATATACTACACCACACAGGACAGATCTTCTATATACTACACCACACAGGAGAGAGGACAGATCCTCTATATACTACACCACACAGGAGAGATCCTCTATATACTACACCACACAGGGGAGCTGACAGGTCCTCTATATACTACACCACACAGGACAGAGGACAGGTCCTCTATATACTACACCACACAGGAGAGAGGACAGATCCTCTATATACTACACCACACAGGAGAGATCCTCTATATACTACACCACACAGGAGAGAGGACAGGTCCTCTATATACTACACCACACAGGAGAGAGGACAGATCCTCTATATACTACACCACACTGGAGAGCTGACAGATCCTCTATATACTACACCACACAGGAGAGAGGACAGGTCCTCTATATACTACACCACACAGGAGAGAGGACAGATCCTCTATATACTACACCACACAGGAGAGGACAGATCCTCTATATACTACACCACACAGGAGAGAGGACAGATCCTCTATATACTACACCACACAGGACAGATCCTCTATATACTACACCACACAGGAGAGAGGACAGATCCTCTATATACTACACCACACAGGAGAGAGGACAGATCCTCTATATACTACACCACACAGGAGAGATCCTCTATATACTACACTACACATGAGAGGTTCTCTATATACTACACCACACAGGAGAGAGGACAGATCCTCTATATACTACACCACACAGGACAGATCCTCTATATACTACACTACACATGAGAGGTTCTCTATATACTACACCACACAGGAGAGAGGACAGATCCTCTATATACTACACCACACAGGAGAGGACAGATCCTCTATATACTACACCACACAGGAGAGAGGACAGATCATCTATATACTACAGCACACAGGAGGGAGGACAGATCCTCTATATACTACACCACACAGGAAGGAGGACAGATCCTCTATATACTACACCACACAGGAGAGAGGACAGATCCTCTATATACTACACCACACAGGAGAGAGGACAGGTCCTCTATATACTACACCACACAGGAGAGAGGACAGGTCCTCTATATACTACAGCACACAGGAGAGAGGACAGATCCTCTATATACTACACCACACAGGAGAGAGGACAGGTCCTCTATATACTACACCACACAGGAGAGAGGACAGATCCTATATATACTACACCACAGGAGAGAGGACAGATCCTCTATATACTAGACCACACCGGAGAGAGGACAGATCCTCTATATACTACACCACACAGGAGAGAGGACAGGTCCTCTATATACTACACCACACAGGAGAGCGGACAGATCCTCTATATACTACACCACACAGGAGAGAGGACAGATCCTCTATATACTACACCACACAGGAGAGCGGACAGATCCTCTATATACTACACCACACAGGAGAGAGTACAGATCCTCTATATACTACACCACACAGGACAGATCTTCTATATACTACACCACACAGGAGAGAGGACAGATCCTCTATATACTACACCACACAGGAGAGATCCTCTATATACTACACCACACAGGGGAGCTGACAGGTCCTCTATATACTACACCACACAGGAGAGAGGACAGATCCTCTATATACTACACCACACAGAAGAGACTACAGATCCTCTATATACTACACCACACAGGACAGAGGACAGGTCCTCTATATACTACACCACACAGGAGAGAGGACAGGTCCTCTATATACTACACCACACAGGAGAGAGGACAGATCCTCTATATACTACACCACACTGGAGAGCTGACAGATCCTCTATATACTACACCACACAGGAGAGAGGACAGGTCCTCTATATACTACACCACACAGGAGAGAGGACAGATCCTCTATATACTACACCACACAGGAGAGGACAGATCCTCTATATACTACACCACACAGGAGAGAGGACAGATCCTCTATATACTACACCACACAGGACAGATCCTCTATATACTACACCACACAGGAGAGAGGACAGATCCTCTATATACTACACCACACAGGAGAGAGGACAGATCCTCTATATACTACACCACACAGGAGAGAGGACAGGTCCTCTATATACTACACCACACAGGAGAGAGGACAGATCCTATATATACTACACCACAGGAGAGAGGACAGATCCTCTATATACTAGACCACACCGGAGAGAGGACAGATCCTCTATATACTACACCACACAGGAGAGAGGACAGGTCCTCTATATACTACACCACACAGGAGAGAGGACAGATCCTATATATACTACACCACACAGGAGAGCGGACAGATCCTCTATATACTACACCACACAGGACAGATCCTCTATATACTACACCACACAGGAGAGAGGACAGATCCTCTATATACTACACCACACAGGACAGATCCTCTATATACTACACCACACAGGAGAGCGGACAGATCCTCTATATACTACACCACACAGGACAGATCTTCTATATACTACACCACACAGGAGAGAGGACAGATCCTCTATATACTACACCACACAGGAGAGATCCTCTATATACTACACCACACAGGGGAGCTGACAGGTCCTCTATATACTACACCACACAGGACAGAGGACAGGTCCTCTATATACTACACCACACAGGAGAGAGGACAGATCCTCTATATACTACACCACACAGGAGAGATCCTCTATATACTACACCACACAGGAGAGAGGACAGGTCCTCTATATACTACACCACACAGGAGAGAGGACAGATCCTCTATATACTACACCACACTGGAGAGCTGACAGATCCTCTATATACTACACCACACAGGAGAGAGGACAGGTCCTCTATATACTACACCACACAGGAGAGAGGACAGATCCTCTATATACTACACCACACAGGAGAGGACAGATCCTCTATATACTACACCACACAGGAGAGAGGACAGATCCTCTATATACTACACCACACAGGACAGATCCTCTATATACTACACCACACAGGAGAGAGGACAGATCCTCTATATACTACACCACACAGGAGAGAGGACAGATCCTCTATATACTACACCACACAGGAGAGATCCTCTATATACTACACTACACATGAGAGGTTCTCTATATACTACACCACACAGGAGAGAGGACAGATCCTCTATATACTACACCACACAGGACAGATCCTCTATATACTACACTACACATGAGAGGTTCTCTATATACTACACCACACAGGAGAGAGGACAGATCCTCTATATACTACACCACACAGGAGAGGACAGATCCTCTATATACTACACCACACAGGAGAGAGGACAGATCATCTATATACTACAGCACACAGGAGGGAGGACAGATCCTCTATATACTACACCACACAGGAAGGAGGACAGATCCTCTATATACTACACCACACAGGAGAGAGGACAGATCCTCTATATACTACACCACACAGGAGAGAGGACAGGTCCTCTATATACTACACCACACAGGAGAGAGGACAGGTCCTCTATATACTACAGCACACAGGAGAGAGGACAGATCCTCTATATACTACACCACACAGGAGAGAGGACAGGTCCTCTATATACTACACCACACAGGAGAGAGGACAGATCCTATATATACTACACCACAGGAGAGAGGACAGATCCTCTATATACTAGACCACACCGGAGAGAGGACAGATCCTCTATATACTACACCACACAGGAGAGAGGACAGGTCCTCTATATACTACACCACACAGGAGAGCGGACAGATCCTCTATATACTACACCACACAGGAGAGAGGACAGATCCTCTATATACTACACCACACAGGAGAGCGGACAGATCCTCTATATACTACACCACACAGGAGAGAGTACAGATCCTCTATATACTACACCACACAGGACAGATCTTCTATATACTACACCACACAGGAGAGAGGACAGATCCTCTATATACTACACCACACAGGAGAGATCCTCTATATACTACACCACACAGGGGAGCTGACAGGTCCTCTATATACTACACCACACAGGAGAGAGGACAGATCCTCTATATACTACACCACACAGAAGAGACTACAGATCCTCTATATACTACACCACACAGGACAGATCCTCTATATACTACACCACACAGGACAGAGGACAGGTCCTCTATATACTACACCACACAGGAGAGAGGACAGATCCTCTATATACTACACCACACAGGAGAGATCCTCTATATACTACACCACACAGGAGAGAGGACAGATCCTCTATATACTACACCACACAGGACAGATCCTCTATATACTACACCACACAGAAGAGAGGACAGATCCTCTATATACTACACCACACAGGAGAGAGGACAGATCCTCTATATACTACACCACACAGGACAGATCCTCTATATACTACACTACACATGAGAGGTTCTCTATATACTACTCCACACAGGAGAGAGGACAGATCCTCTATATACTACACCACACAGGAGAGCGGACAGATCCTCTATATACTACACCACACAGGAGAGGACAGATCCTCTATATACTACACCACACAGGAGAGAGGACAGATCATCTATATACTACAGCACACAGGAGGGAGGACAGATCCTCTATATACTACACCACACAGGAAGGAGGACAGATCCTCTATATACTACACCACACAGGAGAGAGGACAGATCCTCTATATACTACACCACACAGGACAGATCCTCTATATACTACACCACACAGGAGAGAGGACAGATCATCTATATACTACACCACACAGGAGGGAGGACAGATCCTCTATATACTACACCACACAGGAGGGAGGACAGATCCTCTATATACTACACCACACAGGAGATGTTATCTATATACTACACCACACAGGAGAGAGGACAGATCCTCTATATACTACACCACACAAGCTGATGTGTCCTTTTTAAATCTCACTTTATTTTATGTAGCAAACAGACAAAATACATGATTTTTATGTTTGTATGTTTTTGTTATTAATAAGGTTTGGCATGAGGAAGCTGCGAATAATGCGGCACAGCATGCAGCACTGTGTGAGGGAAGACATAGCTCTTCTTCCAGTAGATATATAAAAAGTAAGTATCAATTATTCTATAGTAATGATAAGTACAACTGACTGAGCGACCAGAGACCTTCAATAATGTTCTTGAAGAGGAAGTCCCAGTTATATGATACATTTTCCATAGGTGATGTTCCTTTACAATATGATTTTAGTAATGTTATTCCATTATTGACTTTAGACATAAATTTTAGCTATAAATCCTTAATACAAAAACAGATACTAATAGATAGTAGTTACTAATATAATATCTTATCTGAAACAATGAGTGGGCTGATAAAGAAAATAACATCTACCTAACACTACACCTCTACAATATGGGATAATATTATATCAATGAAGTGTCCATTGAAATCCATTGAAAGAGTCAAGCAAAAGTTTGGTGCCACAGTGTAGTCAACACCTTTAGACCAGTTCAAATTGGCGACTTTGGCCGCTACTCCCGTCACTTGCCCAAAGATTGCTGGGTCACACTGCCGTTCTTTCACTAATGTTAAGGTATGGAGACGCATTTTTTTTACCCCAAGTATGTCGCAACCACAACCTATAACTTAGAAAAAAAATGGAACGATGTCCATCCTCTTAGCCGCAATGCAATTCTATTAACATTAGTGAAGGAGTTGCAGGGTGACCTGGGGTCATGTGTCAAACCTCTTTTAGGGTCCATTCACATAGAGGAAAATGGTGAGGAATTTGGTATGGAATTTAGGCGCTGAAAAAAAAAAAGCCTTCCATTGACTTCAATGCTAGCAGAAAAAGGAACCCATTGAAGTCAACGGGAGGCTTTTTTTCAGCGTTGAAATTCCACACCAAATTCCTCACCATTTTCCTCCGTGTGAATGGACGCTTCACCCTGATCCATGAGGACCTGTGGATGGTTTAGTGCCCCCAAATCACCCTGACAGGTTCACAATCGTATAAGACTGACATATAGCCTGCACAGAAATCAGGGGCATTAACCCCCTCTTTATATCATACCCCGAGAGGCGAAAAAACTCCTAGTTTTTAAGAGGTATTGTAATGTATCAGGTACCCTGACATTCTTATTTTTTGTTTTGCCCATTCCTGGTGAACACTATTAAAATTAGCAGAGATTGATGTAGTGATGGTTCAGCACCAGCAGTGGGAACTTCGGGGAGAATGGCTAAACCATCCTTAGGAAAATCCTTTGTAGACCCATGGGCATACATAGAGCTGAATAACTTTACCTAGGCCTGTCTGATGCTCATAGCCCCATTATGTCCGCAACACATTTTACATTTCTCTCTGCCTCCTCCCCTTCCATTATTACTAGTATTAGTTTCGTTACATGCTACGATTAACTAAAGAATAGCAAACACATAGCTTAGAATCACCCAAGAGCACATACTATGGGGGCAACATGGTGGCTCAGTGGTTAGCACTGCAGCCTTGCAGCGCTGGAGTCCTGGGTTCGAATCCTGACAGGAACAACATCTGCAAAGAGTTTGTGTGTTCTCTCCGTGTTTGCGTGGATTTCCATCCCATACTACAAAGACACACTGATAGGGAAAAAAATGTACATTGTGATCCCTATATGGAGCACTCAATGTATATAAAAAAAATTAAAAAAAAGAGTGAAAACATAATATAGGAGATCCAGAGACAATGGACTCCAAACCCAGGTTATGAAAAAGATCCCTGACACACAAAAAGATAGTCGGAGCTGTATATGACTAACATCACATCACCAATAACACAAGCAGCTAGTCAGAAGTCAATACCATAAATGAGTGAACCAATTCAGATCAAACAAGGTTTGACCCAAATTTTCAATAAGTTTCAGGCTATACTCAAACCTAAAACATTTGGGGTTTGTTAATAGGGATGACTAAAACAATGTGGTCACAACTAATTTCAACTTGTTCTCCAGAAGTTTCGGTTTAGAACCAGAACTTAAACCTCTAGGGTTTGCCATTCATGAAATATTATTATACCCTGAGGTCTCGTTACAGTGGAGGCCAGTAAAAATAAAAAAAAACTGTCACCTTGGTTCACCTCTCCTGAGTATCCAGCGGTCCCGGTTGTCCTATTCTGGCTTCTTCCAGCCTCTGGCTGACATCACCACTGAGGCCCAATCACAGACTTCAGCAGTGATCTCAGGACGTGTGACATCAGCCAAAGGCTGGAAGAGGCCTGAAGGGGACACTGGGGTACCACTGGACGCTGCTCAGAGGCCCAGGGGAGGCTAGTATAGGAGAGTATAACTATTTTACTTTTACTCTGGGCCACTACATATTATACTCTGGAGTTTGAGGAGCACTTCACACCAAACCAGTTCAAGCCAAAATGATCTGGAGGGCCGAACCCTACACTTATTTGTCGAAATGTCGAAATAATCAGATGTTTCTAAAAAGCAGATAAAACTCTTTTTTTTTTGTAGACCCAGATCTTTGTTCTTGTGGAGAAAATATGTTCATGTCATCTGCAATGCCTACTTGGTCGGAAGTTATTGAATACTGGGCCTCAGAAGTCGAGCACTTTAATTATGGTGAAGGATCGAAGAACGGTAAACCTACTGGTCATTATACCCAGGTAAGAAAACATTATCAACTTCTGGGTTTTTTCTTGTTTTCCTCTGTTAAAAAGTGGTTTCTTTTAAGAAAGTCATCACCACTAACGTTCTGTGTCTGGTATGAGTGGGGGAAGACCATGCAAAGGAGGGTGCGTTAGCTGCAAAGTGAGCAGACCCTTTCCTCACATCAATATTAGAGATGGGCAAACTTACAAGTCAAGATGGGCGAACCCTAGAAGATTAGGAAATTTATATACTCTGAGGCCTCAGCATTGACCGAAGGCAGTGATGGCGAGCCTTTATGAGACCGAGTACCCAAACTGTAACAATAAACTCAATAAATTATCGCGGAGTGCCAACACGGCAATTTAACTTTAAAACTCTGTCAATCCACAATTGGGGACCCACAAATTACAGTCGTGTGAATGGGGCTTTACAGAGCTTGTACTGAAAGGTAAAGGTCTCTGCATTTGTTACTTTTGGACAATTAATGTTCACTACTTACATCGCATCAGATCTGTTTTATAGTGACCGTGCAATGTTATTACAGCCTGTACTAATATCATGTCTGCTATATAACAGATACTGTGTGATAAAAATAGTGAAGGGACGCCACACAGCACAATCTGCCCTGCAGTGGTCCTCATACACAGTACAATCTGCTCCACGGTGACCCCCACACAGTACAATCTGCCTCACAATGGCCCCCACAAAGTACAATTTGCTCCACAGTAGCCCCCACACAGTACAATCTGCACCACAGTGGCCCCGACACAGTACAATCTGCCCCGCAATAGCCCCCACAAAGGATTATACCTGTATACTCCACAGTAGCCCCCCTCCTCACATAGTATTAAATGCTCCGCAGTAGCCCCCCTCCCCAGACAGTACACACACAAATATACTTACCTGAAGAGTCCCCGGGCGTCCTCTCTCCTATTCCACTACGGGCGCTGATAACTTAAGTCATTATGCCCATACCGGTGCAGAGGTCACACTCTGCAGTCAGTGTTGGCCGTGCGTTTTCATTTGCACAAACAGCTGAAAGTAGCGATCGCTCACTAATGGGGAATCCTGTACTGGATTCCCCGTTAGTGAGCGATCGGGGCGACCGCACGCGTGCCGGCAGAGGGGGCTCTGTGTGCCCTCTCTGGCACACGTGCCATAGGTTCGCCATCACTGACTTAAGGAATGTGATGTCACAGAAGAGCACCAGACTTCGGCTCCGGCGCGCTTCTGTGATGTCATCCGCTCAGAGGAGGAAGATCCCGGTGGTTGGACTCCACAAGGAGGTCCAGAACAGGTAGTAGAAGGTGAGTATAAGTGTTTTTTTTTATTTTCGTCGCCCGTGGGCCTCCAGCTATTATACTGAGACTCCAGAGTATAATGAATTCCAAATTGTTCAGTTTTTAATAAATGGGTCGAACATGGCTCGGTACAAGTCTATTTACCCAACTCTATTCACAAGTTTTAATTTGTGAATATTTGTGAAGTTTACCTTCTAGTTTCACTTCGGACCAAACTATACACACACACTAAATTTACGGAGTACAATAATAGCAGTATTTGTTGGAGTTTGCCCACCAAATACTCTTGCCATGGGTTCACATCCGCATTTGGTAATCCGTTCAGGGAGTCCGCATAGGGACTTCTGAACGCATTGGCAAGCAGTGACCAGTGAAAGCACATGGACCCCATAGACTATAATGGGGTCCGTGTGCTTTCCACACAGTCTCCGCACGAGTCATGCAGACAGGAAAGTAGATCATGAAGTACTTTACACGGAACATGCCAATGTGTTCGGTATTCCGTTCGGGGAGGGGGGGGGGGGTACGCCTCAGGTTCCAGTCGATAAAACCCCGTGTGAACTTACCCTTACACTTACAAACATAGATCAAGGAGGGGCATACATTTGCCCGTGTATATACACACAGCTATAAATCACCTTGAAAGTGTGTCTGTTTGCTGTAGGAATCCAGAACTGGGCATGTGATTTTTGATGCAAGTCAGTATATACTTATGTGTGTATTTAGTTGTTCCATTTCTTTTTCTTTAGATCGTTTGGGGAGAAACAGACATGGTTGGATGTGCACTTGCAAAATGTGACAATACTGCATTTCCATACCATATGTATTGCCAGTATTGCCCAGCGTAAGTCATTTGGGAATTATTTCTCACACTCTAGATACATACATTGTGGGGTGAGTTTGTCAAGACGTCTGCTACAGGATTCTGATGTCAAAAAGTCACACATGTCTTTATGGTTTTGCGTGTTTTGGGGCTTATTTGTGCAAAAACTTTACTACATTTGATCAGTCCACTATTGACACGTGGGAGGTAAAGTGAGTCTGCTATCGAGCTGATCTAGACTGAATGCAACAAGATACAAAAGTTGCTGTAATTCTCACTCCAGCAGGGGGCGGAATAGAAAGTAGAGTATCATCTCAAGACAGAATATGCACCAATTTTTTCATGAAGATATTTGATAGATTTGGTGCAAATTACAGCAGCATAGACTTCTTAAAAATATACATTAAAAATTTCCCTTATAATCTCCTGATGGACACCTGACTATCATGACTACACCACACAGGAGAGAGGACAGGTCCTCTATATACTACACCACACAGGAGAGAGGACAGGTCCTCTATATACTACACCGCACAGGAGAGAGGACAGGTCCTCTATATACTACACCACACAGGAGAGAGGACAGGTCCTCTATATACTACACCACACAGGAGAGAGGACAGGTCCTCTATATACTACACCGCACAGGAGAGAGGACAGGTCCTCTATATACTACACCACACAGGAGAGAGGACAGGTCCTCTATATACTACACCACACAGGACAGATCCTCTATATACTACACCACACAGGAGAGAGGACAGATCCTATATATACTACACCACACAGGAGAGAGGACAGATCCTGTATATACTACACCACACAGGACAGATCCTCTATATACTACACCACACAGGAGAGAGGACAGATCCTGTATATACTACACCACACAGGACAGATCCTCTATATACTACACCACACAGGAGAGAGGACAGATCCTCTATATACTACACCACACAGGAGAGAGGACAGATCCTCTATATACTACACCACACAGGACAGATCCTCTATATACTACACCACACAGGACAGATCCTCTATATACTACACCACACAGGAGAGAGGACAGATCCTCTATATACTACACCACACAGGAGAGGACAGGTCCTCTATATACTACACCACACAGGAGAGAGGACAGATCCTCTATACACTACACAGAAGAGAGGACAGATCCTCTATACACTACACAGGAGAGAGGACAGATCCTTTATATACTACACCACACAGGAGAGAGGACAGGTCCTCTATATACTACACCACACAGGAGAGAGGACAGATCTTCTATATACTACACCACACAGGAGAGAGGACAGATCTTCTATATACTACACCACACAGGAGAGAGGACAGATCCTCTATATACTACACCACACAGGAGAGATCCTCTATATACTACACCACACAGGAGAGAGGACAGATCCTCTATATACTACACCACACAGGAGAGAGGACAGATCCTCTATATACTACACCACACAGGACAGATCCTCTATATACTACACCACACAGGAGAGAGGACAGTTCCTCTATATACTACACCACACAGGAGAGAGGACAGGTCCTCTATATACTACACCACACAGGAGAGAGGACAGATATTCTATATACTACACCACACAGGAGAGGACAGGTCCTCTATATACTACACCACACAGGACAGATCCTCTATATACTACACCACACAAGAGAGATCCTCTATATACTACACCACACAGGACAGGTCCTCTATATACTACACCACACAGGAGAGAGGAAAGATCCTCCATATACTACACCACACAGGAGAGAGGACAGATCCTCTATATACTACACCACACAGGAGAGAGGACAGATCCTCTATATACTACACCACACAGGAGAGAGGACAGGTCCTCTATATACTACACCACACAGGAGAGAGGACAGATCCTCTGTATACTACACCACACAGGAGAGGACAGGTCCTCTATATACTACACCACACCGGAGAGAGGACAGATCCTCTATATACTACACCACACAGGAGAGAGGACAGATCCTCTATATACTACACCACACAGGAGAGAGGACAGATCCTCTATATACTACACCACACAGCAGAGAGGACAGATCCTCTATATACTACACCACACAGGAGAGAGGACAGATCCTCTATATACTACACCACACAGGACAGATCCTCTATATACTACACCACACAGGAGAGAGGACAGTTCCTCTATATACTACACCACACAGGAGAGAGGACAGGTCCTCTATATACTACACCACACAGGAGAGAGGACAGATATTCTATATACTACACCACACAGGAGAGGACAGGTCCTCTATATACTACACCACACAGGACAGATCCTCTATATACTACACCACACAAGAGAGATCCTCTATATACTACACCACACAGGACAGGTCCTCTATATACTACACCACACAGGAGAGAGGAAAGATCCTCCATATACTACACCACACAGGAGAGAGGACAGATCCTCTATATACTACACCACACAGGAGAGAGGACAGATCCTCTATATACTACACCACACAGGAGAGAGGACAGGTCCTCTATATACTACACCACACAGGAGAGAGGACAGATCCTCTGTATACTACACCACACAGGAGAGGACAGGTCCTCTATATACTACACCACACCGGAGAGAGGACAGATCCTCTATATACTACACCACACAGGAGAGAGGACAGATCCTCTATATACTACACCACACAGGAGAGAGGACAGATCCTCTATATACTACACCACACAGGAGAGAGGACAGATCCTCTATATACTACACCACACAGGAGAGAGGACAGATCCTCTATATACTACACCACACAGGACAGGTCCTCTATATACTACACCACACAGGAGAGAGGACAGGTCCTCTATATACTACACCACACAGGAGAGATCCTCTATATACTACACCACACAGGACAGATCCTCTATATACTACACCACACAGGACAGGTCCTCTATATACTACACCACACAGGAGAGAGGACAGATCTTCTATATACTACACCACACAGGAGAGAGGACAGATCCTCTATATACTACACCACACAGGAGAGAGGGCAGATCCTCTATATACTACACCACACAGGACAGGTCCTCTATATACTACATCACACAGGAGAGAGGACAGATCCTCTATATACTACACCACACAGGAGAGAGGACAGATCCTCTATATACTACACCACACAGGAGGGAGGACAGATTCTCTATATACTACACCACACAGGAGAGAGGGCAGATCCTCTATATACTACACCACACAGGAGAGAGGACAGATCCTCTATATACTACACCATACAGGAGAGAGGACAGATCCTCTATATACTACACCACACAGGAGAGAGGACAGATCCTCTATATACTACACCACACAGGAGATCGGACAGATCCTCTATATACTACACCACACAGAAGAGAGGACAGGTCCTATATATACTACACCACACAGAACAGATCCTCTATATACTACACCACACAGGAGAGAGGACAGGTCCTCTATATACTACACCACACAGGAGAGAGGACAGGTCCTCTATATACTACACCACACAGGACAGGTCCTCTATATACTACACCACACAGGAGAGAGGACAGGTCCTCTATATACTACACCACACAGGAGAGAGGACAGATCCTCTATATACTACACCACACAGGACAGGTCCTCTATATACTACACCACACAGGACAGGTCCTCTATATACTACACCACACAGGACAGATCCTCTATATACTACACCACACAGGAGAGAGGACAGGTCCTCTATATACTGCACCACACAGGAGAGAGGACAGGTCCTCTATATACTACACCACACAGGAGAGAGGACAGGTCCTCTATATACTACACCACACAGGAGCGATCCTCTATATACTACACCACACAGGAGAGGACAGGTCCTCTATATACTACACCACACAGGAGAGAGGACAGATCCTCTATATACTACACCACACAGGAGGGAGGACAGGTCCTCTATATACTACACCACACAGCAGAGAGGACAAGTCCTCTATATACTACACCACACAGGACAGGTCCTCTATATACTACACCACACAGGACAGATCCTCTATATACTACACCACACAGGAGAGATCCTCTATATACTACACCACACAGGACAGGTCCTCTATATACTACACCACACAGGAGAGAGGACAGGTCCTCTATATACTACACCACACAGCAGCGAGGACAAGTCCTCTATATACTACACCACACAGGACAGGTCCTCTATATACTACACCACACAGGACAGATCCTCTATATACTACACCACACAGGAGAGATCCTCTATATACTACAACACACAGGACAGGTCATCTATATACTACACCACACAGGACAGATCCTCCATAAACTACACCACATAGGAGAGAGGACAGATCCTCTATATACTACAACACACAGGAGAGAGGACAGGTCCTCTATATACTACACCACACAGGAGAGAGGACAGATCCTCTATATACTACACCACACAGGAGAGGACAGGTCCTCTATATACTACACCACACAGGAGAGACGACAGATCCTCTATATACTACACCACACAGGAGAGAGGACAGGTCCTCCATATACTACACCACACAGGAGAGAGGACAGGTCCTCTATATACTACACCACACAGGAGAGAGGACAGATCCTCTATATACTACACCACACAGGAGAGAGAACAGATCCTCTATATACTACACCACACAGGACAGGTCCTCTATATACTACACCACACAGGAGAGAGAGGACAGGTCCTCTATATACTACACCACACAGGACAGATCCTCTATATACTACACCACACAGGACAGATCCTCTATATACTACACCACACAGGACAGATCCTCTATATACTACACCACACAGGACAGATCCTCTATATACTACACCACACAGGAGAGAGGACAGATCCTCTATATACTACACCACACAGGAGAGAGGACAGATCCTCTATATACTACACCACACAGGAGAGAGGACAGATCCTCTATATACTACACCACACAGGACAGGTCCTCTATATACTACACCACACAGGAGAGAGGACAGATCCTCTACATACTACACCACACAGGACAGGTCCTCTATATACTACACCACACAGGAGAGATCCTCTATATACTACACCACACAGGACAGATCCTCTATATACTACACCACACAGGACAGGTCCTCTATATACTACACCACACAGGAGAGAGGACAGATCCTCTATATACTACAACACACAGGAGAGAGGAACGATCCTCTATATACTACACCACACAGGAGAGAGGTCAGATCCTCTATATACTACACCACACAGGACAGGTCCTCTATATACTACACCACACAGTAGAGAGGACAGATCCTCTATATAAAACACCACACAGGAGAGAGGACAGATCCTCTATATACTACACCACACAGGAGAGAGGACAGATCCTCTATATACTACACCACACAGGAGAGAGGACAGGTCCTCTATATACTACACCGCACAGGAGAGAGGACAGGTCCTCTATATACTACACCACACAGGAGAGAGGACAGATCTTCTATATACTACACCACACAGGAGAGAGGACAGATCCTCTATATACTACACCACACAGGAGAGAGGTCAGATCCTCTATATACTACACCACACAGGAGAGAGGACAGGTCCTCTATATACTACACCACACAGGAGAGAGGACAGATCCTCTATATACTACACCACACAGGAGAGAGGACAGGTACTCTATATACTACACCACACAGGACAGATCCTCTATATACTACACCACACAGGAGAGAGGAGAGATCCTCTATATACTACACCACACAGGACAGGTCCTCTATATACTACACCACACAGGACACAGGACAGATCCTCTATTTACTACACCACACAGGACAGGTCCTCTATATACTACACCACACAGGAGAGAGGACAGATCCTCTATATACTACACCACACAGGAGAGAGGACAGATCCTCTATATACTACACCACACAGGAGAGAGGACAGATCCTCTATATACTACACCACACAGGACAGGTCCTCTATATACTACACCACACAGTAGAGAGGACAGATCCTCTATATAAAACACCACACAGGAGAGAGGACAGATCCTCTATATACTACACCACACAGGAGAGAGGACAGATCCTCTATATACTACACCACACAGGAGAGAGGACAGATCCTCTATATACTACACCACACAGGACAGATCCTCTATATACTACACCACACAGGACAGGTCCTCTATATACTACACCACACAGGAGAGAGGACAGATCCTCTATATACTACACCACACAGGAGAGAGGACAGATCCTCTATATACTACACCACACAGGACAGGTCCTCTATATACTACACCACAGAGGAGAGAGGACAGATCCTCTATATACTACACCACACAGGAGAGAGGACAGATCCTCTATATACTACACCACACAGGACAGGTCCTCTATATACTACACCACACAGTAGAGAGGACAGATCCTCTATATACTACACCACACAGGAGAGAGGACAGATCCTCTATATAAAACACCACACAGGAGAGAGGACAGATCCTCTATATACTACACCACACAGGAGAGAGGACAGATCCTCTATATACTACACCACACAGGAGAGAGGACAGGTCCTCTATATACTACACCGCACAGGAGAGAGGACAGGTCCTCTATATACTACACCACACAGGAGAGAGGACAGATCTTCTATATACTACACCACACAGGAGAGAGGACAGATCCTCTATATACTACACCACACAGGAGAGAGGTCAGATCCTCTATATACTACACCACACAGGAGAGAGGACAGGTCCTCTATATACTACACCACACAGGAGAGAGGACAGATCCTCTATATACTACACCACACAGGAGAGAGGACAGGTCCTCTATATACTACACCACATAGGACAGATCCTCTATATACTACACCACACAGGAGAGAGGAGAGATCCTCTATATACTACACCACACAGGACAGGTCCTCTATATACTACACCACACAGGACACAGGACAGATCCTCTATTTACTACACCACACAGGACAGGTCCTCTATATACTACACCACACAGGAGAGAGGACAGATCCTCTATATACTACACCACACAGGAGAGAGGACAGATCCTCTATATACTACACCACACAGGAGAGAGGACAGATCCTCTATATAAAACACCACACAGGAGAGAGGACAGATCCTCTATATACTACACCACACAGGAGAGAGGACAGATCCTCTATATACTACACCACACAGGAGAGAGGACAGATCCTCTATATACTACACCACACAGGACAGATCCTCTATATACTACACCACACAGGACAGGTCCTCTATATACTACACCACACAGGAGAGAGGACAGATCCTTTATATACTACACCACACAGGAGAGAGGACAGATCCTCTATATACTACACCACACAGGAGAGAGGACAGATCCTCTCTATACTACACCACACAGGACAGGTTCTCTATATACTACACCACACAGTAGAGAGGACAGATCCTCTATATAAAACACCACACAGGAGAGAGGACAGATCCTCTATATACTACACCACACAGGAGAGAGGACAGATCCTCTATATACTACACCACACAGGAGAGAGGACAGATCTTCTATATACTACACCACACAGGAGAGAGGACAGATCCTCTATATACTACACCACACAGGAGAGAGGACAGATCCTTTATATACTACACCACACAGGAGAGAGGACAGATCCTCTATATACTACACCACACAGGAGAGAGGACAGATCCTCTATATACTACACCACACAGGACAGGTCCTCTATATACTACACCACACAGGACAGGTCCTCTATATAAAACACCACACAGGAGAGAGGACAGATCCTCTATATACTACAACACACAGGAGAGAGGACAGATCCTCTATATACTACACCACACAGGAGAGAGGACAGATCCTCTATATACTACACCACACAGGACAGATCCTCTATATACTACACCACACAGGAGAGAGGACAGATCCTCTCTATACTACACCACACAGGAGAGAGGACAGATCCTTTATATACTACACCACACAGGAGAGAGGACAGATCCTCTATATACTACACCACACAGGAGAGACAGAACCTCTATATACTACACCACACAGGACAGATCCTCTATATACTACACCACACAGGAGAGAGGACAAATCCTCTATATACTACAGCACACAGGAGAGATCCTCTATATACTACACCATACAGGAGAGAGGACAGATCCTCTATATACTACACCACAGAGGAGAGAGGACAGATCCTCTATATACTACACCACACAGGAGAGGACAGATCCTCTATATACTACACCACACAGGAGAGAGGACAGGTCCTCTATATACTACACCACACAGGAGAGAGGACAGATCCTCTATATACTACACCACATAGGAGAGAGGACAGATCCTCTATATACTACACCACACAGGACAGATCCTCTATATACTACACCACACAGGAGAGAGGACAGATCCTCTATATACTACAGCACACAGGAGAGATCCTCTACATACTACACCATACAGGAGAGAGGACAGATCCTCTATATACTACACCACACAGGAGAGAGGACAGGTCCTCTATATACTACACCACACAGGAGAGAGGACAGATCCTCTATATACTACACCACACAGGACAGGTCCTCTATATACTACACCACACGGTAGAGAGGACAGATCCTCTATATAAAACACCACACAGGAGAGAGGACAGATCCTCTATATACTACACCACACAGGAGAGAGGACAGATCCTCTATATACTACACCACACAGGAGAGAGGACAGGTCCTCTATATACTACACCACACAGGAGAGAGGACAGATCCTCTATATACTACACCACACAGGAGAGATCCTCTATATACTACACCACACAGGACAGGTCCTCTATATAAAACACCACACAGGAGAGAGGACAGATCCTCTATATACTACACCACACAGGAGAGAGGACAGATCCTCTATATACTACACCACACAGGAGAGAGGACAGATCCTCTATATACTACACCACACAGGACAGATCCTCTATATACTACACCACACAGGAGAGAGGACAGATCCTCTATATACTACACCACACAGGAGAGAGGACAGATCCTTTATATACTACACCACACAGGAGAGAGGACAGATCCTCTATATACTACACCACACAGGAGAGACAGAACCTCTATATACTACACCACACAGGACAGATCCTCTATATACTACACCACACAGGAGAGAGGACAAATCCTCTATATACTACAGCACACAGGAGAGATCCTCTATATACTACACCATACAGGAGAGAGGACAGATCCTCTATATACTACACCACAGAGGAGAGAGGACAGATCCTCTATATACTACACCACACAGGAGAGGACAGATTCTCTATATACTACACCACACAGGAGAGAGGACAGGTCCTCTATATACTACACCACACAGGAGAGAGGACAGATCCTCTATATACTACACCACATAGGAGAGAGGACAGATCCTCTATATACTACACCACACAGGACAGATCCTCTATATACTACACCACACAGGAGAGAGGACAGATCCTCTATATACTACAGCACACAGGAGAGATCCTCTACATACTACACCATACAGGAGAGAGGACAGATCCTCTATATACTACACCACACAGGAGAGAGGACAGGTCCTCTATATACTACACCACACAGGAGAGAGGACAGATCCTCTATATACTACACCACACAGGACAGGTCCTCTATATACTACACCACACGGTAGAGAGGACAGATCCTCTATATAAAACACCACACAGGAGAGAGGACAGATCCTCTATATACTACACCACACAGGAGAGAGGACAGATCCTCTATATACTACACCACACAGGAGAGAGGACAGGTCCTCTATATACTACACCACACAGGAGAGAGGACAGATCCTCTATATACTACACCACACAGGAGAGATCCTCTATATACTACACCACACAGGACAGGTCCTCTATATAAAACACCACACAGGAGAGAGGACAGATCCTCTATATACTACACCACACAGGAGAGAGGACAGATCCTCTATATACTACACCACACAGGAGAGAGGACAGATCCTCTATATACTACGCCACACAGGACAGATCCTCTATATACTACACCACACAGGAGAGAGGACAGATCCTCTATATACTACACCACACAGGAGAGAGGACAGATCCTTTATATACTACACCACACAGGAGAGAGGACAGATCCTCTATATACTACACCACACAGGAGAGACAGAACCTCTATATACTACACCACACAGGACAGATCCTCTATATACTACACCACACAGGAGAGAGGACAGATCCTCTATATACTACAGCACACAGGAGAGATCCTCTATATACTACACCATACAGGAGAGAGGACAGATCCTCTATATACTACACCACAGAGGAGAGAGGACAGATCCTCTATATACTACACCACACAGGAGAGGACAGATCCTCTATATACTACACCACACAGGAGAGAGGACAGGTCCTCTATATACTACACCACACAGGAGAGAGGACAGATCCTCTATATACTACACCACATAGGAGAGAGGACAGATCCTCTATATACTACACCACACAGGACAGATCCTCTATATACTACACCACACAGGAGAGAGGACAGATCCTCTATATACTACAGCACACAGGAGAGATCCTCTATATACTACACCATACAGGAGAGAGGACAGATCCTCTATATACTACACCACACAGGAGAGAGGACAGGTCCTCTATATACTACACCACACAGGAGAGAGGACAGATCCTCTATATACTACACCACACAGGACAGGTCCTCTATATACTACACCACACAGTAGAGAGGACAGATCCTCTATATAAAACACCACACAGGAGAGAGGACAGATCCTCTATATACTACACCACACAGGAGAGAGGACAGATCCTCTATATACTACACCACACAGGAAAGAGGACAGATCCTCTATATACTACACCACACAGGACAGATCCTCTATATACTACACCACACAGGACAGGTCCTCTATATACTACACCACACAGGAGAGAGGACAGATCCTCTATATACTACACCACACAGGAGAGAGGACAGATCCTCTATATACTACACCACACAGGACAGGTCCTCTATATACTACACCACACAGGAGAGAGGACAGATCCTCTATATACTACACCACACAGGAGAGAGGACAGATCCTCTATATACTACACCACACAGGACAGGTCCTCTATATACTACACCACACAGTAGAGAGGACAGATCCTCTATATAAAACACCACACAGGAGAGAGGACAGGTCCTCTATATACTACACCGCACAGGAGAGAGGACAGATCCTCTATATACTACACCACACAGGAGAGAGGACAGGTCCTCTATATACTACACCGCACAGGAGAGAGGACAGGTCCTCTATATACTACACCACACAGGAGAGAGGACAGATCTTCTATATACTACACCACACAGGAGAGAGGACAGATCCTCTATATACTACACCACACAGGAGAGAGGTCAGATCCTCTATATACTACACCACACAGGAGAGAGGACAGGTCCTCTATATACTACACCACACAGGAGAGAGGACAGATCCTCTATATACTACACCACACAGGAGAGAGGACAGGTCCTCTATATACTACACCACACAGGACAGATCCTCTATATACTACACCACACAGGAGAGAGGAGAGATCCTCTATATACTACACCACACAGGACAGGTCCTCTATACACTACACCACACAGGACACAGGACAGATCCTCTATTTACTACACCACACAGGACAGGTCCTCTATATACTACACCACACAGGAGAGAGGACAGATCCTCTATATACTACACCACACAGGAGAGAGGACAGATCCTCTATATACTACACCACACAGGAGAGAGGACAGATCCTCTATATAAAACACCACACAGGAGAGAGGACAGATCCTCTATATACTACACCACACAGGAGAGAGGACAGATCCTCTATATACTACACCACACAGGAGAGAGGACAGATCCTCTATATACTACACCACACAGGACAGATCCTCTATACACTACACCACACAGGACAGGTCCTCTATATACTACACCACACAGGACAGATCCTCTATATACTACACCACACAGGACAGATCCTCTATATACTACACCACACAGGACAGATCCTCTATATACTACACCACACAGGACAGATCCTCTATATACTACACCACACAGGAGAGAGGACAGATCCTCTATATACTACACCACACAGGAGAGAGGACAGATCCTCTATATACTACACCACACAGGAGAGAGGACAGATCCTCTATATACTACACCACACAGGACAGGTCCTCTATATACTACACCACACAGGAGAGAGGACAGATCCTCTACATACTACACCACACAGGACAGGTCCTCTATATACTACACCACACAGGAGAGATCCTCTATATACTACACCACACAGGACAGATCCTCTATATACTACACCACACAGGACAGGTCCTCTATATACTACACCACACAGGAGAGAGGACAGATCCTCTATATACTACACCACACAGGAGAGAGGAACGATCCTCTATATACTACACCACACAGGAGAGAGGTCAGATCCTCTATATACTACACCACACAGGACAGGTCCTCTATATACTACACCACACAGTAGAGAGGACAGATCCTCTATATAAAACACCACACAGGAGAGAGGACAGATCCTCTATATACTACACCACACAGGAGAGAGGACAGATCCTCTATATACTACACCACACAGGAGAGAGGACAGGTCCTCTATATACTACACCGCACAGGAGAGAGGACAGGTCCTCTATATACTACACCACACAGGAGAGAGGACAGATCTTCTATATACTACACCACACAGGAGAGAGGACAGATCCTCTATATACTACACCACACAGGAGAGAGGTCAGATCCTCTATATACTACACCACACAGGAGAGAGGACAGGTCCTCTATATACTACACCACACAGGAGAGAGGACAGATCCTCTATATACTACACCACACAGGAGAGAGGACAGGTACTCTATATACTACACCACACAGGACAGATCCTCTATATACTACACCACACAGGAGAGAGGAGAGATCCTCTATATACTACACCACACAGGACAGGTCCTCTATATACTACACCACACAGGACACAGGACAGATCCTCTATTTACTACACCACACAGGACAGGTCCTCTATATACTACACCACACAGGAGAGAGGACAGATCCTCTATATACTACACCACACAGGAGAGAGGACAGATCCTCTATATACTACACCACACAGGAGAGAGGACAGATCCTCTATATACTACACCACACAGGACAGGTCCTCTATATACTACACCACACAGTAGAGAGGACAGATCCTCTATATAAAACACCACACAGGAGAGAGGACAGATCCTCTATATACTACACCACACAGGAGAGAGGACAGATCCTCTATATACTACACCACACAGGAGAGAGGACAGATCCTCTATATACTACACCACACAGGACAGATCCTCTATATACTACACCACACAGGACAGGTCCTCTATATACTACACCACACAGGAGAGAGGACAGATCCTCTATATACTACACCACACAGGAGAGAGGACAGATCCTCTATATACTACACCACACAGGACAGGTCCTCTATATACTACACCACAGAGGAGAGAGGACAGATCCTCTATATACTACACCACACAGGAGAGAGGACAGATCCTCTATATACTACACCACACAGGACAGGTCCTCTATATACTACACCACACAGTAGAGAGGACAGATCCTCTATATACTACACCACACAGGAGAGAGGACAGATCCTCTATATAAAACACCACACAGGAGAGAGGACAGATCCTCTATATACTACACCACACAGGAGAGAGGACAGATCCTCTATATACTACACCACACAGGAGAGAGGACAGGTCCTCTATATACTACACCGCACAGGAGAGAGGACAGGTCCTCTATATACTACACCACACAGGAGAGAGGACAGATCTTCTATATACTACACCACACAGGAGAGAGGACAGATCCTCTATATACTACACCACACAGGAGAGAGGTCAGATCCTCTATATACTACACCACACAGGAGAGAGGACAGGTCCTCTATATACTACACCACACAGGAGAGAGGACAGATCCTCTATATACTACACCACACAGGAGAGAGGACAGGTCCTCTATATACTACACCACATAGGACAGATCCTCTATATACTACACCACACAGGAGAGAGGAGAGATCCTCTATATACTACACCACACAGGACAGGTCCTCTATATACTACACCACACAGGACACAGGACAGATCCTCTATTTACTACACCACACAGGACAGGTCCTCTATATACTACACCACACAGGAGAGAGGACAGATCCTCTATATACTACACCACACAGGAGAGAGGACAGATCCTCTATATACTACACCACACAGGAGAGAGGACAGATCCTCTATATAAAACACCACACAGGAGAGAGGACAGATCCTCTATATACTACACCACACAGGAGAGAGGACAGATCCTCTATATACTACACCACACAGGAGAGAGGACAGATCCTCTATATACTACACCACACAGGACAGATCCTCTATATACTACACCACACAGGACAGGTCCTCTATATACTACACCACACAGGAGAGAGGACAGATCCTTTATATACTACACCACACAGGAGAGAGGACAGATCCTCTATATACTACACCACACAGGAGAGAGGACAGATCCTCTCTATACTACACCACACAGGACAGGTTCTCTATATACTACACCACACAGTAGAGAGGACAGATCCTCTATATAAAACACCACACAGGAGAGAGGACAGATCCTCTATATACTACACCACACAGGAGAGAGGACAGATCCTCTATATACTACACCACACAGGAGAGAGGACAGATCTTCTATATACTACACCACACAGGAGAGAGGACAGATCCTCTATATACTACACCACACAGGAGAGAGGACAGATCCTTTATATACTACACCACACAGGAGAGAGGACAGATCCTCTATATACTACACCACACAGGAGAGAGGACAGATCCTCTATATACTACACCACACAGGACAGGTCCTCTATATACTACACCACACAGGACAGGTCCTCTATATAAAACACCACACAGGAGAGAGGACAGATCCTCTATATACTACAACACACAGGAGAGAGGACAGATCCTCTATATACTACACCACACAGGAGAGAGGACAGATCCTCTATATACTACACCACACAGGACAGATCCTCTATATACTACACCACACAGGAGAGAGGACAGATCCTCTCTATACTACACCACACAGGAGAGAGGACAGATCCTTTATATACTACACCACACAGGAGAGAGGACAGATCCTCTATATACTACACCACACAGGAGAGACAGAACCTCTATATACTACACCACACAGGACAGATCCTCTATATACTACACCACACAGGAGAGAGGACAAATCCTCTATATACTACAGCACACAGGAGAGATCCTCTATATACTACACCATACAGGAGAGAGGACAGATCCTCTATATACTACACCACAGAGGAGAGAGGACAGATCCTCTATATACTACACCACACAGGAGAGGACAGATCCTCTATATACTACACCACACAGGAGAGAGGACAGGTCCTCTATATACTACACCACACAGGAGAGAGGACAGATCCTCTATATACTACACCACATAGGAGAGAGGACAGATCCTCTATATACTACACCACACAGGACAGATCCTCTATATACTACACCACACAGGAGAGAGGACAGATCCTCTATATACTACAGCACACAGGAGAGATCCTCTACATACTACACCATACAGGAGAGAGGACAGATCCTCTATATACTACACCACACAGGAGAGAGGACAGGTCCTCTATATACTACACCACACAGGAGAGAGGACAGATCCTCTATATACTACACCACACAGGACAGGTCCTCTATATACTACACCACACGGTAGAGAGGACAGATCCTCTATATAAAACACCACACAGGAGAGAGGACAGATCCTCTATATACTACACCACACAGGAGAGAGGACAGATCCTCTATATACTACACCACACAGGAGAGAGGACAGGTCCTCTATATACTACACCACACAGGAGAGAGGACAGATCCTCTATATACTACACCACACAGGAGAGATCCTCTATATACTACACCACACAGGACAGGTCCTCTATATAAAACACCACACAGGAGAGAGGACAGATCCTCTATATACTACACCACACAGGAGAGAGGACAGATCCTCTATATACTACACCACACAGGAGAGAGGACAGATCCTCTATATACTACACCACACAGGACAGATCCTCTATATACTACACCACACAGGAGAGAGGACAGATCCTCTATATACTACACCACACAGGAGAGAGGACAGATCCTTTATATACTACACCACACAGGAGAGAGGACAGATCCTCTATATACTACACCACACAGGAGAGACAGAACCTCTATATACTACACCACACAGGACAGATCCTCTATATACTACACCACACAGGAGAGAGGACAAATCCTCTATATACTACAGCACACAGGAGAGATCCTCTATATACTACACCATACAGGAGAGAGGACAGATCCTCTATATACTACACCACAGAGGAGAGAGGACAGATCCTCTATATACTACACCACACAGGAGAGGACAGATTCTCTATATACTACACCACACAGGAGAGAGGACAGGTCCTCTATATACTACACCACACAGGAGAGAGGACAGATCCTCTATATACTACACCACATAGGAGAGAGGACAGATCCTCTATATACTACACCACACAGGACAGATCCTCTATATACTACACCACACAGGAGAGAGGACAGATCCTCTATATACTACAGCACACAGGAGAGATCCTCTACATACTACACCATACAGGAGAGAGGACAGATCCTCTATATACTACACCACACAGGAGAGAGGACAGGTCCTCTATATACTACACCACACAGGAGAGAGGACAGATCCTCTATATACTACACCACACAGGACAGGTCCTCTATATACTACACCACACGGTAGAGAGGACAGATCCTCTATATAAAACACCACACAGGAGAGAGGACAGATCCTCTATATACTACACCACACAGGAGAGAGGACAGATCCTCTATATACTACACCACACAGGAGAGAGGACAGGTCCTCTATATACTACACCACACAGGAGAGAGGACAGATCCTCTATATACTACACCACACAGGAGAGATCCTCTATATACTACACCACACAGGACAGGTCCCCTATATAAAACACCACACAGGAGAGAGGACAGATCCTCTATATACTACACCACACAGGAGAGAGGACAGATCCTCTATATACTACACCACACAGGAGAGAGGACAGATCCTCTATATACTACGCCACACAGGACAGATCCTCTATATACTACACCACACAGGAGAGAGGACAGATCCTCTATATACTACACCACACAGGAGAGAGGACAGATCCTTTATATACTACACCACACAGGAGAGAGGACAGATCCTCTATATACTACACCACACAGGAGAGACAGAACCTCTATATACTACACCACACAGGACAGATCCTCTATATACTACACCACACAGGAGAGAGGACAGATCCTCTATATACTACAGCACACAGGAGAGATCCTCTATATACTACACCATACAGGAGAGAGGACAGATCCTCTATATACTACACCACAGAGGAGAGAGGACAGATCCTCTATATACTACACCACACAGGAGAGGACAGATCCTCTATATACTACACCACACAGGAGAGAGGACAGGTCCTCTATATACTACACCACACAGGAGAGAGGACAGATCCTCTATATACTACACCACATAGGAGAGAGGACAGATCCTCTATATACTACACCACACAGGACAGATCCTCTATATACTACACCACACAGGAGAGAGGACAGATCCTCTATATACTACAGCACACAGGAGAGATCCTCTATATACTACACCATACAGGAGAGAGGACAGATCCTCTATATACTACACCACACAGGAGAGAGGACAGGTCCTCTATATACTACACCACACAGGAGAGAGGACAGATCCTCTATATACTACACCACACAGGACAGGTCCTCTATATACTACACCACACAGTAGAGAGGACAGATCCTCTATATAAAACACCACACAGGAGAGAGGACAGATCCTCTATATACTACACCACACAGGAGAGAGGACAGATCCTCTATATACTACACCACACAGGAAAGAGGACAGATCCTCTATATACTACACCACACAGGACAGATCCTCTATATACTACACCACACAGGACAGGTCCTCTATATACTACACCACACAGGAGAGAGGACAGATCCTCTATATACTACACCACACAGGAGAGAGGACAGATCCTCTATATACTACACCACACAGGACAGGTCCTCTATATACTACACCACACAGGAGAGAGGACAGATCCTCTATATACTACACCACACAGGAGAGAGGACAGATCCTCTATATACTACACCACACAGGACAGGTCCTCTATATACTACACCACACAGTAGAGAGGACAGATCCTCTATATAAAACACCACACAGGAGAGAGGACAGATCCTCTATATACTACACCACACAGGAGAGAGGACAGATCCTCTATATACTACACCACACAGGAGAGAGGACAGGTCCTCTATATACTACACCGCACAGGAGAGAGGACAGGTCCTCTATATACTACACCACACAGGAGAGAGGACAGATCTTCTATATACTACACCACACAGGAGAGAGGACAGATCCTCTATATACTACACCACACAGGAGAGAGGTCAGATCCTCTATATACTACACCACACAGGAGAGAGGACAGGTCCTCTATATACTACACCACACAGGAGAGAGGACAGATCCTCTATATACTACACCACACAGGAGAGAGGACAGGTCCTCTATATACTACACCACACAGGACAGATCCTCTATATACTACACCACACAGGAGAGAGGAGAGATCCTCTATATACTACACCACACAGGACAGGTCCTCTATACACTACACCACACAGGACACAGGACAGATCCTCTATTTACTACACCACACAGGACAGGTCCTCTATATACTACACCACACAGGAGAGAGGACAGATCCTCTATATACTACACCACACAGGAGAGAGGACAGATCCTCTATATACTACACCACACAGGAGAGAGGACAGATCCTCTATATAAAACACCACACAGGAGAGAGGACAGATCCTCTATATACTACACCACACAGGAGAGAGGACAGATCCTCTATATACTACACCACACAGGAGAGAGGACAGATCCTCTATATACTACACCACACAGGACAGATCCTCTATACACTACACCACACAGGACAGGTCCTCTATATACTACACCACACAGGACAGATCCTCTATATACTACACCACACAGGACAGATCCTCTATATACTACACCACACAGGACAGATCCTCTATATACTACACCACACAGGACAGATCCTCTATATACTACACCACACAGGAGAGAGGACAGATCCTCTATATACTACACCACACAGGAGAGAGGACAGATCCTCTATATACTACACCACACAGGAGAGAGGACAGATCCTCTATATACTACACCACACAGGACAGGTCCTCTATATACTACACCACACAGGAGAGAGGACAGATCCTCTACATACTACACCACACAGGACAGGTCCTCTATATACTACACCACACAGGAGAGATCCTCTATATACTACACCACACAGGACAGATCCTCTATATACTACACCACACAGGACAGGTCCTCTATATACTACACCACACAGGAGAGAGGACAGATCCTCTATATACTACACCACACAGGAGAGAGGACCGATCCTCTATATACTACACCACACAGGAGAGAGGTCAGATCCTCTATATACTACACCACACAGGACAGGTCCTCTATATACTACACCACACAGTAGAGAGGACAGATCCTCTATATAAAACACCACACAGGAGAGAGGACAGATCCTCTATATACTACACCACACAGGAGAGAGGACAGATCCTCTATATACTACACCACACAGGAGAGAGGACAGGTCCTCTATATACTACACCGCACAGGAGAGAGGACAGGTCCTCTATATACTACACCACACAGGAGAGAGGACAGATCTTCTATATACTACACCACACAGGAGAGAGGACAGATCCTCTATATACTACACCACACAGGAGAGAGGTCAGATCCTCTATATACTACACCACACAGGAGAGAGGACAGGTCCTCTATATACTACACCACACAGGAGAGAGGACAGATCCTCTATATACTACACCACACAGGAGAGAGGACAGGTACTCTATATACTACACCACACAGGACAGATCCTCTATATACTACACCACACAGGAGAGAGGAGAGATCCTCTATATACTACACCACACAGGACAGGTCCTCTATATACTACACCACACAGGACACAGGACAGATCCTCTATTTACTACACCACACAGGACAGGTCCTCTATATACTACACCACACAGGAGAGAGGACAGATCCTCTATATACTACACCACACAGGAGAGAGGACAGATCCTCTATATACTACACCACACAGGAGAGAGGACAGATCCTCTATATACTACACCACACAGGACAGGTCCTCTATATACTACACCACACAGTAGAGAGGACAGATCCTCTATATAAAACACCACACAGGAGAGAGGACAGATCCTCTATATACTACACCACACAGGAGAGAGGACAGATCCTCTATATACTACACCACACAGGAGAGAGGACAGATCCTCTATATACTACACCACACAGGACAGATCCTCTATATACTACACCACACAGGACAGGTCCTCTATATACTACACCACACAGGAGAGAGGACAGATCCTCTATATACTACACCACACAGGAGAGAGGACAGATCCTCTATATACTACACCACACAGGACAGGTCCTCTATATACTACACCACAGAGGAGAGAGGACAGATCCTCTATATACTACACCACACAGGAGAGAGGACAGATCCTCTATATACTACACCACACAGGACAGGTCCTCTATATACTACACCACACAGTAGAGAGGACAGATCCTCTATATACTACACCACACAGGAGAGAGGACAGATCCTCTATATAAAACACCACACAGGAGAGAGGACAGATCCTCTATATACTACACCACACAGGAGAGAGGACAGATCCTCTATATACTACACCACACAGGAGAGAGGAAAGGTCCTCTATATACTACACCGCACAGGAGAGAGGACAGGTCCTCTATATACTACACCACACAGGAGAGAGGACAGATCTTCTATATACTACACCACACAGGAGAGAGGACAGATCCTCTATATACTACACCACACAGGAGAGAGGTCAGATCCTCTATATACTACACCACACAGGAGAGAGGACAGGTCCTCTATATACTACACCACACAGGAGAGAGGACAGATCCTCTATATACTACACCACACAGGAGAGAGGACAGGTCCTCTATATACTACACCACATAGGACAGATCCTCTATATACTACACCACACAGGAGAGAGGAGAGATCCTCTATATACTACACCACACAGGACAGGTCCTCTATATACTACACCACACAGGACACAGGACAGATCCTCTATTTACTACACCACACAGGACAGGTCCTCTATATACTACACCACACAGGAGAGAGGACAGATCCTCTATATACTACACCACACAGGAGAGAGGACAGATCCTCTATATACTACACCACACAGGAGAGAGGACAGATCCTCTATATAAAACACCACACAGGAGAGAGGACAGATCCTCTATATACTACACCACACAGGAGAGAGGACAGATCCTCTATATACTACACCACACAGGAGAGAGGACAGATCCTCTATATACTACACCACACAGGACAGATCCTCTATATACTACACCACACAGGACAGGTCCTCTATATACTACACCACACAGGAGAGAGGACAGATCCTTTATATACTACACCACACAGGAGAGAGGACAGATCCTCTATATACTACACCACACAGGAGAGAGGACAGATCCTCTCTATACTACACCACACAGGACAGGTTCTCTATATACTACACCACACAGTAGAGAGGACAGATCCTCTATATAAAACACCACACAGGAGAGAGGACAGATCCTCTATATACTACACCACACAGGAGAGAGGACAGATCCTCTATATACTACACCACACAGGAGAGAGGACAGATCTTCTATATACTACACCACACAGGAGAGAGGACAGATCCTCTATATACTACACCACACAGGAGAGAGGACAGATCCTTTATATACTACACCACACAGGAGAGAGGACAGATCCTCTATATACTACACCACACAGGAGAGAGGACAGATCCTCTATATACTACACCACACAGGACAGGTCCTCTATATACTACACCACACAGGACAGGTCCTCTATATAAAACACCACACAGGAGAGAGGACAGATCCTCTATATACTACAACACACAGGAGAGAGGACAGATCCTCTATATACTACACCACACAGGAGAGAGGACAGATCCTCTATATACTACACCACACAGGACAGATCCTCTATATACTACACCACACAGGAGAGAGGACAGATCCTCTCTATACTACACCACACAGGAGAGAGGACAGATCCTTTATATACTACACCACACAGGAGAGAGGACAGATCCTCTATATACTACACCACACAGGAGAGACAGAACCTCTATATACTACACCACACAGGACAGATCCTCTATATACTACACCACACAGGAGAGAGGACAAATCCTCTATATACTACAGCACACAGGAGAGATCCTCTATATACTACACCATACAGGAGAGAGGACAGATCCTCTATATACTACACCACAGAGGAGAGAGGACAGATCCTCTATATACTACACCACACAGGAGAGGACAGATCCTCTATATACTACACCACACAGGAGAGAGGACAGGTCCTCTATATACTACACCACACAGGAGAGAGGACAGATCCTCTATATACTACACCACATAGGAGAGAGGACAGATCCTCTATATACTACACCACACAGGACAGATCCTCTATATACTACACCACACAGGAGAGAGGACAGATCCTCTATATACTACAGCACACAGGAGAGATCCTCTACATACTACACCATACAGGAGAGAGGACAGATCCTCTATATACTACACCACACAGGAGAGAGGACAGGTCCTCTATATACTACACCACACAGGAGAGAGGACAGATCCTCTATATACTACACCACACAGGACAGGTCCTCTATATACTACACCACACGGTAGAGAGGACAGATCCTCTATATAAAACACCACACAGGAGAGAGGACAGATCCTCTATATACTACACCACACAGGAGAGAGGACAGATCCTCTATATACTACACCACACAGGAGAGAGGACAGGTCCTCTATATACTACACCACACAGGAGAGAGGACAGATCCTCTATATACTACACCACACAGGAGAGATCCTCTATATACTACACCACACAGGACAGGTCCTCTATATAAAACACCACACAGGAGAGAGGACAGATCCTCTATATACTACACCACACAGGAGAGAGGACAGATCCTCTATATACTACACCACACAGGACAGATCCTCTATATACTACACCACACAGGAGAGAGGACAGATCCTCTATATACTACACCACACAGGAGAGAGGACAGATCCTTTATATACTACACCACACAGGAGAGAGGACAGATCCTCTATATACTACACCACACAGGAGAGACAGAACCTCTATATACTACACCACACAGGACAGATCCTCTATATACTACACCACACAGGAGAGAGGACAAATCCTCTATATACTACAGCACACAGGAGAGATCCTCTATATACTACACCATACAGGAGAGAGGACAGATCCTCTATATACTACACCACAGAGGAGAGAGGACAGATCCTCTATATACTACACCACACAGGAGAGGACAGATTCTCTATATACTACACCACACAGGAGAGAGGACAGGTCCTCTATATACTACACCACACAGGAGAGAGGACAGATCCTCTATATACTACACCACATAGGAGAGAGGACAGATCCTCTATATACTACACCACACAGGACAGATCCTCTATATACTACACCACACAGGAGAGAGGACAGATCCTCTATATACTACAGCACACAGGAGAGATCCTCTACATACTACACCATACAGGAGAGAGGACAGATCCTCTATATACTACACCACACAGGAGAGAGGACAGGTCCTCTATATACTACACCACACAGGAGAGAGGACAGATCCTCTATATACTACACCACACAGGACAGGTCCTCTATATACTACACCACACGGTAGAGAGGACAGATCCTCTATATAAAACACCACACAGGAGAGAGGACAGATCCTCTATATACTACACCACACAGGAGAGAGGACAGATCCTCTATATACTACACCACACAGGAGAGAGGACAGGTCCTCTATATACTACACCACACAGGAGAGAGGACAGATCCTCTATATACTACACCACACAGGAGAGATCCTCTATATACTACACCACACAGGACAGGTCCTCTATATAAAACACCACACAGGAGAGAGGACAGATCCTCTATATACTACACCACACAGGAGAGAGGACAGATCCTCTATATACTACACCACACAGGAGAGAGGACAGATCCTCTATATACTACGCCACACAGGACAGATCCTCTATATACTACACCACACAGGAGAGAGGACAGATCCTCTATATACTACACCACACAGGAGAGAGGACAGATCCTTTATATACTACACCACACAGGAGAGAGGACAGATCCTCTATATACTACACCACACAGGAGAGACAGAACCTCTATATACTACACCACACAGGACAGATCCTCTATATACTACACCACACAGGAGAGAGGACAGATCCTCTATATACTACAGCACACAGGAGAGATCCTCTATATACTACACCATACAGGAGAGAGGACAGATCCTCTATATACTACACCACAGAGGAGAGAGGACAGATCCTCTATATACTACACCACACAGGAGAGGACAGATCCTCTATATACTACACCACACAGGAGAGAGGACAGGTCCTCTATATACTACACCACACAGGAGAGAGGACAGATCCTCTATATACTACACCACATAGGAGAGAGGACAGATCCTCTATAGACTACACCACACAGGACAGATCCTCTATATACTACACCACACAGGAGAGAGGACAGATCCTCTATATACTACAGCACACAGGAGAGATCCTCTATATACTACACCATACAGGAGAGAGGACAGATCCTCTATATAATACACCACACAGGAGAGAGGACAGGTCCTCTATATACTACACCACACAGGAGAGAGGACAGATCCTCTATATACTACACCACACAGGACAGGTCCTCTATATACTACACCACACAGTAGAGAGGACAGATCCTCTATATAAAACACCACACAGGAGAGAGGACAGATCCTCTATATACTACACCACACAGGAGAGAGGACAGATCCTCTATATACTACACCACACAGGAAAGAGGACAGATCCTCTATATACTACACCACACAGGACAGATCCTCTATATACTACACCACACAGGACAGGTCCTCTATATACTACACCACACAGGAGAGAGGACAGATCCTCTATATACTACACCACACAGGAGAGAGGACAGATCCTCTATATACTACACCACACAGGACAGGTCCTCTATATACTACACCACACAGGAGAGAGGACAGATCCTCTATATACTACACCACACAGGAGAGAGGACAGATCCTCTATATACTACACCACACAGGACAGGTCCTCTATATACTACACCACACAGTAGAGAGGACAGATCCTCTATATAAAACACCACACAGGAGAGAGGACAGATCCTCTATATACTACACCACACAGGAGAGAGGACAGATCCTCTATATACTACACCACACAGGAGAGAGGACAGGTCCTCTATATACTACACCGCACAGGAGAGAGGACAGGTCCTCTATATACTACACCACACAGGAGAGAGGACAGATCTTCTATATACTACACCACACAGGAGAGAGGACAGATCCTCTATATACTACACCACACAGGAGAGAGGTCAGATCCTCTATATACTACACCACACAGGAGAGAGGACAGGTCCTCTATATACTACACCACACAGGAGAGAGGACAGATCCTCTATATACTACACCACACAGGAGAGAGGACAGGTCCTCTATATACTACACCACACAGGACAGATCCTCTATATACTACACCACACAGGAGAGAGGAGAGATCCTCTATATACTACACCACACAGGACAGGTCCTCTATACACTACACCACACAGGACACAGGACAGATCCTCTATTTACTACACCACACAGGACAGGTCCTCTATATACTACACCACACAGGAGAGAGGACAGATCCTCTATATACTACACCACACAGGAGAGAGGACAGATCCTCTATATACTACACCACACAGGAGAGAGGACAGATCCTCTATATAAAACACCACACAGGAGAGAGGACAGATCCTCTATATACTACACCACACAGGAGAGAGGACAGATCCTCTATATACTACACCACACAGGAGAGAGGACAGATCCTCTATATACTACACCACACAGGACAGATCCTCTATACACTACACCACACAGGACAGGTCCTCTATATACTACACCACACAGGAGAGAGGACAGATCCTCTATATACTACACCACACAGGAGAGAGGACAGATCCTCTATATACTACACCACACAGGAGAGAGGACAGATCCTCTCTATACTACACCACACAGGACAGGTTCTCTATATACTACACCACACAGTAGAGAGGACAGATCCTCTATATAAAACACCACACAGGAGAGAGGACAGATCCTCTATATACTACACCACACAGGAGAGAGGACAGATCCTCTATATACTACACCACACAGGAGAGAGGACAGATCTTCTATATACTACACCACACAGGAGAGAGGACAGATCCTCTATATACTACACCACACAGGAGAGAGGACAGATCCTTTATATACTACACCACACAGGAGAGAGGACAGATCCTCTATATACTACACCACACAGGAGAGAGGACAGATCCTCTATATACTACACCACACAGGACAGGTCCTCTATATGCTACACCACACAGGACAGGTCCTCTATATACTACACCACACAGGAGAGAGGACAGATCCTCTATATACTACACCACACAGGAGAGATCCTCTATATACTACACCACACAGGACAGGTCCTCTATATAAAACACCACACAGGAGAGAGGACAGATCCTCTATATACTACACCACACAGGAGAGAGGACAGATCCTCTATATACTACACCACACAGGAGAGAGGACAGATCCTCTATATACTACACCACACAGGACAGATCCTCTATATACTACACCACACAGGAGAGAGGACAGATCCTCTATATACTACACCACACAGGAGAGAGGACAGATCCTTTATATACTACACCACACAGGAGAGAGGACAGATCCTCTATATACTACACCACACAGGAGAGACAGAACCTCTATATACTACACCACACAGGACAGATCCTCTATATACTACACCACACTGGAGAGAGGACAGATCCTCTATATACTACAGCACACAGGAGAGATCCTCTATATACTACACCATACAGGAGAGAGGACAGATCCTCTATATACTACACCACAGAGGAGAGAGGACAGATCCTCTATATACTACACCACACAGGAGAGGACAGATCCTCTATATACTACACCACACAGGAGAGAGGACAGGTCCTCTATATACTACACCACACAGGAGAGAGGACAGATCCTCTATATACTACACCACATAGGAGAGAGGACAGATCCTCTATATACTACACCACACAGGACAGATCCTCTATATACTACACCACACAGGAGAGAGGACAGATCCTCTATATACTACAGCACACAGGAGAGATCCTCTATATACTACACCATACAGGAGAGAGGACAGATCCTCTATATACTACACCACACAGGAGAGAGGACAGGTCCTCTATATACTACACCACACAGGAGAGAGGATAGATCCTCTATATACTACAGCACACAGGAGAGATCCTCTATATACTACACCATACAGGAGAGAGGACAGATCCTCTATATACTACACCACACAGGAGAGAGGACAGGTCCTCTATATACTACACCACACAGGAGAGAGGACAGATCCTCTATATACTACACCACACAGGAGAGAGGACAGATCCTCTATATACTACACCACACAGGAGAGAGGACAGATCCTCTATATACTACACCACACAGGAGAGAGGACAGATCCTCTATATACTACACCACACAGGAGAGAGGACAGATCCTCTATATACTACACCACACAGGAGAGAGGACAGATCCTCTATATACTACACCGCACAGGAGAGAGGACAGATCCTCTATATACTACAACACACAGGAGAGATCCTCTATATACTACACCACACAGGAGAGAGGACAGATCCTCTATATACTACAACACACAGGAGAGAGGACAGATCCTCTATATACTACTGCACACAGGAGAGATCCTCTATATACTACACCATACAGGAGAGAGGACACATCCTCTATATACTACACCACACAGGAGAGAGGACAGGTCCTCTATATACTACACCACACAGGAGAGAGGACAGATCCTCTATATACTACACCACACAGGAGAGATGACAGATCCTCTATATACTACACCACACAGGAGAGAGGACAGGTCCTCTATATACTACACCACACAGGAGAGAGGACAGATCCTCTATATACTACACCACACAGGAGAGAGGACAGATCCTCTATATACTACACCACACAGGAGAGAGGACAGATCCTCTATATACTACACCACACAGGAGAGAGGACAGATCCTCTATATACTACACCATACAGGAGAGAGGACAGATCCTCTATATACTACAACACACAGGAGAGATCCTCTATATACTACACCACACAGGAGAGAGGACAGATCCTCTATATACTACACCACACAGGACAGATCCTCTATATACTACAACACACAGGAGAGATCCTCTATATACTACACCACACAGGAGAGAGGACAGATCCTCTATATACTACAACACACAGGAGAGAGGACAGATCCTCTATATACTACACCACACAGGAGAGAGGACAGATTCTCTATATACTACACCACACAGGACAGATCCTCTATATACTACACCATACAGGAGAGATCCTCTATATACTATACCACACAGCAGAGATCCTCTATATACACTACTCCACACAGGAGAGAGGACAGGTCCTCTATATACTACATCACACAGGAGAGAGGACAGATCCTCTATATACTACACCACACAGGAGAGAGGGCAGATCCTCTATATACTACACCACACAGGAGAGAGGACAGATCCTATATATACTACACCACACAGGAGAGCGGACAGGTCCTCTATATACTACACCACACAAGAGAGAAGACAGGTCCTCTATATACTACACTACACAAGAGAGAGGACAGGTCCTCTATATACTACACCACACAGGAGAGAGGACAGATCCTCTATATACTACACCACACAGGAGAGAGGGCAGATCCTCTATATACTACACCACACAGGAGAGAGGACAGATCCTCTATATACTACACCACACAGGAGAGAGGGCAGATCCTCTATATACTACACCACACAAGAGAGAGGACAGATCCTCTATATACTACACCACACAGGAGAGAGGACAGATCCTCTATATACTACACCACACAGGAGAGAGGGCAGATCCTCTATATACTACACCACACAGGAGAGAGGACAGATCCTATATATACTACACCACACAGGAGAGCGGACAGGTCCTCTATATACTACACCACACAAGAGAGAAGACAGGTCCTCTATATACTACACTACACAAGAGAGAGGACAGGTCCTCTATATACTACACCACACAGGAGAGAGGACAGATCCTCTATATACTACACCACACAGGAGAGAGGGCAGATCCTCTATATACTACACCACACAGGAGAGAGGACAGATCCTCTATATACTACACCACACAGGAGAGAGGGCAGATCCTCTATATACTACACCACACAAGAGAGAGGACAGATCCTCTATATACTACACCACACAGGAGAGAGGACAGATCCTCTATATACTACACCACACAGGAGAGAGGGCAGATCCTCTATATACTACAACACACAGGAGAGATCCTCTATATACACTACACCACACAGGAGAGAGGACAGGTCCTCTATATACTACATCACTCAGGAGAGAGGACAGGTCCTCTATATACTACACCACACAAGAGAGAGGACAGGTCCTCTATATACTACACCACACAGGAGAGAGGACAGATCCTCTATATACTACACCACACAGGAGAGAGGGCAGATCCTCTATATACTACACCACACAGGAGAGAGGACAGATCCTCTATATACTACACCACACAGGAGAGAGGGCAGATCCTCTATATACTACACCACACAGGACAGATCCTCTATATACAGGAGAGCTGAGCGATTATTTGTGGACATGTATATTATGTCATCTTGTTCTTCTCTACTTTTTAGAGGTAATAATAGGGGGAAAATGGCTAAACCATATGAGTTAGGCAAATCGTGTTCAAAATGCCCAGGCAAATGTGAAAACCGTTTATGTGGTAAGAAGTTTTACATTTCACTTACAATAATATGATAAAGATTGTTCCATCATCCATTACTGCCCAAGTCTTCCTATCTCGTGCTGCTATATACAACCTAAACCTGAATATTTTATTTCATTTCAGTTCCATAATGAGGAATGATGACAAGAAAACATCCAAAAATCCAATCCCGGCTCTTGTAGTCAGTGCAAAGCTATAGTCGCTTTACAATCCTAATCAAATAATGATAATAGTTCAGATTGTCACCGCAATTATTAGTAAATCATGGATTTCATCAAAGCTTTATGGATTTTCTTTAAAAGCTCACCAAGCCTGTGACAACTCACTCAAGATACTTAGTTCATTGCATGCACGAAATAGATATTTTTCTACATGGAGGTCAAGAGTAAGCCAGAGCAAAGAGTCACTGGGGTGGCTGCTCTAGAGGACTTAGCACCACTGTAGCACCTTAGGTCTCATACAGATAAGTCCAAATCACTGTATACCTATTCTGTGGGGTATCCTTACACCTTGCTCACCACATACATGTTTGACCCTGAATGTGACTTTAAAGGGGAACTCTGCTTCCACACTCACCTATCACATGGCTGCACAGGAGTGAAGTGACCCCTACAGTGGCACAACCACACAAGAGGCTGCCACCGTTCGCCACTTTTGGTAGGCAAGACACTGATATATCCACACCACTCACAAAAGTCGCAAAGAAAAGGGTAACTAAGCGATACTTTAGTGAGCCCTAAGTGGAATCCATCACCTGTCCCTGCCTACTTGCCTCACTGCCCTAGGCGGCAGAGGACAACTAGGAGGCAGTCTCCTCTTAGATATAAGTGATGCCACAGAACATAGACAAACAACAACAAAAGGGAAGTCAGCTAACCAAGGGGTCAGAACCAGTCGAGTACAGTGTAGTACAGAATCAAAATCCAAGAGAATAGTCACAAGAAAAGCCAAATTTCAGAAATGCAAATAGAAACAGTAATAGTATAGAGCCAGAACGCACAGAAAGTCAAATAGCAAGCACTAAAGTGAGTGTGAGAAAACAATATATCAGAATAAAGAACTCGCCCCAGACTTGATTGGAGGGAAAAGATGTCAATCAGGCAAGTAAGGCTAAGACTAACTATTAGGGTAAGTTCACATGGGGTTTTTTGGACTGGAACCTGAGGCAGAGGCCGCCTCAGGTTCTGGTCCAAAATACGGGTTGCTGCAACTGGATGCCGCTCCGGATTGTGCCCAAATGAATGGTCGTAGTTGTGAGGGAGTATCTTCAGGCGGATGAGTATCTCGATTAATTTCCCGGAAGCCGGAACAAAACGGCTCCCAATAAACAGAACTGACCGGCTCCAATTGATTCCAATGGGAGGCGTCTTTTTGGTCAGGATTTTGAGGCGGATGTGGCCTCAAAATCCTGACCAAAAAACCCGTGTGTAACTACCCTATGAGGAGCAGAGGGAAACCAAGGTGTAAGAGATGGGTGTGGTGGAAAATTCACTATAGAGCTGAGCTAATAGGGCAGTGTTCAGACAGTACCATAAGAACCTAAAGCAAGGAATCCTAGCTGGACACTCCTCCTGCGCCATAGAATGTGGCTTGAGGATGGTGCCGAAGTCCAAACCAGCAAGGATGCAGCTCCATTTTTAAGTCTGGGAGCACGGGGGGAAGCAGATGTGCAAACTTTACAGGTGACCTCTATCTCCATAATCTGAACCTGAGTTCACGTATCTCATCAATTTTTAAAGAATTCTCAGCTTTGATCACTTCGTGAACCTCCCATCTATGATGACATCATTTTTCTTTGCTGGATATTTATGGGTTGACTGGCTTCTTAATGGAGTCGCGATGTCTTCTACACTCCACACACACCGACTTATTCATTAGCGGCGCTTTGCATTGAATGCTCTTCCTGGGACTTGCTTAACCACCCGTATCCTGGCTTGTGGGTTACCATAAACATGACATCGGAGACATGCTGACACTTTGAAGTAAAGTCCAACTCCAGTTATAAACACAAATTCACTAGATACATCTCATAACATCATAAAGTATATACATATTTTATCCAAACCACCATAAATTTCACGGCCACCAACTGATTAGAATGAGCGGACTGTAATACCACCTTTCTCCTGCAGTGGCCACTGTGGGTTTTATCCGCAAGATCTACAGATCTCATTATCCCTAGTTCTTAGTTTGGAGATTGGATTGCCCGGATGGGGCAGATGCCTTTAGTAACATCTACACGTATTGAGGTATAGTGACAATGAAAAATACATCCAAACACGCGCAGACGCTTTATGTTCTCATCATTCAGCCATGATTATCTAACAATAAAGTTCAACCAGAACTAGAATATCCTGTGCTTGTTGGCTTTGCATAAGGATCACTGTATAAATATCATGGAATGTAATGATGCTGTTCTAAAATAATTTAGTAGGAGTCTTTTACAATACTGTGCAAACAAAGTTGACCTTTGAGGAACACGTGCAATGCTATCAATTACCAGCGACAGAACAAATGCAATGGTGTCAATTACCAGTGTAAGTCTTAGGGCAAATATTAAGGTTTTTTTTTTATCCTTAATACCATTCTGTCAGTTCTAGTATCTGTGAGAGTCTATGATAGAGAAGAAGACACTGAGCTGGGGAATATATAGAGTTTTATGGTTTTAACGAAAAGTATTTATCCTCTTTCCATACAATAGAGCAGGGGCCCCAATACGTCGATCGCGATCTACCGGTCGATCGCAAAGGACGTATGGGTCGATCGCGGGATGCAGACAGGGATCCCCGGTGTCTGCTTGTTCACAGTGCAGGCTGAGAGTCGACTCTCAGCCTGCACTGTGAACAAGCACTCCGGACACTTGCAGGCCGGGCAGCAGCAGCTCCAGGGGATGACGCGCTCCCCGCTCTTAGGGATGGAGGGAGTCGGGGTGCTGCTTGTTCAGAGCGCAGGCTGAGAGTCATCTCCGGACACTGGCATCCTGCCAGTGTCCAGAGATAACGCTCAGCCTGCACTGTGAACAAGCAGACATCGGGGATCCCTGGGCGGCCACAGAACGCCGCTGTCTCCTGCTCTCACGCTCCGCTAGACCCCGCCCACAGACATGCCCCGCCCACGGTCCCGCCTACAGGCCACCCTGGCCCCACCCAAAAGAAGTGGGTAGTAGATCTTTTTCCTTGGTCAGTTTATAAAGTAGCTCACATGCTGAAAAAGTGTGAGCACCCCTGCAATAGAGGATAAATACCTGAACAATGGGGTTCAACAATGTTTGACACCCCAACCGCCCCCAAATACATTACACCTGTCTATAACAGCAGTATACAGTATGTGTAGCAGCAGGCTTTTCAATACTTTGCCTAATCTATATACAGATATATCCGACAATGACTGAGCTCATATTTGTCGTGAAATTGCAATATGCTAGCAAAACTTTTGAAAGGCTGCAATGTACAACACAACCCCTAGGTGGCCACACATAAAGGAGAGACATCTAGTGACAGCATATCATAAATTACTGTTGTGCTACAAGCAAACTGTGTATAGTTACATAGGTCTATGTCTCCGGTGGCCCTTGCCTTCAGGAGAGGTAAGCATGCTGCTGTGTATGCAAGTAGCCGTGACAATTTGGAACCATGTGGCTACACTCAAATCCCTACACTACTTCTATCCATAGTGCCTAGTGTGATCCAAAAGCCTGGAGCTATGAGAAGTGCTATTATGATTCATACTCCATGAATCCAGCGGGAGCTGGACCCTACCACTTTGTCCTTTATCCTACAATATCCTGCTTCTGATGGTCCTCTTGCAGTTGTTTGGTTTAGAAGACCTAGAAGACCTTGATTGGCCTGTACAAGTTCTGACCTCAACTTCGTCAAAAAACTTTGGGGTGAGCAACAACGCTATTGCAAGCTGGGACCTCTCATCTAACCTCAATAATGGTGTTCCGGATGAATAGAAGAAAATCACAACTGACACCGTGCAAAGTCTTGTAGAAAGTCTTCCCAGAAGCTGTATTACATGGAAAGTGGTAACCAACTCCCTGATAATAACTATAGATTTAGAAGTGGATGTTATAAAAGCTCCACTAGGTGCATTACATAGTAGTTCCCGACATTTTGTCTATAAAGGAGGTATTTTTCAATAGCACTTTTGTGGGTGTCTCTAACTTACTAAATAAAAACATTAACTCTTTCTGAAAGCCATAAAAGCCACTTGCTGAACATCATAAATAATCGGAAATATCCTAGTGACACCCTGTTATATGAGAACAGGTATAATAAACATAGTAATGTCAAGTGCAAGATTAACACACAATGAAATCATAGCATAGAGATAATACACACAGTGATGTCATAGTACAGGGATAATACACACAGTGATGTCACAGTACAGAGATAATACACACAGTGATGTCACAGTACAGAGATAATACACACAGTGATGTCACAGTACAGGGATAATACACACAGTGATGTCACAGTACAGGATAATACACACAGTGATGTCACAGTACAGAGATAATACACACAGTGATGTCACAGTACAGGGATAATACACACAGTGATGTCACAGTACAGAGATAATACACACAGTGATGTCACAGTACAGGGATAATACACACAGTGATGTCACAGTACAGAGATTATACACACAGTGATGTCACAGTACAGGGATAATACACACAGTGATGTCACAGTACAGAGATTATACACACAGTGATGTCACAGTACAGGGATAATAAACACTGGTAAGCTTCGGAACTACTCAGTAGGCTACAGTGCAATTGAACCAATGGTCAAACATTACTGAGGTAACAAGGATCATATGCAGCTCCCCAATGGGAGTAGTAGCTTGGGTTTCCACTATGGGTAGATGGTGTCAGAATAACTGAGTGCCTTACCCACTATATATAGGGAGTCTGATATGATGAAGTCTCTAGGATCCCTATCTGCCAGTATGTTGCAGGGTCTTGTTTGGGAGGCTCTCAAAACTACAACTTCTCCTCTACAATGACACATCCCTCTTTTCAGTGGGCTTTACAGTAAATCTTTCTTGGGGATCTAGTGATGGAACATGGGCACTGGCTGCCTTAGGGGGTCTGCTTGTTCTCCCAACAATGGTCTGCAGAGCTTCTAGGACTAGACCAATTGCAAACACTGAATTGGCTGGGACAAATAAAGTTTCCCTCAAAAAGAGGGGTGTGCCAGATTCTTGGCAGAGTGCTCCAGAAAGGGGGAAACACATAAAATACAAACAATACAATATACAGACAGGGGCGTAACTAGCAAACATTGGGTGGCACAGCAAACTTTTTGACTGAAAAGCATAAGGGTAAGTTCACACGGGGTTTTTTGGTCTGGAACTTGAGGTGGAGGCCACCTCAGGTTCCAGACGAAAATACGGGTAGCTGCGAATGGATGCCGTAACACTGCACCGGCATCCAGTCGTGCACTCCGCTTCATATTTGGCCCAAATGAATGGGACTAGTTGGGAGGGAGTGTCTTCAGGCTGATGTTGCGAGGCGAATCCCCCGGAAAGAATGAGCATCTCGCTTTTTTTTTTCCGGGAGCCGGAACAAACGGCTCCCAAAAAAAAGAACTGACCGACTCCTTTTGATTTCAATGGGAGACGTATTTTTGGTCAGAATTTTGAGGCGAATATGGCCTCAAAATCCTGACCAAAAACCCAGTGTGAACTTACCCTAACTCTCCCTTTCCTGGACCTCACACAGTACAGCACCACATTTACACACTCTATAATGTTCCAAAGTGGCCTCCAAACAATATAATATCCCATAGTGGCCCCTGCACACAGTACAGTGTCTTATAGTGGCCCCTGTAGAAAGGCCTATGGCCTTATTTACCGCTCCACACTCCTGCTCACTGCTGACTCTGCTTCCACTTCTTCCCTCCAGGAGGCCCAAACAAGGTAATATGGGATGCCAGGGGCCCCCTGGAGGGCAGAAGGGGAAGCAAAGGTAGCAGTGAGCAAGAACGGGGATCGGTAAGTAAATAGGGCCCGTTACCTGCTGGGGTTACTCCAGCAGATAATGACCTATTTTTTTTTAAAAAAAAGAGCAGGGTCCCACAGGACCCCCTAATTCATGATCCCTATGGCAGCCACTATGGCTGCTATGGCAGTTCTTACACCACTGTATATAGGATAAACAGAATGGCCCATACTGTAGCATAACATAAACTAGTGTACAATATAAGACTAAATTAAATCAGATAGCAGCCAATTCCAACAGATTCCAAACATTTGCTCATCTCTCTTTATTTTATAATATATCTTTATAGCAGTCAAAGCTCCGAATCCCATTCAAGGGCTTAGAGTTGATAATAAAATTCTGCATGCTATGCCTACGTTATACTCCATATCAGGGATCCGGATCGCACACAAAATATATTCAACTCACTGTACACCAATCCTAGGCTACACAGGAGTGAAGCAATGTTCTACAATCACACATCCCCACAAACAGCTGCCACCACCCGTCACCTATGGTAGACAAGACACCAATATACCCAAACCACACACAAATAGCAAACAAAAGTTTGGAATTTGGGGGACATTTAGAGTCAAGGACAATCTTATTAAATTTTAGATTTAATATACACGAAAAAAAGTACAGTGCTTAACAATAAAAGATGCAATAAAAAAGACAAGTATATATAATGAATGAAAAATAAAAATGGGACTAAAGTACAGACCTGTTTTTAAGTCTGGTGGTGGAACAAATGACACGTTAGTAGGCTGTGGGTCTAAAATATCCGATCCAGAGCTCATATATCTCATCACATTTATGGACACCTGGACCTCATGCTGCTTCCTGTAACCTCCCACCTGTCATGTCATCATTTTCCTTTTTGGTTAATATTTTTGGCTTTCAGACTGACAAATGGAGTCAACCACACACACAAAAGGCTCATTAGATTGACCACAATGGAGTTAGCTCCTCTGAGTTCCTTCATCCTTCTTGTGTAGCCTGGATTGTGCATTAGAATTACTGTACACAGGAAACACTCAGACCGATCTTCTAACTAAACCCATGTATGGAAAACCTATAACTATATGTAAAAAAAGATATCTCATGTCACATGAGGTGTAACCCTCCAAACATTGTATTTCATCATATCATGCCAGTATACAGAGTGCTATAACCTATATCAGGGTAGAACACAATCATAAATCTAGCCAAAGTTAAAGGGGCGCTATCACTGGGAAAAGTCATTTTTAACCAATCACATCCTTGCATAGCCTTTAGAAAGGCTATTCCACACCTACCTTTAGTATGTAAATTGCCTCAGTGGTTTCTGAATAAGTCCGTTTTTATTCATATGCTAATTAGACTGGTGCACGATACATTGTGCACCCTTTGCTATTGTTTCCTATGGGAGCCTGCTGCTGCTGATGACTCAGCTTCCTGTTTGCACACACATAGGAGAGAATAGCAGAGATGAGTGCTGCTGGGAACTTCCTGTGCTGGCTGGAAGCTCATTAGTGTATGAATAGAAACGGACTTATTCATAAACCACTGAGGTAATCTACATACTAAAGGTAGGTGTGGAATAGCATTTCTAAAGCCTATGCAAGGATGTGATTAGTTAAAAATGACTTTTCCCAGTGATAGAGCCCCTTTAAGGGAAAGCAACTTACAGTTATAATGACAATATACAGGCTCTATGGAAGGAACCAGCCCCTGGAAATGAATGCATTTTGTCTGGATCTATATCTCTATCCTCCATGAGAATTTACCTGAATTTGTTTATCTATTAATAAAGATGTATGGTATTAGGAATATCTTCTCTGCGGACTTATGTTTTTGGTAGATGCAACATTTGTACAGCTCACAGTGTCTATTTACATTGAGCATAGTTAGTTCTACAAAACATCAACCCAATTCCTATATCAATATGTACCATTGTGCTGTACAACGTGTCTGCAGAAGAGATTTGACTGTCTCCCAAATAAATGATTAAATACAGGCGCTATTTGTTTTACTTAAACTATTTCCAGCATGCGGTGATCCATAACGATGAAATCTAAGCCGTGCTGTCAGGAAGGATAACCTGTCCGTGTACTCCGGGTTTACCTGTAACTTGTCCCCTTCCTGAATTCTTTTACTTATTTACATATTTTGCACATATGTCTCACACGCCATTTGTTTCTGATAAATTCCAAGAAAATGTAACGATTAAACAAATACTTCTAAAAGTGAAAGTTTGTATGTTTGTATGTTTGTTCCTCAATCACCCAAAAACAGCTGAACAGATTTGAATGAAATTTGGCATATAGATAGATTGTAACCTCGATTAAAACATAGGCTACTTTTTATCTCGGTAAATGACATGTCTTCACGACTGTTATGAATTTATGTTCACATACTATATTATACTGCTCCTGCAGCAGCTTATCTCAGGTCCCAGATCTGTTATCTCTCTGAGTACACGGACGCCAACCCTCAGTGGTTTGTGTACATGTATTTGCATATTATCTGATCTGCTCCAGGCAGTGCAGACAAACTGACATGGGCAAACACCTTTAATCTAAACCGTCAGTTTTTCAATTTTAAAATCTAATTTAATTTGTCACAAACGAGAGCTATGAAGGTGGCCAGAAGTCACATATCTCTCCTCAATTGGAGATGAGGGGGATCATCAATGCCAACAACACATACAAAGAACAACTTCAGTGCCAGGCCAACTTGAGAGCTGCTGAAACGCCGGAGCAGGCGGATCGTCAATGCCAAGAACACGCTCATTATATGGCGTCCCAGCGAGTTGCTGAGATGCCACAATAATCACGGGCACAGCGCGAGGAACAAGTTCAGTGGCAAGCCAGTTTGAGAGTTGCTGAAACGCCGAAGCATGCAGATCATCAATGTCAACAACAGGCTCATTATATGGCGTGGCACAGCGCGAGGAACGCATTCAGCGACAGGCCAGCTTGACAGCTGTCGAAACGCCGGAGCAGGTGGATCATCAACCCCAACAACACGCTCATTATATGGCTTCCCAGCGAGCTGCCGGAACAATCAAAGGCACGGTGTGAAGAACAAGTTCAGCAGCAGGACAGTTTAAGAGCTGCAAAATAACTTCGGAGTAGGCAAACCATTGACGGTAGCAATTTGCTGAATATAGGTGGATCATCCACTCCAGCAACCCGCAGACGAAGTCGTGGGCAGAGGCTAGTGTATATATATATATATATATATATATATATATATATATATATACTAGCAGTACCCGCGACTTCGTCCGCGGAACCCTGGCCTCCTGCGTGACCCACCTGTAGCGCCACTTCCTTTTCCTTGTGTCCACAGCGGCTCCCTTTTCCTCATCTCCCCCCCTGGCGCCCACCAACCTCTTTTTTTTCTACCCTCTCCCTCATGTGCTCACTTCTTTCTCCTACCCCGTGCCCCTTTTCCCCAACCCCATGCCCCCTTCTCCCGTGTTACCTACCCTGTACCTACTTTTTCCCACCACCCCATGCCCCGTTCCCTGTCTTACCTACCCAGTGACCCCTTCCCCCTCCCAGACCCTGTGTCACCTTTCCCTCCACCAACCTGTGCCCACGGCCTCACCAAACCCCGGGCTCCCCGTGCACCGATGTTACAGGGGTGCCTATGAGGGCCCCCCTCCCGCGGCAAGCCATGTGCCCCCATTCCATCTGTGGGCGCTGTGGCAGCCCTGTCCCCGTCCCCCTTCCAGGGGCCCCTGGGTTTACCTGCCTAGGCCCCCCCATTCCCGCATCCCACACTGAACCAGCAACCTCCTCACTCCCAACACCCCACCCCTCTCCCTTCTCAAAGTCCCCTAACTCGCCTGTCATCACAACCCTTCTCCTGCGGCCTAATGACACTGTAGATAGCCCTAAGCAGACATCGGCGACATCCGTGACGGACATGCAGAGTCCAGAGGCCGCAGCCGCCACAGGACAGCAGGCCGAACCCCTGTCTGGCCGCGGCAGAGCACTGCGGTCCTGTGGTAAGCCCACACAGGCGGGGCAGCGTACGCACTTCTCGCTGCCCCAGAGTACGGGCGCTGGTTCAGGATGCTCTGGACCTCTGAGAGCCGCCATTTTCTTGTGGATGCCGACCGACCGATAGCCCCGTCCACATAGAGAAGCGGCACCCATCCAGGTGAGCTGCTGATGGGGCTGGGATGACATCATCCCAGGTCCTACAGCGCCCCAGGTCCTGCAGCAAATTCAAAAGTGAAAAGCACCAGTCACGGGAGTGAATTGCGGCGGTGTACGGGAATTCTATGTAGCCTATCGTTCAATCCGGGACCCAAGGTATGTATGTGCGCAATTTCAGCCAAATCCATTCGCCCATCTAGGTGTCATTGCATCCCCTTTCCAACCCCCCCCCCCCCTTTGCACCCACCCCCGCAACCCCGGCTTATCGCGCCACGGTAAATTTATCCCCGCCTACTTTTGTGTTGACTCCGCCCACTCGTTAATTTTTCATGTGCCTGCACACAGTATATTCCTCCTACAGTCACCCGTAAATTATATGTCCCCCTTCTATCTCTCCCCCAGTTTCATATACACCCTTCATCTGCCCCCAGTTTCATGTCCCTCTTCCATCTCTGCCCCCAGATTCATGTCCCTCCATCTCTGCCCCCAGATTCATGTCCTCTCCATCTCTGCCCCAGATTCATGTCCCCCATCTCTGCCCCCAGATTCATGTCCTCCATCTCTGCCCCCAGATTCATGTCCCCACATCTCTGCCCCCAGATTCATGTCCCCACATCTCTGCCCCCAGATTCATGTCCCTCCATCTCTGCCCCCAGATTCATGTCCCTCCATCTCTGCCCCCAGATTCATGTCCTCTCCATCTCTGCCCCCAGATTCATGTCCCCCATCTCTGCCCCCAGATTCATGTCCCCCATCTCTGCCCCCAGTTTCATGTCCACTCCATCTCTGCCCCCAGATTCATGTCCCTCCATCTCTGCCCCCAGATTCATGTCCCCACATCTCTGCCCCCAGATTCATATCCCTCCATCTCTGCCCCCAAATTCATGTCCTCTCCATCTCTGCCCCCAGATTCATGTCCCTCCATCTTTGCCCCCAAATTCATGTCCTCTCCATCTCTGCCCCCAGATTCATGTCCCCACATCTCTGCCCCCAGATTCATGTCCCACATCTCTGCCCCCAGATTCATGTCCCTCCATCTCTGCCCCCAGATTCATGTCCTCTCCATCTCTGCCCCCAGATTCATGTCCCCCATCTCTGCCCCCAGATTCATGTCCCCCATCTCTGCCCTCAGATTCATGTCCTCTCCATCTCTGCCCCCAGATTCATGTCCCCACATCTCTGCCCCCAGATTCATGTCCCTCCATCTCTGCCCCCAAATTCATGTCCTCTCCATCTCTGCCCCCAGATTCATGTCCCACATCTCTGCCCCCAGATTCATGTCCTCTCCATCTCTGCCCCCAGATTCATGTCCTCTCCATCTCTGCCCCCAGTGTCATGCTGTCCTCTCCTTCATCTGCCCCCAGATTCAAGTTCCACCTCCACATTAAACTTACCTTCTCCTCCGCTCCCTCGCCGCTCTCTGCCCGCCTCTCTCGCTGACACATGCAGCTGAAGGAAGGAGCTGACACAGGTCAGCTCCTCGCTTCGCCGCTGCCCGCCTCTCTCCCTGACACATGCGGCTGAAGCTGCTCGCGTGCTCGCTTCGCCGCTGCGTCTCTCTCTCGCTGACACATGCGGCTGAAGCGAGGAGCTGACCTGTGTCAGCTCCTCGATTCGCCGCTGCCGCCGGCTCCTGGCTTGTACATCGCGTCTACAAACCAGGAGCCGGCAGCAGCAGCGAAGCGAGGAGCTGACACAGGTCAGCTCCTCGCTTCAGCCGCATGTGTCAGCGAGAGAGAGACGCAGCGGCGAAGCGAGCACGCGAGCAGCTTCAGCAGCATGTGTCAGGGAGAGAGGCGGGCAGTGGCGAAGCGAGGAGCTGACCTGTGTCAGCTCCTTGCTTCAGCCGCATATGTGTTCAACTCAGATCTGCGTCCTCTGGACGCAGATCTGAGTTGAAATCGGGACATACCTCCCTCCAACCGGGACCGCGGGACATGTCACCCAAATCGGGACTGTCCCGCGGAAATCGGGACGGTTGGGAGGTATGCCTGCCTGGTGTTAGGAGCTAGGCCCGAGAGGGCAATAGGGAGTTTATGGCTTGCTAAAAAGTGTGTGGGATTGCAGAGCTGGTGGTATGAGTTGTGGTTTTGTGGGGGTCCTGGCAAAAAAGTATGTCTGCGATTGTGACGAAAAGTAGCCTAATACTTTCACATTTATAATATTAGTAGGATATATATATATATATATATATATATATATATATATATACTGTATATATATATATATTTATATGCAACTCTGGAAAAAATTAAGAGACCATCGCAAAATTTTCAGTTTCCCTGATTTTTCTCTTCGTTGGTATATTTTTGAGTAAATTGTACACTCTTCTTTTATTATATAAACTACTGACAGCATGTCTCCGAAATTCAAGGCAAAATAGGTTGTATTTATTTGCAGCAAATGAGAAATCGTCAAAGTAATAAAAAAAGAAGCTGCAGCGCTGTCAGACCTCAAATAATGTGGACAAAAAAAGATCATATTCATTTAGAAACAACGATACTAATTAGAGATGAGCGAACAGTGTTCTATCGAACTCATGTTCGATCGGATATTAGGCTGTTCGGCATGTTCGAATCGAATCGAACACCGCGTGGTAAAGTGCGCCATTACTCGATTCCCCTCCCACCTTCCCTGGCGCCTTTTTTGCTCCAATAACAGCGCAGGGGAGGTGGGACAGGAACTACGACACCGGTGACGTTGAAAAAAGTAGGCAAAACCCATTGGCTGCCGAAAACATGTGACCTCTAATTTAAAAGAACAGCGCTGCCCAGGTTCGCGTCATTCTGAGCTTGCAATTCACCGGGGACGGAGGTTTCCGTCCAGTTAGCTAGGGCTTAGATTCTGGGTAGGCAGGGACAGGCTAGGATAGGAAGGAGAAGACAACCACAACAGCTCTTGTAAGAGCTAAATTCCAGGGAGAAGCTTGTCAGTGTAACGTGGCACTGACGGGCTCAATCGCCGCAACCCAGCTTTCCCAGGATCCTGAATGGAACACACTGACAGTGTATTACCGTATACCCCATATATACACCCCAAATCCCCGTTCCAACGGTGTGCCCCCCCACCTTCACCTCAGAAATACCCTGCAAGTCCCCTAGCAATAGAATTGGGGCTATATACACCCACTATTTTTGCTACTGGTATACAGTGCCATTGTCTCACTGGGAATTCAAAGAATATATTGGGGTTACGTGCACCCACAATTTTTGCTACTGGTTTATAGTGCCATTATCTGACTGGGAATTCAAAGAATATATTGGGGTTACAAATACCCTCATTTCTTGCTACTGCCATATAGTGCCATTGTCTGACTGGGAATTCAAAGAATATATTGGGGTTATAAATACCCTCATTTCTTGCTACTGCCATATAGTGCCATTGTCTGACTGGGAATTCAAAGAATATATTGGGGTTACAAATACCCTCATTTCTTGCTACTGCCATATAGTGCCATTGTCTGACTGGGAATTCAAAGAATATATTGGGGTTACGTGCACCCACAATTTTTGCTACTGGTATATAGTGCCATTGTCTGACTGGGAATTCAAAGAATATATTGGGGTTACAAATACCCTCATTTCTTGCTACTGCCATATAGTGCCAGTTTCTGACTGGTAATTCAAAGAATATATTGGGGTTACGTGCACCCACAATTTTTGCTACTGGTTTATAGTGCCATTGTCTGACTGGGAATTCAAAGAATATATTGGGGTTACAAATACCCTCATTTCTTGCTACTGCCATATAGTGCCAGTTTCTGACTGGTAATTCAAAGAATATATTGGGGTTATAAATACCCTCATTTCTTGCTACTGCCATATAGTGCCATTGTCTGACTGGGAATTCAAAGAATAAATTTGGGTTACGTGCACCCACAATTTTTGCTACTGGTATATAGTGCCAATTTCTAACTGGGAATTCAAAATGCGCAAGGCTCCTGGAAAGGGACGTGGACGAGGCCGTGGGCGAGGTCGGGGGAATGGTTCTGGGGAGCAAGGTAGCAGTGAAGCCACAGGGCGTTCCGTGCCTACTCCTGTGGGGCAGCAAGCATTGCGCCACTCCACAGTGCCAGGGTTGCTTGCCACATTAACTAAACTGCAGGGTACAAACCTTAGTAGGCCCGAGAACCAGGAACAGGTCTTGCAATGGCTGTCAGAGAACGCTTACAGCACATTGTCCAGCAGCCAGTCAGACTCTGCCTCCTCTCCTCCTATTACCCAACAGTCTTGTCCTCCTTCCTCCCAAAATTCCCAAGCTTCACAGAACAATAACCCCAACTGTCCCTGCTCCCCAGAGCTGTTCTCCGCTCCTTTCATTGTCCCTCAACCTGCCCCTCCACGTCACGATTCCACGAACCTAACAGAGGAGCATCTGTGTCCAGATGCTCAAACACTAGAGTCTCCTCCATCTCCGTTCGATTTGGTGGTGGATGACCAGCAACCCACCCTCATCGACGATGATGTGACGCAGTTGCCGTCAGGGCATCCAGTTGACCGGCACATTGTGCGGGAGGAGGAGATGAGACAGGAGTTGGAAGAGGAAGTGGTGGATGATGAGGACACTGACCCGACCTGGACAGGGGGGATGTCAAGCGGGGAAAGTAGTGTGGATGTTGAGGCAGGTGCAGCACCAAAAAGGGTAGCTAGAGGCAGAGGCAGAGGTCAGCAGCTTAGGCGAAGCCAGGCCACACCTGGAATCTCCCAAGATGTTCCAGTTCGTACCCATCCCCGAAAAACTCCCACCTCGAGGGCACGTTTCTCGAAGGTGTGGAGTTTTTTCAAGGAATGCGCCGAGGACAGATATAGTGTTGTCTGCACAATTTGCCTCTCGAAATTGATTAGGGGCTCTGAGAAGAGCAACTTGTCCACCACTTCAATGCGCCGTCATTTGGAATCCAAGCACTGGAATCAGTGGCAGGCAGCAACGGCAGGACAAAGGCCGCCTGCCGTTCACGCCCCTGCCACTGCCTCTGCCTCTGCCACTGCCACTGCTGACTGTGCTGGCGATGCACTCCAGAGGACGAGCCAGGACACCACTTCATCTGCCTCCGCCACTTTGTTGACTTCTTCCTCATCCTCCCCTGTTCCTGTCTTATCTCCTTCTCCTGCACCATCAAAGGCACCATCAGGCGCTTCTTTACAACAACCCACCATCTCTCAGACATTGGAGCGGCGGCAGAAATACACTGCTAACCACCCACACGCGCAAGCCTTGAACGCCAACATCGCTAAACTGCTGGCCCAGGAGATGTTGGCGTTCCGGCTTGTTGAAACTCCCGCCTTCCTGGACCTGATGGCAACTGCGGCACCTCGCTATGCCGTCCCTAGCCGTCACTACTTCTCCCGGTGTGCCGTCCCCGCCTTGCACCAGCACGTGTCACTCAACATCAGGCGGGCCCTTAGTTCCGCGCTTTGCACAAAGGTCCACTTGACCACCGACGCATGGACAAGTGCATGCGGACAGGGACGCTACATTTCACTGACGGCACACTGGGTGAATGTAGTTGAGGCTGGGACTGCTTCCCAAACTGGCCCAGTGTACCTCGTCTCCCCGCCTAACATTCCTGGCAGGGACACGAGAAGAACACCCCCCTCCTCCTCCTCCTCCACCGCCTCCTCCTCCGCCACCGCCTCCTCCTCCGCCACTGCCTCCTCCTCCGCTGTTAGATTGACCCCAGCTACGAGTTGGAAACGTTGCAGCACTGGCGTTGGTAGACGTCAGCAGGCTGTGCTGAAGCTGATCAGCTTGGGGGACAGACAGCACACTGCCTCCGAGGTGAGGGATGCCCTCCTCGATGAGACGGCAATATGGTTTCAGCCGCTGCACCTGGGCCCAGGCATGGTCGTTTGTGATAACGGCCGGAACCTGGTAGCAGCTCTGGAGCTTGCCGGACTCCAACATGTTCCATGCCTGGCCCACGTCTTCAACCTAGTGGTGCAACGTTTCCTAAAGAGCTACCCCAATGTTCCAGAGCTACTGGTGAAAGTGCGGCGCATGTGCGCCCACTTTCGCAAGTCGACAGTAGCCGCTGCTAACTTAAAATCTCTCCAGCAACGCCTGCATGTGCCACAACACCGGCTTTTGTGCGACGTCCCCACACGCTGGAACTCAACGTTTCAGATGTTGAATAGAGTGGTTGAGCAGCAGAGACCTTTGATGGAATACCAGCTACAAAACCCTAGGGTGCCACAAAGTCAGCTGCCTCAGTTTCACATCCATGAGTGGCCATGGATGAGAGACCTTTGTGACATCCTACGGGTGTTTGAGGAGTCCACAAGGAGGGTGAGCTCTGAGGATGCGATGGTGAGCCTTACAATCCCGCTCTTGTGTGTTCTGAGAGAATCCCTGATTGACATCAGGGATAACTCAGATCACACAGAGGAGTCAGGGATAGCATCCGATCCGTCACAGCTGGAGAGTAGGTCCACACATCTGTCCGCTTCACTGCGTTTAATGGAGGAGGAGGAGGAGGAGGAGGAGGAGGAGGAGGAGGAAGAAGAGTTGTCCGATGATGTGATGGTGATACAGGAGGCTTCCGGGCAACTTCGAATCGTCCCATTGTTGCAGCGCGGATGGGTAGACATGGAGGATGAGGAGGAAATGGAGATTGAACTTTCCGGTGGGGCCAGAGGAGTCATGCCAACTAACACTGTGGCAGACATGGCTGAGTTCATGTTGGGGTGCTTTACAACCGACAAGCGTATTGTCAAAATCATGGAGGACAACCAGTACTGGATCTTTGCTATCCTTGACCCCCGGTATAAAAACAACATCTCGTCTTTTATTCCGGTAGAGGAGAGGGCCAATCGCATCAATGCTTGCCACAGGCAATTGGTGCAGAATATGATGGAGATGTTTCCAGCATGTGACGTTGGCGGCAGGGAGGGCAGTTCCTCCAGTAGGCGACTAAGTTCTCACCGGTCCACACAAACGAGGGGCACACTGTCTAAGGTCTGGGACACCTTGATGACCCCCCCTCGCCAAAGTGCCGCCACGGAGGGTCCTAGTGTCACCAGGCGTGAGAAGTATAGGCGCATGTTGCGGGAATACCTTTCCGACCACAGCCCTGTCCTCTCCGACCCCTCTGCGCCCTACACGTATTGGGTGTCGAAGTTGGACCTGTGGCTTGAACTTGCCCTATATGCCTTGGAGGTGCTGTCCTGTCCTGCCGCCAGCGTCCTATCTGAGAGGGTGTTCAGTGCAGCCGGTGGCATCATCACTGACAAGCGCACCCGTCTGTCAGCTGAGAGTGCCGACCGGCTCACTTTGATAAAAATGAACCACCACTGGATAGAGCCTTCATTTTTGTGCCCACCTGTGTAAAGCACCCCAACATGAAACTCCATGTCTGTACTCAACCTCTCCAATTCCTCCGCATCCTCATACTCATCCACCATAAGCGTTGCACAATTCTGCTAATACTAGGCTCCCTCCACCCTGATTTCCCCCAACTCTGCTGGTTAGAGGCTCCCTCCACCCTGATTTCCACCAACTCTGCTGGTTAGAGGCTCCCTCCACCCTGCTTTCCCACAACTCTGCTGGTTAGAGGCTCCATCCACCCTGCTTTCCCACAACTCTGCTGGTTAGAGGCTCCCTCCACCCTGCTTTCCCACAACTCTGCTGTTTAGAGGCTCCCTCCACCCTGATTTCCACCAACTCTGCTGGTTAGAGGCTCCCTCCATCATGAATTGGTCCAAACTGGGCTGGTTAGAGGCTCCCTCCACCATGAATTGGTCCAAAATGGGTTTTTTAGAGACTCCCTCCACCATGAATTTGCCCAAACTGGGCTGGTTAGAGGCTCCCTCCACCATGAATTGGTCCAAACTGGGGTTTTTAGAGGCTCCCTCCACCATGAATTTCCCAAAACTTGGCTGTTTAGAGGTTCCCTCCACCATTAATTGGTCCAAACTGGGCTGGTTAGAAGCTCCCTCCACCATGAATTTGCCCAAACTGGGCTGTTTAGAGGCTCCCTCCATCATGAATTGGTCCAAACTGGGCTAGTTAGAGGCTCCCTCCACCATGAATTGGTCCAAACTGGGGTTTTTAGAGGCTCCCTCCACCATGAATTGGTCCAAACTGGGGTTTTTAGAGGCTCCTTCCACCATGAATTTGCCCAAACTGGGCTGTTTAGAGGCTCCCTCCATCATGAATTGGTCCAAACTGGGCTGGTTAGAGGCTCCCTCCACCATGAATTGGTTCAAACTGGGTTTTCTAGAGGCTCCCTCCACCATGAATTGGTCCAAACTGGGCTGGTTAGAGGCTCCCTCCACCATGAATTGGTCCAAACTGGGCTGTTTAGAGGCTCCCTCCACCATGAATTGGTCCAAACTGGGCTGGTTAGAGGCTCCCTCCACCATGAATTTGCCCAAACAGGGCTGGTTAGAGGCTCCCTCCACCATGAATTTGCCCAAACTGGGCTGTTTAGAGGCTCCCTCCATCATGAATTGGTCCAAACTGGGGTTTTTAGAGGCTCCCTCCACCCTGCTTTCCCACAACTCTGCTGTTTAGAGGCTCCCTCCACCCTGATTTCCACCAACTCTGCTGGTTAGAGGCTCCCTCCATCATGAATTGGTCCAAACTGGGCTGGTTAGAGGCTCCCTCCACCATGAATTGGTCCAAACTGGGTTTTCTAGAGGCTCCCTCCACCATGAATTGGTCCAAACTGGGCTGGTTAGAGGCTCCCTCCACCATGAATTGGTCCAAACTGGGCTGGTTAGAGGCTCCCTCCACCATGAATTTGCCCAAACTGGGCTGGTTAGAAGCTCCCTCCACCATGAATTGGTCCAAACTGGGCTGGTTAGAGGCTCCCTCCACCATGAATTGGTCCAAACTGGGCTGGTTAGAGGCTCCCTCCACCATGAATTGGTCCAAACTGGGGTTTTTAGAGGCTCCCTCCACCATGAATTGGTCCAAACTGGGGTTTTTAGAGGCTCCCTCCACCATGAATTTGCCCAAACTCTGCTGGTTAGAGGCTCAATCCACCCTGATTTTCAAAACAAATGTTGGTGCCAACCTCAACTTACTACAAGGGCCAAATTCACTGCTGGTGACAAGCTCTCCCCACTGCAAGTGCCAAATACACATGTTTCAAGGTGTTTTCCTACTGTCAGAGAGGTGGTATTGAGTGTGTAAAGTGTGTAGTTGTTAGGCAGTGATGTTGGGGTAATAGAGGGTCTTTGGTGTGTTAGATGCCCCCAGACATGCTTCCCCTGCTGTCCCAGTGTCATTCCAGAGGTGTTGGCATCATTTCCTGGGGTGTCATAGTGGACTTGGTGACCCTCCAGACACGGATTTGGGTTTCCCCCTTAACGAGTATCTGTTCCCCATAGACTATAATGGGGTTCGAAACCCGTTCGAACACACGAACATTGAGCGAATCGAATTTCGAACCTCGAACATTTTAGTGTTCGCTCATCTCTAATACTAATGTTTTAACTCAGGCAGATCAGAAATCAATATTTGGTGGAATAACCATGATTTTTAATCCCAGCTTTCATGCGTCTTGGCTTTCCACCAGTCCTTCACACTGCTTTTGGGTGACCTTATACCACTCCTGGCACATGAGTTTAAGCAGTTCTTCTTTGTTTGATGGCTTGTGACTATCCATCTTCTTCTTGATCGCATTCCAGAGGTTTTCAATGGACTTGAGGTCTGGAGATTGGGTTGGCCATGACGGGGTCTTGATGTGGTGCTCCTTCATCCACACATTGATTGACCTAGCTGTGTGGCATGGTGCATTGTCCTGCTGGAATAACCAGTTCTCAGAGTTAGGGAACAACAGTCCGGGATGCAAAATATGGAACAGGTCCTATCCCTGACCAATTCTTCATAAAGCGGTTATCTCTGGAAACCCGCAAACCTAATAGACTATAATAGGGTCCGTTGAGTTTCTGCCCCTGAAAAGGAATGGAAGAACGGAATGTGGAATGGAATCCCAGGCGGGGATTAGAGCCTTAGGTTGGGTTCACACGGGGTATTTTGGACCGGAACTTGACGCGGAGGCTGCCTCATGTTCCGGTCCAAAATATGGGTTGCTGCAACTGGATGCCGGTGCACTGCACCAGCATCCAGCCACACACTCCGCTCCGGATTAGGCCCAATGAATAGCCCTAGTCCAGAGGAGGGAGTGTCTTCAGGCTGAATCGCGAGGCGACTCGGCCCGAAGAATGAGCACCTCGCTTCTTTCCGGCTCCCGGAAAAAACTCATGATCGGCTCCCATTGAGAGCTGTCTTTTTGGTCAGGATTTTGAGACCGATTCCGGCTCAAAACCCTGATCAATATACCCCGTGTGAACTCAGCCTTACAAGCACAATACCATGCTCCAGGTTTACTCAACAGGAATTTAGAGAAGCGGCTCTAAATAGAGTCAGTTTGTTTTGTTGTTAAAAGGAAAAATAACATAGCAACGGCAGTCATAAGAAGAAACACGCACAATCTAGAGTTTACCAAAACTATAATCTGATTTTTCAAAAAGCCAAAACACAGACACAACGTTACTGACCACAATGAGATTATATAATATTAGTTGTGTTTCATCCGTGACTTAGGGCTAATCTTTTGTGTTAACACTCGCAAAACTTTTTTTCTGCCTTTGTAGTAAATCACTCATTGGTCTCAGCAGGTTCATTGAGTTTAAGGTCATGATCCCAGGCTATGATATAAAAACCATTTCCTTGCAGGATTCTCTTGTTTGACCTTCGAAGACAGAAGGTGATTTACGACCACAGGTAATGTGCAATGGTTTTGACCTTAATACATTACAATATTCTTTATAGAACGCTAGAAAATATGTTATCGTAGGGCTGACGAATGGTTCCTCAAAGATGTTTGAAGCTGTATGAGCCGTCACCAGCCGGTATCTGTCAATATACAGATACGAAGTACGTGGAGTGCAGGGAAACCTCTAGATAGAGGGATCAGGATTTGAGGAATAGGGGAGGAAGGATAACTTAGGATAAGATATGTTAGTGTAGGAGGTGGAGGTGTAGGAAAATGTTATCAGCTCATGTAATATGTCACCTAAACAGATGTGGTTTTATGGCACATGCAAAGCTACCTAAGTTCACTGTTAATCTGACTGTCCAAGGTAAAGCATTCCAGAGCACCCATTCAGCTCGAGAGAAGTCTTGGAGATGGGATTGGGATATTCAGACAACAGAAAATACATGTCTAAGTTGAATGGCAGAACAGAGAGGACGGTTAGGGTGGTAGACAGTGGGGAGGGAGGAGATATGGGGGGGGGGGCACAGTGCCATGGAGGGATTTGTGGATGAGGGTGATCATTTTATATTGTATTCTGTGGTGGAGGGTCTGACAGAGTACCTGAGTACCGTTTTGAGAGATGAGTTTGGGGGCTGCATTCAGGACAGATTGTAGAGAGGAGAGTTTAGTAAGAAGAAGACCAGTTACCAGTGAATGGCAATAGTCAAGGTGAGAAAGAATCAGAACGACAATGAGGGGTTTCAATGTTTCTACTCTAAGATTGGCTAAAATAAAATTATTTGATGTAATACACAATTGGGGTTAGGGTTAGAGGTTTGGGGGTTAGGTTTAAAGGATTCAGGTTAGAGGGTATGGTGAGTGTTAAGTGAGGGTTGGGTTAGGGTCTAGGAATAGGGTTAGAAGGGTTAAGGGGTTTACATATTACTCTATTGTACAGCATGAGTCGCTAGGAGCATTAACAACCCCCGTATGGAGATTGTAGGGGGTGCCCATGTTTGGTTGGGTATCCAGCAGTTCCTGCTCACTTTCCTATATATCACTCTAGTGCGTGAGATAGAGAAATTACATTATAGTTTGTTGTATTGATGTGAAACGGCATTTGTGGCTGCCCCTCTCTATCTCAATATATATCCCATAAATGTATATCTCTCAATATATACTGTACATCGTATCTAAGTATGTCTCATATCTATCTTAGCTATCTCTTTTTGTATCTGTAAACTGTAGTATCTATCTATCTCCTATCTATCTATCTATCTATCTATCTATCTATCTATCTATCTATCTATCTCCTATCCATCTATCTATCCATCTATTTATCTCCTATCTATCTATCTATCCATCTATCTATCTCCTATCTATCTATCTATCTATCTATCTATCTATCTATCTATCTATCTATCTCCTATCTATCTATCTATCTATCTATCTATCTCCTATCCATCTATCTATCCATCTATTTATCTCCTATCCATCTATCTATCCATCTATTTATCTCCTATCTATCTATCTATCTATCTATCTATCTATCTATCTCCTATCTATCTATCTATCTATCTATCTATCTATCTCCTATCTATCTATCTATCTATCTATCTATCTATCTATCATCTATATATCTCTATAATATCTATCTACCTATTTATTTATCTACAATTTAGACTTCTTTAAGTTTAATCTGATAACTGTCTTTATAGCTCAAAATTAGTCATACTTGGCTACATCAGTATATATCTCTCTACATTTCTAAGTCTCTCTCTAAGAATCTATCTCCTATCTCTATCTATCTATCTATCTATCTATCTATCTATCTATCTATCTATCTATCTCCTATCTATCTATCTATCTATCTATCTATCTATCTATCTCTCATAATCTATCTATCTATCTATCTATCTATCTATCTATCTATCTATCTATCTATCTCCTATCTATCTATCTATCTATCTATCTATCTATCTATCTATCTATCTCTCATAATCTATCTATCTATCTATCTATCTATCTCCTATCTATCTATCTATCTATCTATCTATCTATCTATCTATCTATCTATCTCTCATAATCTATCTATCTATCTATCTATCTATCTATCTATCTATCTATCTATCTATCTATCTATCTATCTATCTCTCATAATCTATCTATCTATCTATCTATCTATCTATCTATCTATCTCCTATCTATCTATCTATCTATCTATCTATCTATCTATCTATCTATCTATCTATCATAATCTATCTATCTATCTATCTATCTATCTATCTATCTATCTCCTATCTATCTATCTATCTATCTATCTATCTATCATAATCTATCTATCTATCTATCTATCTATCTATCTATCCATGTCTATCTATATCTATCTTTCTACCTACCTGTGTATCTCTCTTTCTATTATCTTTATCTATGTAGCAGAACCCGCCACGTTATTATTGCCTAAATGTCATGGCTGTCATCAGGTAACCAGAGCTTTCTGCAGTCTATGCTTAAAGGATTCTTACAGGGATTATATATATATATGTCCTATACCTGATCCAAGTCAAAGATCCGTCAAAGCAAATGGTTTAATACCATGTCTTGTTTAACTCTTAAATACCAGACTGTTTGCTTTATTATTTTTTTTTACTATCCACACAATTTTTATGGTAAATATGGCTATTTGTATGTAAATAGTCATAGCTTTTTTTCATTCGTTTTAAGACAAGATTTATTTATTCTTTCCTATCAGTATGTCTTTGTAGAATGGGAGGAAATCCACGCAAGCACAGGGAGAACATACAAACTCCTTGCAGATGTTGTCCTTGGCAGGATTCAAACCCAGGACTCCAGTGCTGCAAGGCTGCAGTGCTAACCATTGAGCCACCATGTTTCCCCTTGTTTTAAGACAATATTGAGGAGGGGATGCAGATATGATATAGGTGGTAGCCACAGTTGTGCCCTCCATAAACTAGCCCCATGGCTAGTCTTGTCTAGATTAGGTATGAGCAAACCAATTCAGATCGAATTGGATTTAACCCGAATTTTCCAAAAGTTTGGGGTTTGACTCAAACCTGAAACTTTTGGGAGTCACCACCCATGAAATAATATTATGCTATTATGACATTGCACACTGGGATGCATGAGATCAACTATAGGCTAGAAGAGGCCTGAAGTGGATGTCGGAGAACTTTTTACTGGAGACTTCTTTCGTTTCGGCTTCGAATGATTTGGTCCTAAGATTTGTTTTTGGTCGAACTTGTTTGGAAGTGCTTATACTATAATATCGGATCTCTACAGACCCCAGATTGTAATAAGTGGGGGGAAGGGCATACAGAAACATAACAAATAGTTATACTCATCTCTTCTGGGCATACTCACGGTGTCTGGTGCTTCTTCAGGGTCTTCCTCTAGCCTCCAGGGTGACATCATATGTTCTGGGGGACTACTGATGATACCATGTTTACACTTATTCTCTGGAGAGATCCCACAACATGACAGTAATTTATGAGTGACAAACCCCCTCAAATTCTGGGCTCAGGACAAGCTAGAAACTTTTGAAAAATTTGGTTAGAGTCCAATTTGATCAAAACCAGTATGCTCATCTCTATTGCCCTGGCTTCATTGGAGGACTACACAACAGCAACACCAAATATAACGTTCAATTAGATTCATTTATAGATAAGATTGAAGACTTTTTCAGTCCTTCAATAGGAACCATTTTGCTGCTGTTGATGGACTTGTAATTTTATTCTATATACACAGTTCAGTCACATTAATGTGACCACCTGTCAAAATCCAGAATAACCACCTTTGGCAGAGTGGACCGCTGCGAGACGTGCAGGAAGAGAGGGGATGTTGTGATGATGATCACTGGGATGTTGAGCCATGCCGACTCCAATGCTATGGTCAGCTGCACTAAGTTACATGGTTGAGCATCCATGGCGCGAACAACGCGATCCAGGTGGTCCCACAGATTGTCGATTGGGTTCAAGTCCAGGGAATTTGCTGGCCAAGGGAGTACGGTAAACTCATCCTGGTGCTCCTCGAACCACACATGTACACTGCTAGCTTTATGATACGTCACAATGTCCTGCTGGTAGATGCCATCATCCTGAGGAAAAACAATTCACATGTAGGGGTGAACATGGTCCACAAGGATAGATGCATACTTGTGTTGATCCATCGTGCCTTCCACAATGATGAGTGTGCCCAGATGGCTGATGACACGTGCCTTCTGTGATTGGTTATTTAACGTTGACGTCAAAAGTAGAAGGTGGTCACATTAATAGGACTGGATGTGTATATGGTTTTTGCAGCAATTCAGAAATGTTTATTAATACGGAAAATGAATGTGAGAGCTAAAGGGGGTGTTAATAAAGGAATAAGCCACAAGAGTGACAGAATATTTAGAATAGTGCTCCCTAGTCTGAAATACAGATCAGTCAACAGCAGCTTGGTAACAGCTTCCCTATATAAACTAATATTTTATTAACTTTATAAATCCTTTTCTTCTTTGCTTTCCAGAGATGAATTTGGTGACGTTCCCGTTACTTTGCCTGACGATTTTAATTCAACAAAGTTTTTGTCAGGTAATTCTCTATTTGACTCTCTATATGTACTTTTGACTTGGGTCCTCCCAAAACTTCACACAGCATAGCGCCCCCTTTCCTGACGCCTCCTTTACTAGCCCCTATATGGTAAAATGTTCCCTTTGCTGGCCCTCACATGGTATAATACCTTGTTTATACACAGTATAATATCCCACAGTGACCCCTCCACATGGTATAATATGCCATAGCCACGACCATAGAGTATATTGTCCCACAGTGGCCCTTCATAAGGTGTAATGTCTCGCAGTGGCCTCCACACAGTATAATGTCCCACAGTGGCTCCTACAGTATTCATTGCAAATTTTTGCAAAAAATTTGGGTTTGGTAGAACCAATAATTTTTGGGTTTTCCTCCCATGAATAGGGTTGAGCCGATCTTGAGATTTCAGGATCGTTTTTAAAATCCGATTTTCGATCATTTTCCAGTCGATCCCAATTGTGAAATTTGCTCGATCGCCAATCGGATCCGATCTTTCCAGATCCCAATGCTTAACCCTACCCATGAACTAATATTATACTCTGGTGTCTCTTCAGACCCTAGAGTATAATGATTGGAGGTCCAAGGGGGGAGAGCAAACATATCTAACAGTGTTACTCCCCTCTCCTGTGACGCAGATCTTTGGGCCTCTTCAATAACATCACTTCTGTACTTGGGTCTCAGTGGTCACATGGGTTAGGAGTCATTATGCGTTGTGACACATGCATGATCCATATGACCACTGAGACCGAAATTACAGGCCTCAATGGTCTGGGATATCATTGAAGAGGCTTGAAGATCCATGCGAGAGTTCGGGAAAGGTAACACAGTTAGTTTTGTGTAATCATCTGCATCTCGGCCTTTGTTCATTATACTCTGGGGTCTGAAGAGTATAATAGCAGTTTAGGACATGTTCAGATGTGATATGGGACATAAAGGGCCCCCTGGAGGGCTGAAGAGGAAGTGGTGGTGCTTGTGGGGAGGAGCCAGGTTTGGTAAACAAATAGGGTGTTACCTGCTGGTCTATTTAAAAAATAAAAAGACAGTAGTGGCCCATCGGGGTTACTAAGGTCACGGGCCTTATCACTAGTGCCATCCTCATCCATGTGGCTGTGCTTAGTACTACTGCAGGGTCTCTTAATTTATAATAGCTCTGTGAATGAAGCCTTGAAGTAAGTAAACTTTTTTTTTTACTTTCCTTCATAAGTCAATGCAGGTGAAGAGAACAAACTTTGCAATATACGTTATTAAAAAAAATGCCTACTGTATGTCTTTAACTATCACTTTGGTCTATTCTGTCCCATACTCCATACACAAGCCAGAAGAGTTTACAGTGAAGTCTATAGAGCGGGCAAGGGGAGGAAAAAGCTATGTACAAAATTATATAAGTGATTTCTGTCAGGTCAAGGCTGGATAGTAATTCCTGACAACTGTTAGGATTGGGTCCCGCAGGCTTCCCGTCCAGCGCATAGCGCCACCTGCGGGCCAATCCAAACCTCGCCCTCGGCGTTGTGCAGTAAGGTGTCTGGAGGCTAAGTCCAGCTTTCGGCCCACTGAGCATGCTCAGACATTTTGGAGCCGCTCAGAGGCTAAGTCCCATTTTGGCCATACTGAGCATGATCGGTGACGTCATGCTCCCCCTGTTGGGCGGGGACTAGCCTTTAAATAGTGTGAGCCGACGCCCACCCAGTGCTCACGCTTTGACTAGTAATACTTTGAGACAGGAGGTTAGGGCCAGTTTCCAGTCAATGGCAGGAGCTGTCTAGGGACCAAGTTAAAATTCCTTGGCTCTGCCGTTGGGAACCAGTAGCCTATTCTCTTGTCTAACTGCTGTGTATCTCCTCGCAGGTTAAGGAGTTCTTTGTGTGACTGACCAGGAGTGAAGTTAACTCCTGGCAGTCTTGTTTGCAGCAGAGTGAAGCATATACTAGGGCCTGGTTCCCCTGCTGTAATTAGCAGGTGCTCCTTACAAGGCTTCATTTGACTTCACTCAACTGCTATACATAGGCACGCTTTCCCAGTGAAGTTAACTGGAGAGAGTCTGTTGCAGCCTGTTCACAACATCACTTCCAGTCCAGTTTAACTGGGGGTTCATATTCAGACATACGGCTGCCCATCTGGGCTTGTGGACCTCGCTGCAGTGCTCTGCAGCTTAGCGGTTCTGGTTGTGTTCATTATTTTTATACACACAGAAGTGTAACAACAACTCAGCTGCATTGTGAGAACAAGAAATGTCTCTATAAGTAAGAGGTTTTAAGGAACTCTCCTCTGCCACCTCTCCATAGACTTCTATAGTACAGACTTGATCATAGGCAAGTAATTGAAAAAAGAAATCATTTTTCTAACCAAGTATATTAAATGTATCCTGGCTTTTTTAATACATACTTTTTTCATAAAATTATTTTCTGAGACGTTTGCATTGTGTTGTGGTTCCATTTTCCTCCTGGAAAGGATTAAACTTGGAGTTTCCATTCCCCTTGTCATAGGAGTGTGTCAATGCAGTCTCTAATATGTCCGATTAGTGGCGAGTGTCTGAAAGCGTCAAATAGTGAAGGGACACCCCATAAAATCCTCCACAATTGTTATTTTATCAACAAATAGAATTGTTTACAAAAACACACATCAGGAGACGATCATTTGTTACAGGATTTTTCTGGGACTCTGATCTTGATGACCTATCCGTAGGATGGTTCATCAGTAACCGATTGGTGGGAGTCCAACACCCTTATGGATATTTCTTTGAAGAGGGCACATTTTTTGGATGGGACTGAGCTGTAAACTAAACATCTGACTCACAAATTTGACATCACAGGGTTGTGAAGTCAAACTCAAGAAATTCTTTAATGTTGGGGTAAGCTGCAAAGTCCTAGTAGGATCATCTGTCCTTACAATTTCAATATTCCTTAATAGGGTATATCTAAGGCCTGTGTTCGGTATTCCATTCGGGGAGTCCACTTGGGGACCCCCCTGAATGGAATACCGAACGCATTAAAAAGCGGTTAGCTAAGAAACCACATGGACCTCAGACTATATTGGGGTCCATGTGTTTTCTGCGCGGTGTCCGCACGATTCATGCACTTGCTTGTGATATCCCTCTTACCATCTTCTTTACCTTTATCTTTTTATCTGTACTTACTCTCAATGTAATGTCTCTACCATGGAACTTTTTGTACTCATATTTTGTATTTGATATCATTATTGAATTATCTATGCTTCTGAAAAACACTGAATGCCCCTATTGTGGGATTATTGAAAGATTATTTTATTTTATCTTAGAGGATGCCATGGAAAACCATTGTTGATTTATAATCCCATGTAATTTCTTCTGCAGGAAGAAGGCTATGAAAAATTATCATGTGAACTAGAAGAGATCCAACAATATATCGTTGACAGACACAATCACCTAAGATCACAAACAGAACCTTCTGCATCTAACATGTTGAAAATGGTGAGTGATAACAAAGAGAATGCCCCTGCCTGGAGGACTTGTCCTGCATTACACAGACAACCCATTAATTTGAATGGACACCATGTAATGCCTTACTACTCCTGTGAGCTGGCTAGAAGCTAATTAGCATAAGAATAAAAACGGGCTCAATCAAAAACCACTGAGGCAATTTACATACAAGAGGTTGGTGTGGAATAGCTTTTCTAAAGGCTATGCAAGAATGTGATTAGTTAAAAAATGACTTTTCCCAATAATAGAGCACCTTTAAAGAAACCACTTTACAACATAGAGTTCTGGGAAAGGAATAAGCAAATAAGTTCTTCTCAGTAGAAAAGGGGAACTTGCTCTACCACCATCTTTTGGGAGGTAGCGCCCTACAAATCAATGTCTGGTTTTCTTGAAACCTAGTAGAATATTCGGTACTATTCCGTTATCGGGCCAGCAGCAGCGCATTTCAGCACCAGCTTTCGGGACAGCAGTTCAGTTCAGCAGCGGGAATTACAATGACATCCGAGGACTGCTGGCCCGATGCTTGTGCCCAGTAGCCAGTACATCAATGACCCCCCCTCCATCTCCTCCTCCTTCCAGTGCTGCCCCCCAGCTCTCCTTACATCTACCCCGTACCCTCTCCCCGCCACATGACTAAGCCGATGCTGGCCCGATGATAGAGGCCGTGCTTGTGTGTAGTAGGCAGTACATCGATCGATGCCCTCATCCTCCTCTTCCTTCCAGTGCTGCCCCCCAGCTCTTCTTACATCTGCCCCGTACCCTCTCCCTGTAATAGGCCTCACCGTAAATCTTGAGCAATGAATGCTACTAGATAGCCGCCGGACGCTGCAGAAAGTTTGTCCCTCCGGCTCGCTGTAGCTCACCGTTCCTATAGTCGGCGTGTTTCTTGTCAGGGCCTGGATTGAGCCCCGGTGTCTTTCCTTTCGGTCTCGGTACTAGCGCTGAGGTGAGGCCTAGTCGTGTGGCGGGGAGAGGGTACGGGGAAGATGTAAGGAGAGCTGGGGGGCAGCACTGGCAGGAGGAGAAGGATGGGGGAGGGGGGTCATCGATGTACTGGTTACTGGGCACAAGCATCGGGCCAGCAGTCCTCGGATGTCATTGTAATTCCCGCTGCTGAACTGCTGTCCCGAAAGCTGCTGCTGAACTGCGCTGCTGCTGGCCCGATAACGGAATAGTACCGAATATTCTTGAAATAAAGTCAGAATAATTCCACGAAAAGGAAACATCCGCAGACTGATTTTATGAGGGGTCCTAGATGTGGGTCACCAGGGGTACTATGTCACATGAAGGAGGAGTTGTCTCAAAAGAGGCCACTTTGCAGTGTGCATGGAAATATTAGACCATGCATGCCCTGCTAAGAATTATGGGAAAAGAATATGGAAATATGATCTTGCCCAAGAAGTTAGTCATCTTCTTCTATTCTTCCACATGCTGTGAGAGCCTGAGGTACCATAGAATAAAATAACATTATTAACAGTAGTTTTTGCTTGTTTACACGTTGATTTTTGGATTTTATTTGTGTTTTTTTTTTCTTTCAGGAATGGTGTCCAGAGGCAGCAGAAAATGCAAGACGTGTGGCAGAATGTTGTGAGCACAGTCACAGCAAAGCACATGAAAGGCAAATTTCTAGTACGTATATATCTGCTTAGGTTAACCACTTCAGTACCGGGCCAATTTGTGGTCCAGGACCAGACACATTTTAGGTTTATTCTGTATGTGCGGTTTAGAGGTCTGTAACGTTTTTCCCGTATCTCTGTCAACTAATTTTTGCGTCTTTTTTCTGGGACACATAGGGCTTTATTTTTATGTTATTTTTATTTTCAAATGTGTTTTAATTTTTTTTTATATCCAGGAAAATATAAACAAAATAGGAGGGAAAATGTGTCTGGTTTTCAATTTATTATTTTTTTTTATTTAATAACACAAAGTGTCACTGAAAAACTTTATAAAATAGTTTTTCCTCTCTGTTACGGTAATTTTTATTTTGTATGGTGTCGTCAGGGGTGGGGCTATACCCTTTAATAACAACGTTTTATTAGCGTATTATTTATTTATTTTTTATTTTATTTTTATAATTATATTATTATATTATTTAAATTATTTATTTTAAAACTTTTTTTATTTTTTTTTTATTTTTTTCAGATTGTGTCCCCATAAGGTGATAAGAGACCTTTGGGGACATCTGATTACTTTTTTTTTTGTACTTGAGGCTGATTTCTCCTATAACTGGGGCTGCTACATTTAATCCTATACAGCTTACTGAGCTGATCTGGGGTCCTGTAGGACCCAACAGCTTTTGCAAGACTCTGCTCCCGGCGGATCACGTGTCCGCCGGGTCAGAGGGCGGCTGAATTATGGCAGCGTCCATGGCTGTGTATACAGCGCTCATTGAGCGCTGTATACACAGCGATCGAGAAGGCAGGGGGGGTAATAAATCTTCCCTGTCTTCTCTCTGGGAGCTCCGGCTGAAGTTACAGCCGGCTCCCATTGAAAGCAGCTGCACGATCTCCGTGTAGCTGCTGTGTTCTGACTGGACGTACAGGTACATCCTGTCAGAACAAGGCAACCACTTCCCGGACGTATAAAGTCTATGGGTGGTCCGGAAGTGGTTAAAGGGATCCTATCATTGGATACCATTTTTTTCTGACTTACACATAGGAATAGCCTTAATAAAGGCTATTCATCTCCTACCTTTAGATGTCTTCTCTGTGCCGCGGTTTGGTAGAAATACAGGTTTTCTTTGGTATGCAAATGAGTTCTCTCGCAGCAGTAGGGGCGATCCCCAGCGTTCAAATAGCAAGAGAACTCTCCAATGACGCCTCCATCTTCATCTGGAATGCCCTCTCCTTGTGTCTTCTTCCATCCTGGGTTTCAATCTTCTAGTCATGCGCAGTTGGCTCTGTCATCGGGCCTTGGGCAGAGCCGACTGCACATACCCACTTGCCACAAGAAAATATCTGCTTACACAGTAATTGATGGAGAGCCCGTCTGCCAAAACAACGGTTACCTGTAGACATGTATCCACCAAAAAAAAATAATGCAGTTGCCTTCTGAAAACAACACACGAGGATTTGGGGACAAGAATCCCTGAACGGAATCCAGGCACAAGTGTGAACCTAGCCTTACCTGGTCTCTTAATGTGTTCAGTAAAAGACCTGGAGAATACAACTGTTTGTGTGTTGTTGGTTTAGTTGCTATTAGGATTAATCCTGGTTCATTACAAATTTTCCAAATAATTGAGAATGTCGAACCTTAAGTTTTTGCTGTTTGTCACCCCCCCCCCCCCCCCAAAAAAAAAAAATATTGTATCACTTACTTTTTCTTACAACTGTAACAATTTCATGCAATATAATTGCCAAGCAATGCACACATAACAATACTAAAGTCTATACTAGGGTTCAGCCAATCTTGAGATTTCAGGATCGATTTTAAAATCTGATTTCCGATCATTTTCCAGCCAATCCCGATCGCAATTGTGAAATTTGCTCAATCTCCGATCAGGATCCGATCTTTCCTGATCCCAATCGCTCCACCCTAGTCAATGCTTCTCTATGGGAAAAGTCAGTTTTAGGCTTGAGCCAATCTTGAGATTTCAAAATCCGATTTCCGATCATTTTCCAGCCGATCACGATCGTGAAATTTGCTCGATAGCCGATTGGGATCTGATCTTTTCCAATCCCAATCCTCAATCCTAGTCTATACACACAAGTCTATATTCCCTTTTCTATCTTGTTCTAAGGGACCCTTGTTGGATCACAGCTGTATATACAGTAGGTCTAGCCATGACTCCCTATCACTGCTCCATTACTGTTGCTGTAAGGAGATGTCAGCCACTGTTAATTTTACTTTAGGCTAAGCACTTGTTATAGTTCTACACAAACTATTAGAAATTATAATTTTGCTTTCAGTTTTTGGATGTGGAGAAAATTTATACATGGCTAACAGGCCACACAGTTGGGAGAAAGTGATCCAAGGATGGTGGGATGAATGTAAAGACTTTGAACATGGACATGGAGCGAAAACAGCCGGTGCTGTCATTGGTCATTACACCCAGGTAAGCCTCTTCATAAAGCAGCCGAGCCTTTTCGAAACACCAGTCTTAATAAATCTGCTGTTACGCTGGGTTCACACTAGCGTCTGGACTCAGTTATCAGGTTTCTGTCTTCTGCATGCAGAAGACGGAAACCTGTCATGCCGAGTCCGGCTGTGAGCACCAGTGAGCGTTTTGAGCTCTCCGCAGCAAAACGTTTTTTTTGGGGGGTTTTTTAAACCGGACACAGAGTACTGCATATCCGACTCTGTGTCTGGTTTAAATAAACGGTTTCGCCGTGGAGAGCATAAAACGCTCACCGGCATTCACGGCCGGACACTTTTCAAACCCATTCATTTGATGTGAACGAACCCTTAGGATGGGGTTCTTAGGATGGGGACATAGAAGGGGATTCTTCACAGTAAGAACAGCGAGGCTCTGGAACTCTCTGCCCCAGGAAGTGGTGATGGCGGATTCATTAAACAAGTTCAAAGAGGGCCTGGATGCCTTTCTTGAAGAGAAAAATGTAACAGGTTATGGACTCTAGATTTTAAGGTCACATTGATCCTGGGTTTTATACTGACTGCCAGATTTGGAGTCGGGAAGGAATTTTTTTCCCCTGAAATACGGCAATTGGCACGAGCCTCATGGGGTTTTTTGCCTTCCCCTGGATCAACACTGTAGGGATTGTAGGGTTGGACTTGATGGACTCATGTCTTTATCCAACCTCATCAACTATGTAACTATGATTGTCTCTGGAGTAAATATCAGAAATTGCAGGAACTGGCTAACAGAGCATTAGAACCAGCTGTTTAAAACTCTCATACAGTGGGTACGAAATGCATTAAATTTTTTCACTCTTTGTTTCATTGCAGCCCTTTGCTAAAATCAAAAAAGTTCATTTTATTTCTCATTAATATACACTCAGCAGAAATGTAGATATTTATACAAATTTATTAAAAAAGAAAAACTGACCTATCACATGGTCATAAGTATTCAAACCCTTTGCTGTGACACTCATATTTAAATCACAAGCTGTCCATTTCCTTCTGATTCTCCTTGAGATGGTTCTACTCCTTCTTTGAAGTCCAGCTGTGTTTAATTAAACTGATTGGACTTGATTAGGAAAGGCACACACCTGTTTATATAAGACCTCACAGCTCACAGTGCAACTCTGCCAGTTTGCCAAAAATTAGATTCTATCTGACTTAATTTGCGGCAAATAGCGTATAGATCCCCCCTGACAGAGTGGAGAGGGTGACATGGTGACATAGTGTTAAGATAGCAGCAGCATGAGGAGGCCACGAAGTGGCAAGGTGATATAATGTGGAGGTAGCAGCAGCCTTAGGAGGCCATACAGTGCCCAGTGACAGACTGGGGAGATGGTAGCAGAATGAGGAGGAAATACAGTGACCTAGTGGAGAGTGTGGAGGTGGCAGTAGCATGAGGAGGCCATACAGTCACCCAGTGGCGGAGTGGGAAAGCAGCAGTAGCATGAGGAGGGCATATAGTGACCCAGTGACAGAGTGAGGAAGCAGCAGCAGCCTCAGAAGGCCATAACGTGACCCAGTGGCAGAGTGGGGAGGGAGTAGCAGCGTAAGGAGGTCATACAGTAACCCAGTGCAGCGTGGAGAGGCGGCAGCAGAGTAAGGAGGACATACAGTGACCCAGTGGCAGAGTGTGGAGGTTGCAACAGCCTTAGAAGGCCATACAGTGAGCCACTGGCAGAGTGGGGGCGGCAAAAAATTCCTGGCGGGTGCTCACTCTCAGAACGTTAATACAGCTCTAGTTGTTCTTAAGGGAGTGAGCGTCTGCCAGAAATTTTTTGTTTTGTGGATCCCTGCAGATTCCATTATTTGTTGATACTCTAGCTGAGGGAACAGAAAAGGACAGAGGCAGGTTCAGAACACCTGTGGCTAAAGTGCCTGCTTCCAGGCCATGCCAACTAAAGGTTGTGTCTGACAAATCCATCAACTCTTGGCTGATGTGACTTGAGATTAAGTGGATGACCGAGTCAACCAGTCTACAACCATTGGGTTGCTGGTCAAGTTAGGACCTCTATTTCACACTGGGAGCTCAGGCCTTTGTAAGTGACCCCTGCTGTCATGTCACCTTACTCTGCAGTGACCTAAGCCTATGCCAGAAACATTTAGGTCTGTAGCCCTCCCCTGTGCATGGCCTGTAATTTTATACTTGGACAGAACAGCTAATAAGGTGTCATAACAGATGACTGCAGAAATATCTTAATAAGTTAACAATGATTCAGTTTTCTTTGGCACAGTAGTACTAAAAAATGGCCTGTAATGCTATGCTTTGAAAGAACAGTTAATAAGCAACATATAATAAAAGCCTTCAAAAAGGTGTGAGAACAGATAAAGATATTAGTGATTGATAATTCACAGTTTTTTTTGCTGTACTGCACTGTAAAAGGCTTGTTGTGTTCCACCTTGAACACACAGGTATGAGTAATGAGCATTAGTACGTATAGCCGCAGTGAACCCTGCAATGTGTATTCAAATTCTTGTTGTTAATGACGCAGCAACCAGCCCAAATTCTTCTTTCAATTTATTCCTATACTTTCCCTACACTTGTAATCCTTTTTCCCCTGAACTTCTGTTTTCTATCCCTTTTCCTAGCTCCTGCTGATGTCTGTCCCTGCAGTAAGAGCGATGTGAAATGATTGGACTTAAATTGGCCGCTGATTTTTATAGGGCTGTGACATCACCAGGGTGGCTGGCTGCTGATTAGCTGCACGATTGGCATTATAGGTGATGCCACGTTCCCAGAGTTCCCTGCCCCTTGTCCTAACATATGCAGCAGCCATTTTTTTTTTAAAATACGATTCGATGCATCGAAGCATGAAGAAAGCTGAATTCCAGACGATTCGAAGACTTCCTGAAATTCAAATTGAATTCCACTTCTGTGGCTTTGATTCACTCATCTCTAATATCTGAATATGTCCAGGAATGGGTTAAGACAAAGAAGGACTTATCTGTATTATTGATATCATTTTAAAAACCAATTCCTTTGATTGTTACTGATAAAGTTCTAACAGTCTTATTTTTTATTTTTTTCTTCCACTTCTTGCAGGCGGCCTGGTATAGATCGTTTCTATTAGGTTGCTGGATGAGCTATTGCCCCAATCAGAAATTAAAATTCTTTTATGTTTGTCATTACTGCCCACCGTAAGTAAAGTAGTATTTTTTTTATTATTTAAATTTCTATATAAAAGTCTATTGAATTCTGTTTTTCTTCGGTATGCAAATGAGGTTCCCAGCACTCAAACATCACTGGGGGCGTCCCCAATGCTGCGAGAGAAATCTCCAGTGACGCCTCTATCTTCTTCTGGAATGCCCTCTCCCTGTGGCTTCTTCCATCCTGGATTTCAATCTTCTAGGCATGCGCAGTTGGCTCTGCCATGGGGCTTCAACTGCGCACGCCCGCCGGCCACAAGAAAATGACCGCTTACACAGTAAGCTGGTGTAAGCGGCTATTTTCTTGTGACCGGCGGGCATGCGCAGTCGATTTTTTATGATTTGACATAATGGAGTTGCCATATTCTCTTTTTTATGTTTTCATGTATGGGGTTATATAGGGAGCCTTCTTTTGCCATATGTACTTTTTTATTTACACCCTTTTGGAGAATCATAACATAACATTAAAAAAAACCCTGCATTTTGGGGATTTTTTATTTTATTTTTCCCAACTACGGTGTTCATCATATGGGAAATGATTTTTATAAGTTTGTATTTATTTTGGATGAAGGGATACCTAATGTGTATGTGTTTTACAATTTTTATTTATTTTTATTCTGTGGAAAGCGGGGTGATTTAAACTTTTAATATATATTTTTTAACTGCTATTTGTACACCCCCTAGGAGTCTTGAAGCCAAGGTGCCTGATCACTAATGCAATGCAATGCAGTGCATTGTAAAATTGTAGTATTTCTATTACAGGTTGCCTAGATCAGCCTGTAATCCAAGAATTATAGAATGACAAGCCTATGATAATTCAATAGGTTCGCGGCTATCATGGCAATAGATCTGGCTGTCACGACATGAAACGAGATCCGGGGCTGGCAAGCCCACCCATATGAGCGTTAATGCCTGATAGAAAGGCATCGCCACCAGGTCTCCGCTGTTTAAAGGGAGTCTATCATTTGAAAATCTCATTTTCAACTAAAGTCACGTTGGAATAGCCTTTAAAAAGGCTATTGTACTCCTACTTTTACTTTTTTGATTCACCCCGCCATTTCTTCAAAATTCAGTTTCTTCTGGTATACTAATGAGGATCTTGGACAATCGGGGGCGTTCACCGAGCGCCCCCCAGTGTCATACCTCTCTACCACCCCTTTAATGCTTGTGTCATGGTTGTGTCAATGCCCGTGCAACCGTTTACTGAATGATGCCTGCACCTCTATGGGAATGGTGTAGGAAAACTTTACGACAGCTGACTAGGCCCTGCCTGAGGGTGTTGGTCCACTTTACCCAAACTAAGCTTGGTCCCGACAACTTCTGGCTCTCTAAACACGAAGACCTAACAGACAGGTGGGGAGAGAGCTGAAAGGGTGCATTCACACTGCGGATACGCTGAGCTGATTCTGAACGTAAAACACACCATGCTGTACCTATCTAAAATCTCGGGCATGCGCAATTGTCTCCGCCACTCCTGTTTCGGGCAGAGCCGACTGCTCATGCCCGAGTGGCCATTTTGTGGTGGTCTGCTGCACTCATATGCTCAGTTCAGGTATACTGCCCTATTGTACATCTTCTCCCTCTTCTCTGTTTTCCATCCTTTGCATTCTCTACATTTTGCACATGATCTAAGACTATCCTATAGAATCTCAACATCCCATGCAAGACTTTTCTCATGTTGCACCAGTTCTTTGGATTGCATTACCCACACAATCAGAGTAACAGGACATTCTCATCCATGACCAATTCACATGACTCATGACCAATTCACAAGATAGGTCATATGCGGAGGTCCGGCCGGCCCCATGGCCTCACACAGATCAGCTGTTTTGACAGTCTCTGGACTGATGGAGAACAGATGCAGTCTGTTCTTATTCACGTAATGGAGGTGGAGCTGCAGCCCTGTCTACTGTATAGTGGTGAGGCCAGGACACGGAAGCTTGAAAAGACAAAGACTGGAAATTTGTATACTATTATGTTTTTTTGTTTAGTTTAGAAAAGATGGCAGGATCATTGTACAAAGTAAATACATTATCCCTAAGAAAACCATGGCCATAAATTGTAATAAGCTTATTGTGGGTGTTACAAGTGTACGATTATAACTATATCTCTCTTTTACGACAGAGGAAACGTAAAAAGTATCATAAATCTGCCATATGCAATTGGAGAACGGTGTGGCCATTGTAAACATGCTTGTAGTAATGGCCTATGTGGTAAGTAAGAGCTTCCTTCTAGCTGGAATGAGTATCAGAAAAATATTATACACCTGGGCCCAGGAGCCTTAGGGGGGCCCATAAGCACTGGCATCAGTATTGAGATTGCAGCTTCCATCTGGCCCATAAACCAATGAGACCCACAGATTACCCGAACCACACTAAGGTGGATTAATCCTTAGCTCCCGTAACCATCACTATCAAGAATTCCCTGTAGGGATGAGGTAGGGGGCCCCGGACAAAAAAAATTGCACCATGGCCCAAAATATTTTAGTTACACCACTGGCAATACCGTACATTTCGCCTTCTGCAGTTGCAGAAAACTAGTGGCCATGGGAAAGTAAATCTGTTTTCCTGGGCTAGCTTCATAGTAAGAGATTGAAAAGTCAATTGTCAACCTCATAAACTCTGTCCAGCTGTGCAGTGCAATAAATAGAA